>NW_023596921.1:6892948-6933791 GCF_011947565.3 Pollicipes pollicipes | reverse complement strand
GCAGGGCTGTGAACTGCGCCGTGTAATCTACAAGATGGCTATCTCAGTTCAACCCTCTACAAATGTGGAACACTTCGTTTAAGGATGGGGGAAGCGATATATCACCAGGTTTCGGCACTGGAACCCCGTGTGACTGGACTTGTGAGGCCCGAAAACAAAAGTCCGACAATCAGGTTGACATGAGAACATGTGCAAGTGACTGTAAGTACAACTGATGGGCCGCAGTTCAATTTTTAGCGTTGAAACGAGGCCGGAGGTGATTGATGGAGGCAGCGACAGGGCACTCGCGCTCCGCATGGATGGTCAATGGCCATGGTGGCCGAGGCCGGTAGCACGCGCTTCGGTGCGGCGGCTCGTTCATTTACTTACGTCCGGGCTATCTTGATTTGGCCGTTGGAGGCGGCCGCAAGGATCAGAGCTGTCGCTTTTTTAAGCTGGCATGCCCACGCCAGCCTGACATCCAACTTCAAAAGCCCGCATCCGCCCCGCAAGGTAGGTGTCCCCCAAAAAGCCTGCACGAACCGCAAACTTATTTTACATTCTAGGTAAACACACCCAACTCTATATCAGTATTGGCGCTAAAGCAAGAAGCTTTAAGAAACCACAGAACATCTTGGTCTCTTCCTTTATGCCTTTTTGATGGCCAACATCAAAACCGCCGATTTTAATTTTAGGTCACATACTTAGCCTAATTACAATATGAGGGCCACAACGAGAATATCTTAATCCACAAACATTTATTCATACAGCCTGCTATTTATGGACTGACATGGAGTAAGACAGTTGGCCCTTATTCATGCCAAGATCTGAAACTATGACTCATTTTGAAGACACTGCTGGATATTTAGTGACGAACCAACGCATACAATGCCCTTTGTCCCATATTTTTTTCTTCGTCCAAGAGAAAACCTTCCTGGTCCTTCAGAAGGCTGCTCATGATAGATAAGAAATTAAACAAATCAAAACAGTACGAGAATGCACATACCAAGACTGACTTTACATTTACGCTGGTTCGGATGATGACTTCAGTCCTAAATAAGTATGCATAAAGGCATTCCTTATGTAACACAACTTGGTCGTCCCGAACCCAAAGATAGTAGGTGCTTCAAACAAGCAAAGTGGTCAAACAAAGTGGTCAACTTCACAAAGAAACACTGGCATGCATACTGAGAAATGGAAAGCCTCACGCATAACTATATTCCTTAGGATGAACATCCAAACATTGCGCGTGCCATCATGCATCACAACACCATTTTCGGTTCCATACACAGAAGGTATCCTGAAGGTATCCACCAGATGTGCCTGCAAGCCATTGAGTGCTTGCATGTGGCGTGTGTACTCTGTGAGCTGTGATTTATTTGACAAATGGTGTCAAATTCCGGGAGTGTAGTTTGCAGCCTACTTATAAGTTTCGGGAGGGCTGAGCAAGGGCAAATGGCTAAACGCATTAAGTTGTTGGAGGCTGGAGCTAGAGCACACTGACGGAGAAAAAGCTACACCCCTGGCAGAATCGGCCCGTGACGTGGGATTATTGCAAAATGGCTCTTGCTGTTGTGTTAAGATTGCATCGCCCCGGAATGTGTAGTGAAGTGCCTGACCTAACATTTGACAGCTTGTAAGCCATGCAAGTCTACTCTTAAAGCTACAGCATGCCATCAATTGTACCTTCATGAAATGGCATGCACGGCATAGTTGGACAACTTTATAATGAATGTAACTGCCGTACATCTGTAACTTCCATAGGGCTCCGTAGCGTTGGAAGCAACGTCTCCGTCTTGGACGGGGCAACGCCGAAGGCGCGTGCGTAGCAGTGGGAAGCTGCGAGCGGTGGGCGTGGTCGAAGGAGTTGTGAGCCGCCCCATCACGGATGAGACGCGAGGGGGCGTCGTCTAAACAGAGAGCCGTCGCCCTGGAGGTCAGGCGAGGGAACAAGCCGCCGCTCAGCTGTGGCGCACCTCAGGCCGGCCCGTCAGCCGCGTCAGCGCCAGGCTCATAACAAACTGACCTGATGTGTTTTAAATAAGGCATAAACAGGGCCTCATTGGATGATTGAAGTACATAAAAAGATTTATTTAGTTCAATGGGGACTAACGCAGACGTGACAATTAGGCCCCAGAAAGTGGTTCTACCGGGCCAAGAAGAGCTGGGTAACGTGGGCGTCAGCGGATGTGTATACTTGGAATGAATGTGGTGGGGCGCCGAATGCACGAAGTCTGTGTAGGACGGGGAGGGGGAGGGGGCGTGGAGGGGCTGACAGGGTTGATACCCAGTGGACCCTTCCCAATGTAATTCCCTGGTTGCGTGGAATCCTCGCCAATTTGGGCGAATTCAGGGCGGTTAATTTATCTCGATGCGCCTGGTGCCGTTTTGCCCGGCCAAATAAAATAATCAGCCAAACGGTGGAGGTGGGATACCGTGGTCAAGGGCACACAACCATACACGGTGAGACAGTCGTCCATGGTGCCTTACCGAACATACCCTCCCGCCAATATGCCGGCTATCCACTTCACCCTAGGATTGTGGCTTACAGGTGTGTGTTGATGTCGGCTGTACCGAAGTTTACACGTTCTCAGTCGTGCGCCAACATCATTCGGTTCGCATGCTGACGGGTTCAACGGTGCGTCTACTGCCAACGTCGTGGTGTAACCCGATCCCGACTAATCACAAGCACCTGAAATATTACCATTTATGAGTTTTATCTTAGGTCGTAACACTATGAAATGAAACGCTGGATCAGCGATAATGCGCAGAGGAGGTGCCTTCAGCTGGTGCTCAGCGCTTGCTGAGCTTGCCTTCGAGCCAAAACTTTGCCACGTCATTTCAGCCTGAAGAGAAAACTCTTGATACAGTGTAATGGGACCGGGTCCACGCAGCAAGGACGGGTAGTGATGGTTGGCGTGTTGATAACGTGCATTTTGATCACATTTTTGGACAGACTGCGATTGTTTAATGCAACCATAAAGGAGCCCCAAGCGGAGGCCATCAATTGCAACATTGTTATGCTCTCATCCGGGTACACATGGCCGGGGGCATGCTCACCGTATGTCAACAAAGCAAGGTAAAAACAAAAAGACAAGATGAAAAGGCAAATACAACCCTACGTATTTCTGAAAACTGCATGATTCGCCGGCGCCAAATACTTGCTTATGAATAACAACATTTAACGGTGTGCATTGGATCACATATTTTGCAATGGGGGAGGGTTTTCCCTTGCAACTCCTTTGTGACACACGTGCGCTTAGTCGTTCGTAATGCGTACGCAAGCAAGCCGCGCCCTGACCCACCAACGTAGAGCGGGTGATGACTAGCATGCGAAATCTGGTCCCGGCTCCCGGGGGCATCTGGACCCAATCGATGCGTGCCAGGGCTGGCAGCTGCACGCACGAGCCTGTCTCCTCAGACGCTGAGTCGACTATGTCGATAACGGGAGGGGCCAGGACGGCCGAGTTCGGTACGCTTCTGTCCACAGCTACGGCAGCGGTGGCCACGATCCAGATAGTGGGTTTTACTCACCGGACAGATACTGGGGAGGTTGGACAACAGTATCCGGCCGGTGATGACTTTTGGAGCTTTAGGATGTGTCTAATGCAGATGACCATGCAGCGCCCATAGAGTTCACCCGCCGTCATCCACTTATATTCACATCCCGTCATTTGAAGTGAAATACGCTTGAATCAATGCCATGCCATGCACGAATGCCATGCAGCTTTTTCAAAGGGCTGGGCACGGGCTAGAATCCTGACATAGGCTATTATCCGGGGAAGGGCTTCACTAAACTGAGCGGGTCAAGCATCGACAACCCATTGAGGTTGCAAGCAAATAGCACCGTCTGCAGTCAATGACGCCGGTTCAAGTTATCGAACACAATTACTTGGTAATCTTGCAAGTGAGCAGCCAGTGGAATCGACGCCACTAAGACGCCAACATATCATGGATAGTTTCGGAGCGCCCTATTCGCTTCCAAACATGTCAGCATGAAGGAGCTTAAAGCTCCGGGTTACGCTACAACACACGTTACGTTACGTGTGTTGTACGTAACGGGTTACAACACAAATTACCCAGCCGGCTACTCCATGCAGCCTCCTGTTTGACGCACATTTCGTGAGACAGGCGCAATGGGTCACTTCAGCCTCACGCACGCATGTTTCATATTCATCTGCTTCTTCAGATCTACTGGTTGCACTCCGGCAGGTAACACAGAAGTGGCGTTCTTCGAACGGCATAAGAACGGCATGGATTCCACCCCATACGCAGTGTGAGTTATAGCCCAGTTTCCATTCTTACGTCACGTTTGCCAGTCAGATGATGCACGCATGAGAACCGGTTGGAGTTGGTTTATACGTTTCAAGGTGCCGACTGGGACCTCTTCTACACTAGACCCAGGTATCTGTTAATGAGCCGGGGGCGACCACAGTAGTTTGGACAGGTTACTCAAACCGAGGGTAGTCGCACGATCATGGGTTTCGACTATGAGCCCTGCAACTTATGTTTTGTTGCGCTCGTTTGCTTCTAGAAGCTAGCTCCTTCAAACCTTTGCTTTGCATTGTTTATTCCTATCGATTTTAAAAACTAAAGGAACTGGCGAAATTCGTACTTACAATATCTTACGAGCGCATCAGGTCATCTATCAATCATCGGGTCATCTGCCAATCGACCCACTACGTCGAATGGACGAAAAGTGAAAGATGAGGCAGTACTTAGCTCATCTATGACCCACGGCGTACATAAGCAATGCAAACTGCTCCAACAGAGCCGCCTCTTTGTTTGACCTTGGTATGTGTAAACGGGCCGCAGTTCAACCCCACGGGCAGTCGCACAACCGGAGATATGTCCCCAATCTGCGCCGATTCGAACAGTCAGCCACCCCATCGCCGACAGTAAGAAGTGAAGCCCTCGAGAAGCGCGCGCAGACCGGCCGGAGACTCTTGCGATGAAGTGGCGGAGCGAGGCGGCACCAAACAAGTGTCGGAGATACTCAGCGGCGCCACCAGCAACCGGCTGAAACAGCCTCCGCCAATCAGTTTTTCCCGGTAAACTGGCTGGGATAAGCCAAGAGTAGCAAAAACTGGCAGAGTCTGGCAGCAGCTCATGCGCAGCAAAGTATGTCGTGAGCCACCGGAGAAAGAAGCGTAACAATATAACATAGTTTTCGTATTGAGCATCGTTAATGAACACACCGTGCCTCTATTGACCAGCGCACAGCAAAAGAGAAAGTCATTGTCTTGTGAAAAATGCGCTTTGTCAGAATAGCCGAAAAAATTCCAGCAAGTGGACTGCTCTCAACATCAATCTAGCAAACAAACATATTAAATATCAGCATGCCAAAAAGCATGTCCATAAACATGCCACCATGAAACTACGCTTGATTCAGATTCAGATTATAAGATTCCAGAAAACTAATGATTCAGAAACTAATGAAACAGATTCCAAGAAAACTAATGCATTTCGCCGACGCCATCAATTCATGCAGTACGACCTGAAGGCAGAGAAAAAAAATAAATGCCTATCTATGAACCAAAGGAACCCCTCCTGCTTGCACTACTTTCACCTAATGCAACGGATGTGGGTTTAGAACTTGTAAGAAAGAATGACTTAAGTGTAGCTTCTCAATTCACAGACGCTTAGAAAATGAAGGATTGCATTTTCAGTTTGTGCCACTAGACTGCTAAGAAGGCATTTCCGTTCCACTGCAGTGTTTGCCTACGCCATAGATCAAACGCCGAGTGAGCTTTTATTGAAACTTCCTTGTACAGCCTCAACAACCTTGTAATGAAAACAGCTCAAATCTAGAAAAAAAAAACACGTGAAATGGCCTGCGTTCATCAGTTGCAACCCCTCATAATCACTCATGCATGTGACGTGCATGCCAGACATATTCATAGCCGTTATTTCAGAATAAGATTTTGATTCGTCCATTATCCTGACAGTTCAACGAACTTCGATGCACCAAGAGCAATACACCAGGTATATAGATGGTCGTTAAATCACCATAAGGTTTTATTTATATTATTACCTTGACAGCTTATTCGCACGAAATGTGTGTGTTGCACATGTGCTGCGCTGGGTTACGAACCAATGCCTCTGAGAGAAAGTATGGCACAATTAGGTGTAGAAGCAGCAGTTACAGATCATTCAAGCCATGACCACTGGCCACAGAGTACACAGGCCACAGGCTCGGATGCACATTTATGTGCCAACTGGGGCAAGTATGTCATGCGTTTTGATCTTACTGCTGCATCGGTGTGCAATTCCTGCACTTCCAAAAAATTAGAACGCATTTGGGCAGCAGTATCGTAATGCAGTAGATTACCTGAGAGATTGTACTTGTCTGAGCCTCCGTCAGTGCGTGCTAGTTTTGACCGGCAAGACAGTAAAAAGAAAAACCTGCAGAAAATAATTTTAGCTGGCAGACCTGCCGACTTTGTGGGTACCTCGAAAGGTTTAAATGACTTTCGGTACCTCGAAAGGTTTAAATGACTTTAGGCACCTCGAAAGGTTTAAATGACTTAAATCACTTTAAATGACTTTAGAAAGGTTTAAAAACTTAGAAGAATGACTTCGAAAAGAAGCGCAAGAGAGCTCCAGGATCCAACACAAAGTTAAACAAAAACTCCGGGCGGTCGAGCTATTCAGTCAGCCGTGCCAAACCAATTACAGCGGACGTTAAAGTGGGGTCGGCGAGTTGGCAAGTTTATTTTGCCGACTACATCAACTTGCAAGCAATCAGCGGCAATCGGGTGCAGGTGGCAGGCGCATAGATGAGTTCAAGCGGGAGGCGTGCGTGCCAGCCGGCTTTGGCCGGCAGCGACATACGTGCACGTGCGTGGCACACGTGCTGTGGCATGCCAGGCGTGCCGAACATCGGTAAAGAGGGCCACAACAAAGACTGATGCAATATAATAAACCTGCGAGCCTGCGAGCTTTACATGAGATTGCTGCTCGTTTTTATGGACAGGCGATCTCACGTTTAGCAAAACGATTATGTTCCGCCTTTCCAGGAACGAGAAGAAACTTATCATCCGAAAAGTAGCTTATCACTTGCATTATACTCTAGAAAATTGAGCTACAGTCACTTTACGTCTGCAGCCATAACGTCACGGACTTAGCTGCCATAATCGATCGTGCAGCGTTTACGTTCTCGCCTCGAGGGGGCGCCCATGTTACGACCAAAAATTCTCAAAATTACAATACCTTAACGAACAGCCTTGTTACAATCCGAAATACATCAAATACAGCAAAATATATGCCAAAACAAGATGTGTTTAACTAAAAAAAAACGCTGTTGCTAATTTCTTTTAAGGTACTGGGTCTACCAAAAAATTGGTTTTTGACATGTTAAAAGTTGAACTCACAATCCTGATTCACTCGCCGTCGTTTCTTCCCAGCCAGAACCAGTCTTAGCCATACCATGAGCTCGAGCGGGCCAAAAAGGAGCCGAGCACGTTAGTGATACTTTCACTGTAGCAGCGTTTCACTATCTGGTGTCATGACTCAACACCAGTGCCAATTCGGTCGCATGTACGGTGCTCGGGACTTCACTGAAATATAACGCTGCTTTTCGGAATCGATTTCACTCTTTCTTGAAAAAACGAAATCATCAAACTTCGTTGCAATCAAAACAAGCAAACACTTAAGAGGCAACAAAATGTCATAAAAATGGTATCAAATTGACTTAAGAATTTGCAGAACCATCATGTCCTTAGCATGAACGGCTTTCCACACGTTTTATCAGCAAACGTTTTTGAATAACGAACTCATCAGATACTTGACCAATATTTCAATCCGATAGCCCAAATTTGGTTAGCGAGTTGGTTGGCACGTGCTCAGTTCAAATTTTGTAGCAACCAATGGCATTTCAAAGAAAGGGCACCCTGCATGAAAGGGCGAATCAGACAGCCAACGTGCCTCTCGCATGAAAAGACGAAGGGTACACTTGAGAACGTAGCCATGGGGACCTACGTGGACCCAACTGGCAACACAGGTTTGCGTAACTTAGCAAACTCACCCTGGCGTACGAAATGGTGAGTGCTGTGGCTCACCTCATAACACGTACGAAAGTGTTAGTTCCGCGGGGACACCATGCAGGACGGGCACGGTGAACTGTATGAACTCACCTGAGAACATGGACATGTTCAGCTGTATGAACTCACCTGAGAACATGGGCATGGTCAGCCGTGTCAATTCACCTGAGACATGAGCATGGCGAGCTGTACGAGCTCACCTGAGAACACTGGTGATCTGTACGAACTCACCTGAAAACACTGGCATGGTGAGCTATATGAACTCACCTGAGAACATTGGCATGGTGAGCTCCGGGTGCAGCTGCGCCAGCTGTCTGGAGAGGAACATCTGCGAGCGCGAGTACGTGGCCGCCAACTGGGCGTCCAAGGTGCCTTGTTCGCGGCGTTGCTTCTCCGCATCTGCAGCGACACAATACCAACGATACCAACGGCCCCTGGGTGTGGTGCGGCCTGCACCAACCCGCAACAAACAGACCGATGCAGACGGCACAGACATACACGCCGACCGCTCTAGTGGGGTCACCCCTTACTGGGCAACGTCTCTGACAAAGCTGCCTGCATGAAAAGTGTGGGCAAAAATCAACAAGCAGCTAAAGCTGCGCTGGAAGTCGCCTTGTCTCCCCAATGAGTGATTACGCGAGAGAATATATACTCTGCAGTCTTAACGCCGACTGATCGAGGTGTTTCTTCAACGGTTCGGCCCGGCCGGTCACACCTATTGGCGGCATTGAAATATATTTGCAACCATTCATCGCAGTGCAGCCAAGCTTTCAGCAACACGCAGCACAAACAAGATTATAGTTTCCTTCTCTCTTCTTGGGGGGGGGGGGGGAGGGGGCTCAACCCATCACCTAACTGTGAGAGAAACGTGGGCCAGATTCGGGGAGAAACCGTCTGCATGCGTTTTGAAACCGTTTGGTCATAAGTTTCCAGAGCACTTTTGGGTGTTCATACAAAGGTTTTCCCACCTTCGGTCAGCTGCTTTAACCAGCAGATCCTCAACATGCCTTGGGAAAGGACAGCGCCGAGGCAACCCTTTAAAAGTTGCGCTGCAATATTTTGAAGCTGAATACAAACAGACTGTTTGATTATTTGTAGCTTTTGTCAGGGATGTAGATTCCTATTCAGTTGGAGGGACTTCAGCCCCCCCCAAACCCCCCTAACTTGGGCTTCTTCAGCACCCCGCCCGTCCGCGGCTTTTGGTAGAGAGTGGGCAAAATCCATGGAGAAACCTATTTGTTAGTTATTTTGGGGGCAGATCGGGCCTTTTTCACTGTTTCCCACACATTTTGCGAAACTCCGGCCCCGACGCTCCTGTAGTAGCCTAACATCACCTGGATTTAGCCCTATCCGTGCGATTGAGACTGCAAGTATAACATTGATAAAATGTAAACCTGTGCGGCACGGACTGAATCTCAATCCAGACCTGGCAAGTCGAGGTCACGGTGGCATACTATTAAAAAGAATGGACTGCAAAGCAGGACACGTATTCTACCGCTGTGCTGTGTCAACTGGATTGTACTGTGGGAACTGGACTGCACGCACTCTAATAAATGCACACCGCCGCGTCCAATGGTCACGTGTACTCGAGCGCAAGCCCCGCACCCACCACTTCCGTGGTGATTTTGCATCATTAACGTCAGGCCTCAGCGAGCAGACACTGTAAAATATTGGGGAGATGTGCATAAATCACCCAGCCCAGTAATCACTGCATGATTCATACAGACGCCAGCTATGGACCGCGCCAATCTCGCCGTCGCAGGCCCTTTTTGAGAGGGTAAGCAGCTTGGATTATGAACGAAATATAAACCAAGAAAATCAGACAGGTGAATAGGCTAACTTCATTTTTAATTTTTATTGATTCACCAATATGGACCCAAAATTCGATATTTTTTGGAAATCGGTTGGTCACAACCAACTCAAATGACACTCCGAGCAAGACCAGACACCATCCTTAATGTCTGAATCAGTTGGTCACGATCAATACAGAAGCAAATGCTTCCGATTCCGTTGTCCAGCATGGTCAGACCATGGGCTCTGAACTTGATTTGACCGGTCATATGTTGCTTCACGTCGGCAGCTCGGAATATACATGTCCTCCGAGAACACAGCAGCATCAAAGCACTACAGGACGGCATGTGGTGCGGTACACAGCACGCTTGCTCGCGGCGCCCACCCGCGGGCGAACTGAGTCGAGGTCTCGCACGACACCGTCACCACAGGATGGCGGGGGAGAACCTTCAAGCGGACAGGGAGCATGCACCACTACGCCATCGAACTGTCAAGCGGCTGTTTGTCAATTAGGAGAGGGGCGCCGAGTGTTTAATAAAATTTGGCCGGCCGTATTTTCTCCCGCCTGGCGGATGCCGTCACCGCGGGTCAGTTGGCGCAGCGCCAAACTCCTGGCCGCTGCCAGAATTCTGGTTACTGTGTGAGGCGCGCTTGGCTTTTATATCAGAAACCACACTAAACGGGTTTCTCTGCCTTCAGCCACCAAACCGCCAGACGTCGAGTTCAGACGGACTCCATTTAAAGGCAGCCTGGAGTCGCAGCGACGCAGGATCAACACGGTTTGACCGATAGAAAACGGACAATGCCTCGGCGCCGGTACTTATCAGCGGTGCCCTTATTAGCGGCCGATCTTGCCAACTAGGAAAGACACCAACAGAACATGCGTGCTCAGCGCCGACGAATGCAGACATTGCGGATCACCTCGACCAGTATTGTGCGGGACGCTACCAATTCCGTATAACTCAATAGCCCCGTATAAACCAAATATTACTGGCGAAAGAACGGGCATGAAACCATCTGTACACGCGCTAGGATTTGACAAAAATGCATTTTTCTCTTAGAACCAGTCGCTTGGGCGGCAACGTGGTACCACTGGCTAAAAAGAGCCCACTTGGGTCAAAAATGCTTATATATCGATACCCAACTCGCGCAACAGGAAATAGCGTTAAAGGTCAGTGATTGTTTTGGCACTAGACGGCATTTTCTGATGCCTATCGTTTCGAAACTATCCATTAGAAAGTAGCGCGTGCAATTGCATGCTCATTACCTCCCAACCTGGTCCAAGCATCTGGCAGGTATCGGGCGCAAAATGGCCCGGAAGCTGACTCTCCCTCAAACACCAACCTACCACCACCACCAACCAGTGGGCTTGCCTCTCTGCACGTACAGTCTGGCATCGCACCGGTCTACACTGTCACATACTGATCTACTGATCCTACAGTTGCATTTAATGATCAGCACCAATCAGCTCGGCACGCGTTCTGGCACACCTTCCGTTTGAATCTGTGCAGTGGTACATATCAAAATGCTTATTTCCTCTCGTCAGCCTAAGTTGCTCTAAGACTACGTCACGCATTGCGGTGTTGGTGCTTTTCCATCACAGATGAAAACACGTCAACATTATTTTCGTGCACTATCATCCTTCAATTTTCCTAACCCATCAGCTGCAGCTCGCCGACATGATGGAAAACGATCCACTTATTAATACCCGTAGAAACGAGCACCAAAGCTTCAATCCGCGTCAGAAATCGTTGGTTATTAGGTGTGCTATCGTGTTTCGGGACGCTTAGATATTATCCCAAGACCTTCCTCCTCTTGTGCCATCATAGTACAGAGCAGTGACTGCACTACGCTTCATTTGATCTGCTTGTGCGGGCTGGGTCTCTTTCCGGTCTGTTTCCACGCATGCTACACCTATTTCGTGACCACAGTCGTCGGCGCTGGTAAGGTTTTCACCTTCTGAGATGAGCGCATTGTAAGGGCAGGAAAGATTATGGCAGCGGAAGCCGTCTTCACGCTCAACTTCCATCAGCAGTCAAGGTTGCGTCGAGGACGCCCTCTGAACTGCAATCTCTTCTTGGATCGGTGACATCCATGCTCACACCACCGCTTGGTTCAAAAGCTCTCGGGAAACTCATTCGCGCTTGGCACAGGCGGGGATAATGTATCCGCTAATGATGTGGTGGTGCACGATTCTGTTGCATCTTACTGGAGTGGGCAGGCTTTTAATGAAATATTTCACAGTTGGAGACATTGAGGTAAGCACTAGATCATCAGAAAAATGCCCTAGACAACAAAATTTCCCTATCCAGCAAATGTGTCGTACAGCACATCGTTTGATTACGTCGTGCAACATCTTTATGACGTCTGAGTGGCTTCCATAATGGCCGTGTAAGAATTGCCATTGTAGCGGACGGACTGACCCACTTTTAGTGTTTAACTTGCCGAGAGGTGGCCGCGTGTTGCTGGAGCGTGTTTGCGGAACCGAATATCGTCGTGTGCCGGGATTTGGCTTTCTTGTGGTGTGCTTGCATATTTATCTATGGTTGTATATCATTTACTTACATTCACATACTCGGTTGTGACACTTTGCTTGCGTTATTCGATTCCCAGTCTTATTTCCTTCATAATTTGTACCTTTACACAAATTCCTGCACCATGCAACACAGCGCGTGATTCGTGTTCAAAATTTGCACAGAACACGCTTAATTGATTGAGGGCTAACTGAAGTACATTCATGCCAGAAATCGTGCTGACGTACCCAATAAGCGAACAACTCAATGAGCATATTTTTCCTGGTCTTAAGCACTTCATGGCCACCGCGGTGACAGTATTCACGTCGACGTTGCCATGGCGTCATGCATGCCTGCGTGAAGTTGAAATAGTACGTAAAAAGTGTGCACAAGTTCGCAAACATCCAGTACAGAAACCAGAGGATTTCAAGCCTTTCAATTTCATGGCTTTTTGACTGCCCCAAATGATTTCAAAATGAGTATCCCAGTTCAAAACCCCAAACAAATGTCGAGTACTCCCTTTATACTCACGCCGACTTGAGTCCCTAGCTTCGTGATTGGCATGCATCATAAACATGTTCACTCCGAATGGTGATCTTTCAATAAGTCTCGTCTCATATGCGTGCTGTCAAGATTTATACAATGCTCCTACCCCCTTTCAGCAGTTCATTGGGACTACGTATAGAGCATCCACATACATCATGACTGGTGAGCGGTGCTTTTCATGGTGTATGTTTTCCAATTTCCTTTTGCGATATGGATGATATAGCGTACACTGATAGAAAAGCGTCGCTCTGTCAGTCCGGTATGGCTAGTATGACTACCATGGCACATTGCCACGGCAGCCTTGGCGTAACAACTCCGTCTTCATGAGCCGCCATGTTTCACGATTTGCCATCGTTAGTGCTTTAGCTACAACCACACGTTACGTCTTATCTCATGTCTGATCACTGTGGATAAGAGCAAGGAACCAAAGAAGTTTGGTTGTGGGTTTGAATGTCTAGCACGCAACCTATTCTTTTCACATGTGTAGAGGATAAGTAGTGGTTTAACGGCAACAGCTTTCTCGCACTGCTGAAGATTCCAAGACTACTGAAGCGGACATTTGAACCTTACGAAGCCAGCCGTCTTCTACATCAATTTGAACATGGGCATTTGAGCATCTCGGGTATATTCCACGCGTCATACTTTTCTCACGCTTTTTCACGCGTGTCAGCGCACGTTAAGAACAACTCGCTTACGGGTAAACCTTTATGGGTGGCCCCAAACAGGGCTCCACTGATGAGACGATCCATGTCTCATCCCATTATTTCCATCCCAAACCACACGTGTATGAGCGCCCGTAAGTCAACTCCGCCGTCATCGGAGACAGCATGATTACCGCCCGCTCCTGCTCCCCGACTTCTGCCTAACCGGAAAGCATGTCTGTCCACCAGGGAAGGTCTGTGGAGACAGCAGATTGGGCTCTGACGTCACATGACTCCACAGTGCGGGCCACCAGCACCAGTTGCAACACCACCGGTGGCAAAAGCTGTAGATCACGTAGGTGGGCATCACCACGATTTTTATTTTTGCCCCAACACGCCATATGTGGAATAGGTCCTCATACATTATTAAAGGCGTTTCTGGCAGTGGCCTGCGGACTAGTGTCTGGCGCCTACTGATCAGCCTGCTTAGCTTGAGCCGCTCCATGGTGCTGCTTTTCCAATGGTAGCGAGCGATTAGCCTCTTCTAAAGTGGCCAGGTTTGAACATCCGCCAGCGGTGCGATGCACTGCCAGCGCTTATCAATAACATGCCTTCAAAGTGTTTTTGCTTCCATCGTGGTTGCGTCCCTGTACCGTTTTCCCGCGTTCCCAACCAACATTTCACGAAAAGCCGGCGAAAAGTCGGTTCGGGTCAGCCTGCGCCGCCAGAGCAAAGTTTAGTTGACGGAAATCAATCGCGGCCAGAGCTCAAGAAGTACACATATGGCGCACGAGACGCATTTAGTTTTGAGCCTTGTATCGAGACGTCATGCTACATAGTTGTGGACGGCATTAAGGAATCAAAGAGATTTTGCAACATTTCAACGTCACGCAGATGTGACACGGCGGGTGCCGCGGTTGCAACGATTATTTACGTCGTAACTTGAGGTGGCGCGACACATGGTCAGCAGCGACAGAGTCGGCGTCTTTAACAAAGAACAGCGTTCCACATCCAAGAGCAGCTGCGTGACAAGGTCAGAGCAATATGACAAAGTTCAATCCGCACCACCCTGCGTCATCCCAGGTGAATTGGTCAAACAAACGCGGCGATAAGTTTCGGCGTGGCTTCATCAGGCGGCATACGCCTTGGAGTGGCTCGGGGAATAATGATGGATTGGCGGCCGTCCGTCCGTGCGTCCGAATGATGGAATGTCTGGCCACACAGCGCCGCGGCGGGGAAGTGTGACTAATGCATGATCTTGATCACATATGGTGTGAATGGGGGCGGGGGATGTCAAGAAGCCCAGCAGGAGCACAAGAGCGGACGGCATAAGTAGCCCTCTAGCCCGCCTCGTGCCGAATGCCGCCACACGTGAGCCGTAATAGGGTGAGCGCAGATATGAAGGTGTATCAGATCAACACGTTCCTGGCCACTCCACGAGGCCCCCGGGGCTGGCATTGGACGGATGTTGCTCGGTCCCCATCTGGCGCCAGTTTCCAGCAGCTGCGCGCCAGCGCGCCGTCTCAACACCGCCGTCGCCGACGCCTGCGCCGACAGCGGGAGACGACGTCCCGCGTCGGGGCCGACACTGCTCCGTCGGGGCCGGCGGGGCACGGACGCGCACCGCGGCCCTACACCCGCGCTGCTGCTGCCCCGGCGCTCGCCGCCCGCGCGCGAGCAAGGCTCAGGAGCTGCACACCGCCATGGACAGCGACGGAGGCGAGGCGGCGCCGGCGATGAGGGCGCTGATGCTTAATCAGTCGCTGGCCCCCGCCGCCAACGGCACACAGATGCCATCCGAGCTGGAGACGCTGCAGCACGTGCTTGACCCGCTGCAGTTCTACTACACGCCGCTGATCGTGGTGCTCGGCACGGGAGGCAACGTGGCGTCGATGCTGGTGCTGTTCCTGACCAAGCTGCGTGGCCAGTCGTCCAGCTACTACCTGTCGGCGCTGGCGGCCAGCGACACCGGCTTCCTGCTGACCCAGCTGGTCGCCTGGCTGGAGAACGTGGATGTGCCGCTGTTCGTGCAGCCGGTGGTGTGCCAGCTAACGCAGTACGTGGCCAGCTGCTGCAGCTTCCTCAGTCCCTGGTTTGTGGTCGGTTTCACGGTGGAGCGGTTCGTGGCCGTGTGCTACCCGCTGCACCGGCCCAGCTTCTGCACGGTGCACCGCGCCAAACTGCTGGTAGGCGGCCTGACGGCGGTGGCGGCCGTCTCCAACACGTACACGCTGGTCATCATTCGGCCGGCGGCCATCGCCAACCGCCACCAGGTGGTCTGCGACGTGGACTTTGACCGCTACCCGAGCGTCGGCTTCTGGCTGATGGGCGCCGACGTACTGGCCACGTTGGTGCTGCCGTTCCTGCTGATCGTGCTGCTGAACGTGCAGATCGCGCGCGCCATCTGCCGGCTGGAGCTGGTGCGGCGCATGATGTACGTCACATCGGCCGAGCAGGGCACGCCGCGCGCCAACAGCCAGCAGAAGATCACCAAGATGCTGCTCATCGTGTCGTCTGTCTTCCTGATGCTCAACCTGCCCTTCTACGTGATGCGCATCTGGGCCTTCATCGCAGTGAGTAGCGCCGCCGCGACCCGGGGCGGACGTCGGCGATGATTTACGTTCGAGGCGGGGAGATTTCAGTTCGGTACATGTCTTGAAACATGTCCGCTGTCGCACCATTGGGCTTTGCAAGACAGTAAGCCGGTCAGCCAGCGAGAACACGGACACCCATTGGGGCGCCTAGCTCAGACCTGAACAGGCAGCATAGATTCAACGTCGACCTCATGGAGCAATCGTTGTCATTTGTGTTGATGGGCCAGGCTTCCAGATAACGTGCAGGACTTCTAGCGGACCATGAAGTTAACATCACAGACTATCGCACGCGGCACACAATATCTGCGCTTTAGCAGACGCAGATAATGAACAAATGTATAATCCATCACTGGCTGGCGCTGAAACTTGCCCGAATTACCTTGCACTGCAGATCTGCCACTTTATTTCGGGGAAAGGTTCTTGCCTACATAATCGTAAGAGAACAGAACAGAACAGAGAAGAGAACATAATTGGGAGCTGTTTTCAGGATCTTTCGACGCAAAACGCCTTGCTTATTGACCTAAATTCCGAGACTAATATACAACTTCTCACAGATGGAGCTCATTGATCTAGACACGCATAACCTATCTGCGGTTATTTCTTCGCGGCCCACCAGCGGCAGCACTTTACCCGCAACACCAGTCATTAATTTCATCCTCATTTTACCGCACGCAGAAGGCTGTTATGTAACTATGTTCCTAGCCGTACATGTACGTCCTTGTCACTACGCTAATGGTTTCTCACTCGCGATAACGTCACCTGAACGGTATGTCCGTGGCCCGGGACGACACCCGCCTTAGGAGACACATGAAGCGACGCCCCCCTCAGCAGACGCCTGAGGCGTCGCCCCAAAGTTTTTTAAGCAGGATGGTGGTCAAAACGATTTTTTGCACAGGCGAACCTTCCCAACCCGCAGCCACTGGTCGAACTCTGCAGCGGCATCAACAGAATTTCGCCCCGGGGCGTGGGGCAAGTCTGATCCTCATGACAAATGGAGGGCCATGTAGTTAACGTCATGCCATGCGCGTAAAACGACGGCTGAAGAATGATGATGTCGCATTTGTTTGTGCAGCCAGGTACCGCGGTTCGTAATGACCATTTTCCAAGGTCCATTATTGCCCACAGAGCTAATGGTGTACGAACGACTGGGGTGAAACAACAGCTTTGCTTTCGTGACAATCTAACTGGTTTCCTCATATCTGCGTCTTTGTTGCCCAGCCCGCCATGCGCATCTCATGAGGTAACATGGAGGGTGGAAGACCACCACAGTCTAGGTCAGTCTCAGACTGACCCGGACTAGGATTGCATCCCGGACTAGGATTGTATCGGACCGGATTCAGAAGGATCTGGACTGAGGGGACAGAACGACGGATCCGCCATACACTCTTAGCCTGCTTAAAAGCATACCGCTTTCACACCTGATCACAAAGGTCACGTGTTAGCCTCTGCTTGCATGCCACTTACACTTCGGTGCGGCCGCTTTATCAAACCAACAGAGTCGATTCCGATCACTGGCCGTCTTTATAGGCCCTGCTCGCCTTTCAAGTGCTCCTGCCGATCTGACGGATGCCCTTACAGGGCACCAGGGGCCTACTGAAGGAACGTTTAGGATCACCTGCTGCCAGGTTTAGCCCATAAAGGGCCGGTATGGGCCCTCATAAAGAACCTTTGGAGAATTATCCAGCCAGCCTGTAATTTGAGCCCTGTTTGCAGAGATCACATTGTCCTCTTGTAAAACAGCCAACTGCAGTTGTGAGGGGCTCCAGCTTGCCTATACAGATGCTCCTGCCCATCCGATGGTACCCGGCCTCAGCGGGCCCATTAAGCCGTCAGGGGGGGAAGGGGGGGGCAAGCCTGGACTCTAGAAAGGGTCTTTGCCTCATTGCCTCCCCCTTCCCTTACTAAGCCACGGGGTGTTAATCGATTTGGTGTTTTCGCGCTTTGGATTTGGTGATAATGATCTGCTAGCTTTCCACTTCTGACCGCGCAACCTGGCACTTTTGCACCCAACCTGCATACTTACCGCACGCTAGCGCTTCGTGCTAATAAATCGAGCATTTAGCCATATGTTTCGCCTTAAGTCTCCCTGAGGGAATCAATCGCGCCTTTTGTGTTATGCTTAGCTGGCAGCTTTTATCACAACCTTTTGAGCCGGCTAGAGGTGGTTGTCACTTGCAGCTCTCTTGTGTACCTAAACATTAAGGACGATTTCAGCGAACATTTGGGCCTTGAGGCCTAATATCTCCAATTGCAATGAACAGGCCATTTCCATCCCCATTTGAGCACCCCCGGGTGTCTTTACATACCACTTCTTCTGGCGTTACCTGCTATTGATACGAGTACGACGCACATGAAAAGACGTCCGTGTCAACAGATCATTAGGCAAACAACGTGCGATACGCATACGGGATTTTCCCATGCAGCTCGACAGTGCGGCGAAAGTCGTAAAGCAATCTTTCATCCAGACCGCAAAAATCGTTAGAGTTTACGACTATTTTTTCGTGCACGACGCATTAATTTTTCTTCAACATTGCTGTGTCTAAATGTTTAAACTGCGCCCATTTCACATCAACATACATAGACACGACGCGGATCCACGGTGAAAAACAATTTCGGTTGTCAGGTAGCCATTACAACCACCTGGCGCTGGACATCCTGCCGGTTCCATTCGATTAGATTGTGACCACAAGTCTGGGGATTTTGAAAGGACCCTTCGCTGTTAGTTACGTAACAGCTTCCCGTATGATACGTTACGTTTTCGAATGAGGATGAATTCCGTTTGCCGCACAATCAGCAACCGGCATTTTTCTGACGTTCATTCAGCCGAAGAATCAATCACATTGAAGCATACGCCACAACAAATTCAAGGGGGAAAGCGCAGCACCGGCAATGGCCGAACCTGGATCACTGTGGGCGTACATAGAATGCGTATAGACCAGATATTTACCAGATTATGGCTGAAGCCAGATGACAAACAGCCTCGGCCGGCGGAGCTGGAACTGATCCATGCAGTGGTCGGCGGGTCGGATATTTCCTGTACAGCGACAGCATTCAAACCGAAAAAGTTGGCAGTACATGGGTGCCGCCAGCGCGTGACAAATTTCGAGCGTTTTTTTACTTAATCCATTTTATCACCACACTTTTAAAGACGTAGCTTTCGACGGGGGAGGCAGCAGCGTTCAGAGTAACACACGGTCCAGCACTGTCGTATCACGGCGGCCTGACCGCCGAAGTGGCGGCAGCGCCCAGCCTCCGCTCGCCACGTCCCAGAGACTGCCGCTCTGGTGCAGCGTTGGCGGCAACAGGATACAGAGCCACAGGGCAGTCCTCGTCGCCAACGCAGACACGGACCGGAGCCCCGGGGCACACCTGGCAGTGGTCGATCGCCGCAGTCAGCCGTGCTGGTCGTCTTTTCATGTCGGTCACGTATAAAGGCTGCAAGCGCAGCGCACAAAGCGCATAAGGGCTGGCGATCCCTCGCCTCTAAAAAAATAAATCTGACGTGGGTTCAAAGCCCGTCCTCCGAAGGACTGCACGACGTCGCCTACATTATAGAGCGGATCGAACCCGCAGCTTGTGCTAACTTATGCTGTACCACTAACCGCATGCCACTGGCCGCTGCAGCTGGACGAGGACGCTGTCACGAGCATTTTGCTCCGACCTGGCGTCCAAAGCGCGGCGAATCGCCGGCTGGGAGTGTGCCGCGTGGTTTGCGTGCCGCGGACGCTGCACGTCTGACCGTGTGCCGGTCCGTTTCAGACACTGACCGGCTCGACGCCGGACGTCAGCGTCTGGCTGGTGGTCGCCCAGGCCGCCGCCAACAGCCTGTTCCAGCTCAACTTCGGCATCAACTTCCTGCTGTACTGTGTGTCGGGTCAGAACTTCCGACGCGCTGTGCGCTCGCTGTTTTGCGGGCCGCGCCGCTCCGTCTCCTCGCGCAGCAGCTCGACGCTGACGGAGCACATACCGCTGACGTCCCGCTGTCGCCGCTCGGTCGGCGCCGTCTGCGCCAGCGGCGTGCCCAAGCGACCTGTGGTACGCGGCTCGCCGCTCTAGGGTCGCGCCCAGTCACATCCCGTCCGTCGTCGGCCGGCTCGTCGACCAGGCGACCACCGACCGTGCGGACCGCTCACTTTGCGACGGCATGCGAGTCGCACCGCGCTCGCCACGGCCGACCGGCTCGTGTTCATGTTTGACGCGTCTGCCTCACGTCACGGCCGCCTGCCCCACGCCCGACGCCGGAGCAGCGTCCTGGCGTCCGGAGACGCGCGGCGAACGTCGTAGCTGGCACGCCACGGCCGCCCTGCGAGGCAGCGCGGCCGGCGGCCACAGGTGGCGGGCCAGCGGGAGACGGACAGCGCGAGTCCGCCAGCCGGGCGCCGGACGGCCGCCGCCGGCGCCTTCGGGCCAGGCTGGCGGCCGCGCCGACAGCTGTAGCAGTGTCAGCGCGGGGGCGGCGGCCGCGCGCGCCGCCCCGCCCGTCGCCGTCTCTGTTGTGTGCGTGTGTACGTGTTGGTGTCAGCAGGCTCACATTACAGCTGGACGTCGCGACCCGCTGCGTGTGATGCGTCAGCGGCAGCCGGCCCTGATCACACGCACCACGGCCGGCGCCGCCGTCAGCAGCCGCCGCCTGTTCGGAGAGCCGTCGCCATAATGATGGTGATGATGATTTAGGCTTTAGGGCGCGCCGACTACCCTGGTCATATGACGCCAACACACTTCTTATTCAAACAACTTCGGCGACCGGTCTCGGCTTTGTCTCGGCGGGGGGGGGGGGGAGGGGGAGGAAGGAAGAGGCAGACTGATATAGCATCAGGCTGCAATGTTGGAGAGCAACGTTCGGCCCGAAGGCACCGAACCGAGTCGAACGCAGATGCATTTGCGAATATTCCGGCGCAGTTCGCTTCGGGGGCAATCCGTATTCTGTGGGAATTCGCAAACCGATCTTTGCTGGGAGGCGGGCTTTGAATAATGCACGGGTACATTGTGGCCACTGCTAAGTGCAGGCAGACGTCAGCTTCTTCCGGTGGAGAAGTAAAACGTGGGCAAGAAAGCACGAGTCGCCACAGGGACTTCCACTCCACGATTAACTGAACCTTGATGGAATGGAAGCAAAACAATTTCTGAAAATAGAAGAAAAGATGGCAGCTGGAATAAAGTCAAGTCTATTGAATGCAGCCAGAGATGCGTTAGGGCTGAAAGAAGTGTGACTAAAAACAAATCGTCCAGATCCGACTCGGAAAGACATGTTATCGGATGAGAGCCGGGACTAAGTGGACCTTCTAAGTAAAGACCAAACCTGAAGCCGAACTCAGCCCCCTGTGTGTGTGTGGGGGGGGGGGGGGGGTAGTCGGCGTCGAGCGCGTCCAGGCGCGACCGAGCACAAATCGGTGGTGTCACAGGTAAGACGCTGCAGGGGGCCAGGAAAGCACCACAAGACGCCGGGTCGCATGTTCGGGCTGCCAGAGCCCTGACGCATAGACTGCTATTGTGCTGTCCTTACGTCGACACATGCCTAGCCATCATTAGGCCGGCGTGTGGGCGCTACACACAGAACAGTCGATTTGCTACGGAAACGCTTCTAAAATAGCTCACAAAGAACGCCAACCACAACCAGTACAAAATGGGCCTTACACGTTTCCCACACCGAGCTAATGACAGCGCCGCGATCGTGGTTCTGTCACGACACCGCGGCCGTGGCCAGCACCGCCGACACCATCGCCAGGCTGCTCCTGCCGCGTGTCACGTGTCCTTCAACGGCAGCCAGTCGAGCGGGACCGGAGGCTGGGGGCTGGAGCAGAGGCGACTGCCACCCGCGCGGCCCTGCCTCAGTCCGAGCGGGACCGTTGGCTGGGGAGTCGGGAGCAGTGGCGGCCGCCACCCGCGCGGCCCTGCCTCAGTCCGAGTGGAACCGTTGGCTGGGGAGTCGGGAGCAACGGCGGCCACCACCCGCGCGGCCCTGCCTCAGTCCGAGTGGAACCGTTGGCTGGGGAGTCGGGAGCAGCGGCGGCCGCCACCCGCGCGGCCCTGCCTCAGGCGGTCCGTCCGATCTCGCCGCTCCAGCGGTGTCAGGGCAACCGATGTTGCCGGTCGTTAGCTACGTGTGGCGCGCATCCCACAACCATCCTCGTCGCTCACATCATCAGGTATTCATGCCGTTCAATCGATACAGGCTCGAGCGCAACAAGGCAAGGACGAAGGCATTAGCCTGTTTCTGATTACCTCATTCTTCAACGGGCTGCGTGCAACGACCACCGCGATGAGGGCGACGGGGTCAAAACAGATCTGAAGACTGTTATTCAGCATCTGTAAACATTCGAGGAAACCGAAAAATCGCGATCGGTAATGCGGGTTTTGCCTCGCTACGCTGCAGCATCACGGCATCAGTGCCACGCCGCGATGGTGGTGTGATGTTATATTCAGTAAAAGGTGGGATGGATACATTTCAGGTTGTTCAGCGCAGCACAAATGTAGGCTGTTTGATGGAAAAATTGCAAAACACTTAAGTCACAAGACATGTAAGATGTGGCGATGTGTGTGAAAGTTATTATCAAGCCAGTCTGGGTGGCCAACGGTCCGTGTTGTTCTGAACGTTGTCGAATCGCTCATTTGCTCTTTTTCCGTATGAGTTCATCTCTAGTGTGAGGCTGGGAACAGCTGGCCGCGTTTAGATGGCGAACTATTGAAGCAATTCTCATTCTGGTGGGCGTTGGCGTTGCTCTATCTTCTGGACTTTTGGACTGCTCTATCTTTGACGGTTCGTGCGAGAATGCCCCGGGCCCGAAAATGCATCCAAACAAAACATTTAAACGCTTGAAGATACACAACTTTGCAAGGACACTAACACTTCTTTCACGACCAATGTGTCACAATATATACGTCTACAATGTGAGCTTCTTCGGCACAGGGCTCGGCAGGAGCCATGCGGCTGGTAAGCTGACCAGCACCGACGGGAGCGGGCTAACAAAGGCAAGACGCCTGGCTCTGCGGACGGCCCTGTGTCGTCTCGCTCGCAGCGGCGCTCGGGGAGGGAGGGGGGGGGGGGGCAAGATGTCTGGCTCTGCGGACGGCCCTGTGTCGTCTCGCTCGCAGCGGCGCTCGGTCAGCCCGCGACTCGCTCCTCTTCAACCGCACACGCTGGCGCAATAAGCCGAACGATCAGATGCTGTTCAGAGGCGGGGTCTTTGTCGAAACGCCGTCAGAAACAATAGCGTACGCTGCTTCAGCTCAAACAACAAAGACGTATCTACCCGGTGTTTGCTCTGGAACGTGGTTGTTAGCCACATAACAAATGCCAAAAAACTACTGTCACAGTGATAACACAGAACATGGGTTTCCATGCAACCAAAGCAGGTCTGGAGTGTTAGTCAATCAAAATATTCCCGTAATTTTGGGTTAAATAAGGAAGTTACACCAGTCATTAGACCGTCTCGCTACATTTCATCAGCAACGATCCCGAACAAAAAATCTGATAAAACGACCGCTGTTAGACAACAACGGGCCCGAAAGACGTGCACATCATCTGATCGCTGTAATGATGTCATAGCTCGCTCCCCTTTATCTGTGTTCGTTCTCGCGGATGTACGCTCACTCGTAAGCGTTCCATGAGCGGCGTGCGCGCTCTGGTGTATCGCATTACGGTGACGCGAGATTACCCGCCGCTTATGAATGTTTGTCCTATTGACCCCGCGCGCGAGGCGTGCTGGCTTAATGATGTTGCCGAGGCGATGGTGAATGAAAGGCGCGGCCCCTTTCGTTTGACGCGGTGAACGGCGGCACGCTCACGTCGCGTAAAAAGCGCCGAACCTGCCTCAGCGACGGTTGCTCCGTTGGTAATGTTTGTGGCGCATGCCGGTGCTGAAGAGCGCGGCCGCCAACGAATGACACGGCGATCGGTCATGACGCATGAGCCGTAACGCTCGGGTCACCCGAGGTCAGCTGCATGTTCCGAACGGCTGAGCGTTCTGTCAGCCGACGGGGTTGGACTCGGGGCCACGTGAAACGGACATCGCAGGAGTGAACGGTGGCCAGAAGCTTACGAATCCACAGCACAGCAACTGTCAGGATCTCACTGTCACTGCCAGTAACTTTGTGCCTACGAGGTGAGATAGGTTGGGCGGCGCAGCGTAGTAAGAAAAAGGGGCAGAGGACGAAATACGGTCGATACTGTGCTTTGGCAACGGCCAAAATATCCCAAACACTCAACATATACATGCATGAGCCCCTCCCCCCAAAGCAGGCATGTGAACTGAAGGTGATGACACTTGGCTGATGGCCTTTGTACATGGATAAAGCGTACTTCCATTGCACCAGACACGTAGATTCGATCCCCAGATACACTCCACGAGGCCGGATCAAAAATGTCAGATGTTGTACCCGTTAGGCCGTACAACAGTGGAACTTAACATTCGCCCCCGTCAGATAGAAGCATGGCCGAGGTACAGGAATTCAGCAACTAGCCCAGTGACCGACGGGCACTTGGCGGCCGAAGCTGTAAAGAAAGTACCAGAACGTACTGCTGTAAATGATCAACCGGAGTGCCAGAACATTGTTATATTAACGATACAGTGCACTCATTAGGCAAGCCCGCAGATTAGAGTAAAATAGTACGCTGAACAATGAAACTAAATTTAATGCAGCTGGAACGAACCCCGCAGAAGTCAGTGCGTCACAGCTTCAAAGAGCGTACGTTGCTACCAACATCATAACAGGAGGTAACAAGGTGAGATCAAAAGAAAACTGGCCCTGCTTACGGTGCAAATGAAACAACCAATGTTTTAGCCTCGCGCGGAGCAAGGCGGGAACCAAGCCATCAGCAAGATCAGTCACGAGATAATGGTCAGTTGCCAAGCTCAGGCCTCAGGTACTGGTCAGTTGTCAACCTGACATGCCAAGACAGAGCTGATGTCATTACGAAGTGCCTTGAAGTAGTCTGAACACACCTCATAAAATACAAATGAAACGTGCTACTGCAGACATTGCTTTCTGAATTTACCCAGCACGTGAAGGAAATAAAGCCGGCGAAAAGTAAGCTGAAAGATGAATAAATTACCACGCACATAGCTCCTTACTGCAAGTGGAGACTGGTCTAGCCTAAGTCCGGATGGTCTCACACCGGAAATTATTTCAACTTCTTTGGAACAGGCAGGTTAACTAACGGCTATAGCGTTTAACGAGTGTCTGACGAAGAAAAATTAACTCGAGGTTTGACGTCAGACATCGTGTTTTAGTTTACGAAAAAAGGAGCGTTTGAGCGTTTGAAAGTCTAATTCGGCTAAAGCTATAGCCCTAGCCCAGTTAGACAATGCAACGCTATATATAAGATTCATACAAACACCTTGACTGTCAGGATCATGAGGACCTTCAATAAAGTAATTAACCAAGACCATATCGAAAAGTTCAACAAGAAACTCAAGGTAGATAATATGACATAGATTGTATAATATCGCTTCTATGAACGAACATAACCTGTAAGAACTGGTTTTACTTTTTCTTCAGCCATGATTTCGTTCATGGAGAGAATGTATATGTCAAGAAAGAATTCGGTTACATGCCCTTCACGAACAATTGAACATTTAGCATCTGTGTAACACGCAGCAGTGAGAGGCATGGCCAAGCACACGGCCTCCTATCTGAGCCTTTTGTTTAGAACGTCCTGAAACAAGACTGCCCTGTAAGTTGGTTCCAGATTTCGTTCCGCGTTCAGTCGTTAGCACGTGCGATGCGATCGGATGCAAGAACCAGAGGCGCACACGTATCTCACAGTTCTACGTGAGTGGACCCCGATGTTTAAAGCTAAAGGAGGACCTAGCTGGATAATGCGCCCTTCCTTATGTACCCAATATCTCAAACGCGATGGAATGGTGCTTAGGGTCCCGCAATGCAAATGCAAATCACGTGTTAACAGCACCGAGGCGTTCGTTTTAACCCATATGCAATGACACGGACAACTGGAGCTATGGGTACGCCGGATCGTTGCTCACAACTTTATGAACTGAGAGGCAAAAAGCATGAGCGTAGTTGATCGGTGATCTCGAGCATCAGCATCAGGCACATGCATACTGTGTTATTAATGAAATGTTCATGCATCACGCTTCAGCATTAGCAAAGAAAACCAGTCGCAATTCCATGGCATCCAACATATACGACGCTAATTTCACCAGCTTATGTCAGCAGTAATGCCCATAATCGTAATTAAAGTAATCGTATCGTAATCGTAATCGTAAAAGTTAAAGTAATTAAAGTAAATACCCATAATAAAAGTAATCGCAATTCCATGGCATCCAACATATATGACGCTAATTTCACCAGCTTATGTCAGCAGTAATACCCATAACTCTGTAATGCTTTGTTAGGACCCCAAGAGTTAACACGCGTCCGGGTGGCCGGTTGGATACCCTTCGCTCAGGTGGGGATCAATTTAACCCCCTGAAATCTCAGAGACTATGGGTTAGAGACACCAATTCACAGGGCGTGTTGGCCTGCATGTGAACTCGCTTAAGACAAAGTTTCAGGTTACTACGTCATGGCCTTCGGGCCAAATAAGGTCAAACAAGGTCAAACCCTGGGTCGACATCCAAAGTGCCCCCAGAACCTAGGCACCTGTTCTAAGCGAAAAGACACATGCTCGCCTAAGGTCAGTGATCTTGTTTGACCTTTCAAAGGTCACGGTCACCAAAATTATGTAAGACTGCTTTGAGTTTTGTATTTGAATAAACGACAAAAATTACGCCAGGTAGTGCGTTCCCAACACAAAATGTCGACCTCGGTCACCTCAGGACAGTAATATTCTGACTTGAACGAAATCCATGGAGGATGTATAACGCGGTTTCTGTTATCATTAAATTCGAAACGATTGGTTATGATCTTGGTTTGACCTTACCTGACGCTCTGCCAATTGATTTTTTTCATTTAATTGTTGTGTTGCCTAAGAAAGTATCTCAGGGATATATGGCTTCGTCTAACACTTCGTTGTTGCATCAGATTGAGCGATTCCCTAGAAACTGTCTTCCCCGAATCCATGGTCTGATTTTGACCTGCCGTAGGTCAGCGACCTTCCAAGGTACATCTAAATTTGTGAAACCGAACGATCCGCTATTTAATTGTCTACAGCCACGTAAAATTTGGCGCGGCTACGCAGCGCGGTTCGGACACCATTCCGGAAAAACCTTCGGCGGGGGTCAAATTGACCCGCCCAGGCGCGTATTAGCCATCCGTCAAATATGTCCTGAAAATCGACCTCTTCCCGCAGCCTCTTCAGCAGAGCCCGTCAGAAGTCAGCCGGGGGAGGTTGAGCTCGCCTTTCGAGCGCCCGTACGGCGTGGATGAGGGACACCGACCGATGAGGGGCTGAAAGCGGCTCGGCTTAGGGCGCTCCAGCGCAAGCTGCCACGCGAACACAATGCCAACAAAATTATGATTCACGAACTGGTGGCGGGAGGGTATGAGTCGCTTTATGCCTTCATTATTCGGCTCAGGCTGGCAAAGACTGCAGCCGGTAACAGCGGGTGCAGGAAAGACCAGGTGACGACAGAGGGTGCTGCACTCCGAGTAGCACTCTCAGTGCCAAGCGTCGCCGAACGTTACGCTTCCGCCGTGTAATTACGCGGCTGACCCGAAGTTTCAGGGTCGAATAGTGACATCGGGGCTCACACAAAAGGGGCTGCTACGCGCGAAGGCTTATCTTAGAAATTTGATCCAATTCAATAAAAAGGTAAGCACTACACAAAAACATCCCCCAAAATCAAATGTCGCAGCAATGCCTTGGTTTTTATTTGATTTACATCGCCAAATTAGGGCCAAATGGCGATGTCCGTCTCCCACCCACTCGCCTGGCATGCGACAGAACCGACCGCAGAGCAGCCTCTTCAGCTCACTTCGATTTCTGTCGAGTTTCACCAACGCACCGTCGAATGAATGGGACGGTGACCAATCACTCCATCTGTTGCCTGCCTGCAGCCGAGGGCGTGCCCTTGGAGTTCCGTGGAGCAGCTTCGTGCCGCGTTACAGTTTAACGTCCCGGGATTGATCTGTGAGAAATAGCACTGGAGCACGAAATAAGTCGCACTGGAATATCACGTTCGCAATAACTGTACCAGACATTGTCTGACTGGTGATCAGCCTCCAAGCCGTGCAAACTGAGCCCATTCCTCTTTGACGATCTGGTGGTGCCGGTCAAAGCCAAGGCCCTAGAAGGTCAAAGCAAGTGTGATGAGACCCAAGCCATTCATCGGAACATTGACGTCTCACCATTCAACGTCAAGGATTTAATGTTCATCTTCCACTGTTGGTGTGCAGGCCACGGCTGTATCTATTTTGAGAGCAACCTTTCAATGGTTCCGTTTCACGCTCAAATTGCCAATTAGACAACCATGGCAAACAGTATTTTGGGTTTGACGCTCCAGTATCCGTAGTTCTATATGCTGTCTTTAAAACACTAGCATATCGCTGCGAAATGTGTACATATATATATATATATATATATATATATATATATATATATATATGCATAAATATAGATATCTACTTATGCCTTTTATCTTACACATAAATCAACTTCAGCTTAAAAATGCAAAGCAATATTGTCGCGAAGTTGAGACTCCACCAACGCATCGCTGAGGCTCTCCTGTCGCACTGAAACCATCTCCGATGACGATAGAGGAATTTGGCGGTGGTTGCACTGATAATTGTTCTCTGCTGACAACCGAAGTGAGAAGCCACATTAACGTGCGTGTTTACACATCGGGACTGGTGCTGTCAAGCGGCTAATTTCGGCCGAGCAGCCGGAACTAGCACTTCTGCGTAGGTCGTGCTTGGCTGACGCATGCAGCCTACTTCGGATAAGCGAGGCGTCTCGAGGCTGCGGGATAAAGCAAGATAGATACCAGATGATTGGGTTTAGTCGTTTGGATTAGAGCCCTTTCGACCAGAAATAATCATTTCAGGGCCGTGGGATGAAGGAAAGCGGTGAAAGGTGGGGCGGGCTTGCATATGCCTGGGGGGCCAACTGTCGAGTCTTAACGAGCTTTCGTGTGCGCGTTGGATACCCGGTCGGGGTCTCCCTTCCCGCGGAGCTGTTGGCTCACTCATGGCTAGCGTCTGCAGCCTGCCCTGCGAAGCGGGCTGTCGCCAACATGTTGGATGAAGCAAGCAAGCGGATAACATTGACGAATGGAGGATTGGGCGATTAGTTGTCCGGATTAGAGCCCTTTCGACCAGAAAGAATCATTTCAGAAATATGGAATATGAGAAAATGGCCAACGGTGGGGCAGGCGTGCACGCGCCTGGGGGGCCAACCGCCGAGCTTTAACCCGCGCATGTGCGCTGGGTACCCGGTAGATGTCTCCCTTTCCACGGGACCCTCAGCCCACTCGTGGTTTGGTTTTTGTTTTTCAATAGGAACGCTTTCGACCAAAAATGATCATTTCAGAGCTATGGGATGAAGGAAATGGTTAACGGTGGGGCAGACTTGCCTGCGCCTGGGGGCCAACCACTGAACGCGCGCATGTGCGTTCGGTGGTTGGGTATGGGTATCCCGCGCATGTGCGCTGGATACCCGGTCGGATACCCCCCTTCCCATGACACTCTCGGCCCACTCATGGCTGGCACATACGACCTGCCCCAGACGACCGGGATGTCGCGAGGGCGCAGGATGAAGCAAAGCAGAAGATGAGAGAGTCAGATGAATTGGGTGAAAAAAGGATCATGTAACCCAACGGCCAGCAGTGACCTTTTCCCGGGATTTGGTTGCGTTCTGCTATCAGCAGACAAACTTTAACCACTTAGGCCACCGCTAACTGATGGGTCGAACACTTACAGAATTATTCACAATAAGCACCGCGCAAACAACTAAAAATTCACACCCAGCTCTCATCATATCATCCATAGGACCACATGCAACGGCGCTTGCCTTCGCCACCTAGCGGTGACCCGCTCGTTGTGGTGTTCACATCTTGCCGCTACGGCGCCACCGACGCGTTGTTGAGGTTCTGTCACCAAGCATTTTAAGCAATACGACAGAGCGCGCAAGCGCTGCATGTTGGTCGGCGGCCGACAGCAGTTTACCTAGCTGTTTGCACGTTAATTCGCTGCATAAGTAAAGGTGATTCACAGCGATCAATGAATGCATTACTCAAGCTCTCTACAGGCATAAACTAAAACAGGCCGCACAACCTGTGTGAAGAATTATCTGCGATGGGGGTGCAGCGAAAGGGCTTGTGAAAAATGCGCAGTTACCTTTATTCAAGCCACCCCGGTTGAAAAAAAAACACGCAACTTACTTTCACAGGGTGTATTTTGGAGCCGCTGCAGACTGCGACAGACCATAACCACTGCAGCAACGTCGAAAAGTGACATCCCCAACATTGGGAAATCTGGCGCTGGTGGAGGCGGCCAGAGCGGTGCCGTTCAAGGTCATAGAATGCAGTCCAGTCGCAGAAGGCATTTGGAGAGCAGCATTGGAAACCACAACATTCGCCGATTTCCACTTAGTCGGCATTAACTGCAGCTGTACGTCTTGGATGAGTCGTACCAGTTTTTTGTCCGACTGTGGTTCGGTGGTTTACCGGCTTTCCCACAGGACTTGAAGGCACAGAATAAATCCGCGCTACAAGTGTTTGTCCTCAGTTTGAATTAACGCTATTCCATCCGCTATGGGGTTTTTAACATCACGTTTTAAACTTTTATAATAGACACCTCCGAGACCGCACATGCAAACATTCAGGGCAAGGGAATTGGTCATTGCCCCACTTCCATCAAAGTTGTAAGTGGTTCAACCCACGCTGCGGCACGGAGACAAATTGGCTTGCAGATAGTTTGTCTGCTGTCCTACTTGACAACCACGCATCCCCGGTCAAGGGCACGTCACTACGACGTCCCACCGGTCCCGGTCGTGAACTAAGACGGATAAGGGTCGGATCGGCACAGAAATCGCAGAAATAATCCAAAACACGTCTAAAAAGCCCGTCAACGCAAGTTCTTTAATGCATTTCTTAGTTTTCAGCTCCGCCGGTTAGTGAAGCAAGCGCTTGTGCGCTGGTCCCTATCGCTCCAGTTCTTTTATTGCAATCTCTGTAGTAAGCAGAGCCGTGACTTCAACATTCGATTTTTGAGTTTTGGCGTTAGTAGATTGTTGGGAAAATAAGGGACAGGTGACAAAGTAAATTGTCCTGGCCCCGGGTCGAGTGATCATATTCATACATCTGGAGAACGGGCGCAAAGCTCTTTCTTTGGCTCTTTTTTTCTTGGCTCCCAAAGCCTACTGATGATGCACAATTCCTTTATTTTGTTGTATTTATGGCAAACTATATGTAACACATTGGTGATCATTGCCTGCATCTTGTTTCTTTGTGTGGTTTTGTTTTCTTTTCAGTATTGTGGGAAAAAACATGTCCCATGCATTTGTGACAGCTAGAATTCACGCAAATGCGTGTTTCTGAAATTACTGATGGCACACTTCGCTTTTCTCACTCACCACTGATAGCCTAGACTGAGGATTCTCAAGATTTCAGCTATTGCAAAAAAGGAAATGATACTGTTTCCGCACAACAAAACCTTCCATCTTCTTTTCTTTCTGAACTATTTTCATTTCTGCACATCAAAATAAAAATGATTTATCGTCTCGTGTTTATTTTCTCGTTTACCGTCGGCAATGGGCTACCTGTTTGGTTTTGCCGAGAGCCCAGGCATACGAGACAACAGTGACAACACATTCACATTCCCAGCATAACTACATTGTGCATTTACTGTACCGCGGTCAACGCCTCAGCTATGGACGGCAGCATAAGCGAAATTGCCCGACACTAACGCGGCGCTTTTTCCCAAGCGAGGCATGAAAAGCATTTATCAGTTGTTTTCTCTCTCTTAACACTTATACCGATATTTAATGACATCGACCATCATCTTCCTCCCCCCCCCCCTCATATGCCATTCGTTCCAGATCATGCCTGTCATGTATCATGGAGCAGCATGACGCACCACAGCTGACCCCGGCAGTGATCTGACCGGCAGGCCGCCCTCCTGGGAGAGGGCCCCCTGTAGCTCGCGCTCATGACGCGCCACAGCTGACCCCGGCAGTGATCTGACCAGCGGGCCGCCCTCCTGGGAGAGGGCTCCGGGCAGCTCCCGCTCAGCCCGTGGGCTGCGGCTCTTCCCGGCTCAAACCTGAGGCGACCGCGGTTCTCTCCACCGGTTGCGAAGATGAGCCACAAACAGGTAAAAAAACATAGGCCGACGGGCACAAAAAAACACGAAAATCAAAATCATATCTCGTTACGCGCATCGGCCCTGCATGAGTGTCCAGTTGAGCAGTACGTGCGTGTGCGTATGTGCATGTGCTCGCGCCATCCAAAGCAGCTTCTGATATTGGTATGGCGAAAATGATAAAGGCTGGTGCCCACGTCTACGTAAGGTGAGCACTGCCGCTAACTCAAGAACGTGACCAAACCGACTGGTAAGAGAAAGGCGCTCACCGTAATTCGATTGTGTACAGGACTACTAATCTGATTCGATTTAATCTCAAACATATTAAGTTCCATTGACCTGGATGGAAGTTCGGAACCCGTTTGCGACGGAACCAAATGTCAATGAGCCGGCGGTTACAACCTCATAGATAATCATATTCCGGCTACGTCACCGACACGCTGCCCTAGCCGCTGGCATTTGGTGGTCATTCGCGAGCTGATGCTTAATTCAGTTACCACCAGAATAAGCACTACTCAAGAGCCGTGTGACTACATGAAACTCCGTCCACCGTCCATCCATGATGTGGAAGCGGCGAGCCGACTCGCGGAAACGTCAGGCGTCTTTTATGTGAACGACAAAATTATGCACTACAAATCAACTAATCCCCACGAATGTTTACAACAGTTTAATGACTCCGCACCAAACGCTATCCACAAAGTGTCAAAGAGACTATCAGGTCTTGCATTACACTTAAGCCTAGCTGCAACTTACAAATACTCTTCTGTACTACTTCAAATGAACAGGTCTAGCAGCGTAATTAATAACCAGTCGCACAATAGCCAAGCTTGCTATAATGGGAACGAACCTTCCCCGAGTCTTGAGCATTCCTCAAGAGTTGGGGAAGGCTCAAGACCGAAATATCGTCCGCAATGCAGAAAGTTTGGCTATTCCGATACTGTCGTTTTAAATAACGCCGCCACACGGTTCAATGGTTTCACACGAGCGTTCCGTCCAAATGAACAGGCCATTTAAAGCCAATAGCAGCATGAATAACAGAGCGGCAGCTTGATGGAGGCCGGTCAAAAGCCGATCAGGAAAGCTTCGCCGGGGTTCGCGCAACATCTGTTTTTGTCGGGGAAACTTGCATCGGTAATGAACATGTTGTTCATCAGAATTTGCCGCTTCGTTTATTTTTGTAAATTTACCACAGCATTTACCACTACATTCATGCATTCATCATCCACAGTCATTTGCGTGTTTGTGTTTATATTACGAACTACAGCTGCTGAACCGGCGCTTGCCGCGTTCCGTACGGTAGCCAATGAAGTGCGCAGTTGATGGGACCCGCATTAATACGCGCGAGCCTCTACAGACGCCTACGGGCCACAAGCTTCGCCCCCGAAATCGCTCACCGTCAGGAGCCCGTGGTGTTCGGCGGCACGACGACCACGAGTTGCCCACGGTTGCACAGCGGTGCGCCATCGGCACGTAGCTCATCTGGTGCGTTATTGGCGGAAAATGCGGTCTTATTGAGCAAAATTAAGCTGGTTGGGTACACGACCCCATGGAGGCGGCGGTAGACGCGCATATCTTGAATGCTCCCGACGCCAGAAAAAGATTCGATGAAGGGATATGAGCGGCGTTTGAAAAGGCCTTCCGTTCCTGGTTTTACGACATCATGAGTTCAGAAGAGCTATGCTGAGTGGGCAACCTTCAGTATACCAGGCTGTGCATGTTAAACAACGTCATAGAGCGGACATTAGTTATCTTGTCAAAACTCGATGTTTCCATCCGTGCTGATGTTAGAGCGTGTTAACGTTGCTTAACCAGTACCCCCTGGTATAGTGAAGGTCGACACACTGAACTCATAAATGGTACGATTATCACGCAGCTCATCGTAGGCAGATCTGTGAGCCAGGAGAACAAAATAACTGAGACCAATACCAAATCAAAACCAAAGCAAAGCACCTAACACACAAGAACGAGAAGGGATAAAAAAGACATACAACTACCTACGCCAAATTCGTCCCCAACCCTGAATGCGGCGACCGAGCTCTCGTGGATCGCTCTTCTGCAAAGAGGTGCCAGTAACGTCGGCGTGTGCGCGGCAGGCGCGGCCGGTCCGGCTGCACGCGCGCCGTCCGGCATCGCCGCCGGTCCGCGCGACCACAACTTGGCCATTAGCGCGGCCAGCAGCGGCCACGCGCAGCCGGCAAGTTTGACAGGCCGGCGCGGACGAGCGCACTGGCCGGAGGAGACGCAAATGACGAACGTGCCCGGCACGGACCGCGCGCGCCGACCAGGACACAGCCGACGCGCCGGCGGACGGCAGCCAGCTTCGACCCGGCGGACGGCAGCAGCTGCAGCGTGGCCGCCCAGGCGCGGCGATGAACCCTGCTCTGTCCAGCGCAGCAATCCAGCATTGGACTGGGGGCATGTCTGCCTCTGAGCAGCTGCGTTGTAGCCTTGACTGACTCCGAGGACGCGGCCTCGCCCACACGCACAGGAAAAATCAACGCCGACGGCAACGTCACAGTGGGACAGACTCGCAGTGCATGAGCTGTGTGCCATGACCAGCTCGTTGCAAAACCCGTTCTGAAATGGATCTTTAGAACGCATCCCACACTATATGTAATGCCCTGGGCAGCATTAAAGCGATGCCCCCTCCCCTCCCCTCAAAGTTATGCCGTGCCCAGACGGCGCTTGAAGACAAATCAGCAGTGGCTAAAACCGGAACCAGCCGCTTTAATAAAACCGACTTCACAACTCCAAGATCTACTTCCTGGGGTAGATCTGATAGTGTAACTGGATTCCGGTAGTCGTAAAAAGTACAGGTCCGCAATATGGAACTGACAGGCGCGCCACGTTCATTCTGCGATTGGGCCGCCTGAGAAAAGCGATCCACTCGGACATCGAAACGCGCGACAGGCGGCGCACTAGTGGAGAAGTCTCCGGATAGTTTTGCCAACGCAGTGATCGCGGAGTCCAAACCTGGGATCAGAGCGTCACGAATTTCGCACTGTTCTGCTCAACTTTGAGCTGAGCGATGCGAAACTGTCTACAACAGCGCTCTCGCCGATGTCACCGCGCCACCGGATCGTCTCTTCAGACAGACTCGATCATTGAAACTCGCCGGGCGGCAGCTCCGAAGCTAAACTCAACATCTTCTGTTTGCGTTTGTCGCGATCCGGGCGGCCGTGTCAGGGCGAAGGATGGGCACCGCGAAAACGAAGAGACCCTGACGTTCGCGGACCGCGTGGTGCGCCACGTTTTTCTTTCTTTCACGCCACTTTCAGACCATGTTTTGGGTGCCTCTTGAAGTGGTCTTTTTTAGTTTCTTACTTTTCGTCCAAAAAAGACACCACCTGAACAATGGTCGACAATCCAATCCAAAATACATTGAAAAAGCAGCATCCTTCTCATCTAGCATAACATGGAAAAAGCTCACACCACACAGCGTCTTCATGCAAAAATTTACGACGCGCCCGTAGTAAGGAGCGGTCCCCAATAGGATACTGAGAACGGATCTTGGTTCGCCATGCATTTTGTGTGGCGTCCAGCAGGCACAGGAAAAGAACAATGTGTGGAATCGTTTGGGGCTCGTCAGTCATGAGGGCGCCAGGCTACAGGCCGCAGGGCGAATGTGGCATTCCGGAAAGTTATTCCGTGACATTGTATCTTCGTCAAGGTTACGACTTTCAGTGAAACACCAGTCATCGTTTTAATTGTTTCAGTTTTTCCACAATAGGTACTTTATTGCTCGGATATTACGGAATTCTCCTGAGAAATATCTATTTTCACTTCACACCAAAACATCCCATGACTAATCTCAGAATACGCACATAATTTATGTCTAAAAAAAGTGGCTAACGGGAACTCCAGGCGATCGTTTCCTGCAATAAGAATGAAACGGAAATTATGGCCAGCGCCCGAAGATTTGTCCCTTCTTGGCACGTTCTTTTTGTGCCACAAGAAGTAAAATTATCAGCATATTAAATATCAGTATTTACTTTACAACAAGCTCAAGGGAGCTGATGTCATCAATAAACATTTAAATGATATTATACACCTGAGAACCCAGTTCTTGGAAAGAGCCCTCAAGGCCAGTAGTTAGTAGTCAGTAGTAGTTCAGAACTGAAGATTGCTCTTGCTCACTTCATTGATTTGATTGATTGATTGCTCACTTCAAAAACCGTTGCATTCTTCACCTGTTTGGGTGTTCCACAGTAACTGTTGACCACTCACATTTTAAAATAATCACTGCACACCTAAAAATGACAATGGGTTAAGACACAACGATAGACAATATCGCAAAAATCGTTTTCATGAGTACCACCATTTGGCGTAACTTAAAAACTTTCAAGTGACCAACTTGATGTAGACGATTCGATTAAAGGTAAAGATTAAATTTAGCATACAATAGCAAAAGAGCAGATATCCTATCCGCGTAAATGTGGAAATCAGCGAACGTTCGGTGCCAGCAAGCAATCAATGTATTGTTTTTCTACCATCTGAATACGAAACGTATTCTCTGCGCTGGATCGCGCTGGCTTTGGTAGTTTTCTACCTGCCTCGGGACGGCAGCATTGCTCTTTGCATAAAGTGGAAGTCATGTGTTTACAATGGGAAGACAGCCGTGGAATGCTCCCCACTAATGGCTTTGTTCGGCTGAATCACCGATCGGATCACGATTCAGACCCTGTTTGTGTCACAACCTAGGGGTGCTTACGATAGAGATATTACTTTTGAAACATTCGCGAGTTATGATGAGAATCAGTCGCGCATTAAAGCCACAATAAACTGGGTGTTTTAATGACCATCATGAAATGCCGGAGAGAGAGAGAGCGAAAGAGATGGAGAGAGCGAGCGAGAAAGAGACAAAGAGACAAGGAAAGAAAGAGAGAGAGGAGAGCCAGAGAGAGAGAGAGAGTGCGAGAGCGAGGGCGAGAGAGAGAGAGAGAGAGAGAGAGAGAGAGAGAGAGAGAGAGAGAGAGAGAGAGAGAGAGAGAGAGAGAGAGAGAGAGAGAGAGAGAGAGAGAGAGAGAGAGAGAGAGAGAGAGAGAGAGAGAGAGAGAGAGAGGAGAGAGAGAGAGAGAGAGAGAGAGAGAGAGAGAGAGAGAGAGAGAGAGAGAGAGAGAGAGAGAGAGAGAGAGAGAGAGAGAGAGAGAGAGAGAGAGAGAGAGAGAGAGAGAGAGAGAGAGAGAGAGAGAGAGAGAGAGAGAGAGAGAGAGAGAGAGAGAGAGAGAGAGAGAGAGAGAGAGAGAGAGAGAGAGAGAGAGAGAGAGAGAGAGAGAGAGAGAGAGAGAGAGAGAGAGAGAGAGAGAGAGAGAGAGAGAGAGAGAGAGAGAGAGAGAGAGAGAGAGAGAGAGGAGAGAGAGAGAGAGAGAGAGAGAGAGAGAGAGAGAGAGAGAGAGAGAGAGAGAGAGAGAGAGAGAGAGAGAGCGAGAGAGAGAGAGAGAGAGAGAGAGAGAGAGAGAGATAGAGAGAGAGAGAGAGAGAGAGAAGAGAGAGAGAGAGAGAGAGAGAGAGAAGAGAGAGAGAGAGAGAGAGAGAGAGAGAGAGAAGAGAGAGAGAGAGAGAGAGAGAAGAGAGAGAGAGATAGAGAGAGAGAGAGAGGAGAGAGAGAGAGAGAGAGAGAGAGAGAGAGAGAGAGAAGAGAGAGAGAGAAGAGAGAGAGACAGACAGACAGACGACAGACAGACAGACGACAGACAGACAGACAACGACAGACAGACAGACAGACAGACAGACACAGACAGACAGACAGACAGACATACAAGACAGACAGACAGACAGACAGACACAGACGACAGACAGACAGACAGACAGACAGACAGACAGACAGAGCAAGAGCCAGAGAGAGAGAGAGGAGGGAGGGAGAGAGAGATGGAGAGAAGACGAGAGGAAAGAGGACACGAGAGGAAAGAGGAAACGGAGGGGAGGAGAGAGGAGAGGAGAGAGGACACGAGAGGAAAGAAGAGACGCGATGAGAGAAGAGAGAATAGGAGACGAGAGGAGAGGAGAGGATAGAAGACCATGCCAGGGGAGATGGAGTGAAAACATTATTAATTTCTAAAAACATATGAACCCTCACAGTGCGACAGCGCAGGATTCGCGCAAACGCAAAGATCGCATAAACCAGGACAAGGCTCCTACACGGATTGTTTATTGTTGAAAGTAAGCACCATCGTCCAGCCGTCAGTGATCTCACCATGACTATGATAATGGTCATAATGTTGTGCGCCGACCGGTCCCGCCTGCACACCGGAGACCCTCACGGCTAACAAGGCCGCCTCCTCTGTGCTCTATCATTAATACAGCAACCAGGGACAAACGAAAATGGACGTTAACATGATCCCATTAAGAATTAGGCAAATCCTCGGAGTGCGATAAGCCCGTGGGATCCGCTGATGAAAGAAAAAATAATGCGGTGCGCTAATACTCGACCCTTGGCAGGTAGGGATGCGCGTATTTTTCATGCTATTATATCCCGGCACGGGGTAAGCTACCTGTTGCCCCTACCTACGCTGAAAATCGGCCAATTAGCATCGAACCGGGCGGCGGTCAGCCCAGCGCCTGAGCGCCTCAGGCTTGACAAACGGACCGGGCCGGTCATACATCTGGGGTCGGGACCAAGGGCAACATATCAGTGCCAAAGAATGGCGAATATGGGCCGCCAGAGAGCTAGGATTCAGATAGCATGCATTCATATTTACATCCTGCACACCTTACTGGATTAACTTTGGAACGCTGGAGCAAAGACCACATTTCGTATCAAGGACGTCGAAAACATTATTATTTTGCTGCTCTTGACCATCAAATTCATTACTTTATTTTCTTGCAGCTGCACGGTCCCAAACGTGTGACAATAACAGTGAAATGTTTGTCCTGCTTCCTGCCCCGAATGTACCATAAAACTTTTGGTGACCTGTTTTATCAAGCATTATGGTGCCCGTTATGCCCACAAACCACACCGAACGTAGCTTTGTCCTTCATCATATCGTTGTACCTACCTGTCCAGATGAGCAAAACACGATCACCGATGTGCGGACATGCGCTTTTGTGCAGGCGGCTGTACAGTAACACACAAAACTGGCGGCGGAGACGCAACAGTGCACAGCCTGACATACTTCACTGCCCGTGGCCGCTAGTTCAGAGCTCTGGTACGCCTCATCCAATAATCGTCGATTTGATGTCTGCCACGTAGCTGCTCACGTCAAATGTCACCATGCTGTTAAAAAGGTAAATTACCAACCCCAGGTCAAGTCCAGGTAATGCCAGGTCAAGGCCAGGCCACCTAATAGGACATGGTTTGTCTGCTCTTCTGATTCCCATGCCACACAGAAATCATTGGTTTAGTAATGCGCCAGGCTTTCTGACTCCTTAAAGGGAGCGTTTCACATTTGTATGGGGTTTTGAACTGACATGGCCATCTTGAAGATCATTCACTGCAGCTCACAGTTCTGTCCTGAACACCAAAACCCCTCTCGTTTCTGAGCTTCACGCCCGCGAAGATGTGCGGAATATTTCGGGGAAACTATTCCAAGGTCACCCAGGCATCCATACGCGATAAAAACGTCATTCAAAACCTACCATTCCGTTAACCATGCGGCGATCAGGGTTAAAAAAATACTATTATCGATTCGTTCATATCTGGCGTTCGTGCGCTCCATTTCCAGATACAACGGTAACTACGTAATATGAGATGACAATGGCGTAATATGGAAGGAAATGACGTAAGTTGTTACGTGCATTAGCGAGGAACATTATTCACATAGATAAGAAAGTAGTAGGCAAGACAGCAGTACTATCTTATCTATGAAAATAAATGACAATGGCGTCATCAGCAGTGATGTATCGAGGACCATAGTTACTGAACAGAGAAACTGTACTGTCTAGAGCAGACTTTTCACTTAAAAGTATATCAATACTTATACGTGAGCTAATCTCATCATATCTGATGCTTGCTTCAATATCTTCAAATGCCGAACATTCCCTTTAACACAAATGGACGTAGCATGTCGTTTCAGATCTAGCTAATCTTAAGCGTCAAAATAGGGGAAGCTATCCGGCCATGCCCCTCCCCTCCCCGGCTTCCAGACGAACAAAGATGGAAAATGGCGCATGACTGGACTTTGAGGAAAGTCTAAGCACCTTTCATTGCGGGAAGTTTGCTTTATAGTACACCTTGAGGTGGAGGCGAGCGAATCCCGATAAGGCATAGCACTGCTTACCAGGTCCATACGGTTCACTTTTCCCTACACGGGGACGCAGGCTAGTCCTAAACGTCGTTTGCCGTTGAGGCCTGAAGGTCAACTTTCCGCCCGAACTTAGAAACAATCTTTACACCGTGCATCTGAATTTAAGCTCTTCTGACAAATTACAGGCGGCGTCTGATCGCCTTATTGGGCGCCTGAGCTGCAATGCAGTGTGCGAGGTGGAGGGGATTTCTGAGGGAATTGCTGCCGAGCACTCTCTGCATGGAGCTTTTCCGGCCCTTTCACAGACTTTGGCACAGTGCCGTCGTTATTGGAGCTTAACGACGCACTCATCTG
>NW_023596921.1:6882948-6887948 GCF_011947565.3 Pollicipes pollicipes | reverse complement strand
CGGCCAATCGAATGTGACCCAGAGACATGCCGGTAGCAAAGCATGACGTAAGCACATTTACCCGGCCGATAGAATGTGGCCCAGAGGCGTGCCGGTAGCCACGCGCGACGTAACCACCACGCATGCATCTCACGAGTGCTGCTGAAGTCTGAAGGGAGTCGAGCCCGTCCTTTAAAGCAACACTGTGCCCTTGTTTTCCGTATGAACGCATCCAAACGTCTGCCTGCAGCGTTGGTCCACGCTCGGTCGCCGGAGCAGACAGCCAACAATCACCCTCGCGACGCTGGAGACCCTGGCGAGGGCAGTTAGGGCCGCCCAAGCTGACATTTTCCCGTTGAAACGGGCGCCGGGGCGTGTCCGATGATGCCGCACGCTCAGTCACGCTCGTGGCGTGCTGGTAATGTGCCGCTGACGTCATATCGAGCGTGCCGTTGGGGAAGACGCGTCTTTAGGTCGGAAGACCCGGTCGACGCATATCCCCCCGGTCCTCACGCGGCAGGGTAGGCGGAGTTCAAGAAACTTGTCTTGCATAAGGACGCATAGCCTCCTGCGCTTAAGCGTAGTTCAGGGTTCAGCTCCCCAGGTGCCGCTGGCGTATCTGGGAGCGCGGGCGCCGGCCAGCGCTGACCAAGATCCGCGAGTGGTGCCGCATCGCGCCCACCGCACCGGTGTGGTCGGCCTCACGTGCGGTCACGATCACAGGAGCCAGCGCGCCCTGTCGCCGTCGGGCCGACCCGACCACAGCGTTGGCAGCCAGGCCGGAGCGGCCCGCCGTCGGACCGCTTTGTGAAGCCTTGCCCGGGAGCGGGTCTTCGATATCTGACAGTAATTAGAGCTTGCCGGATGGGTTGCCGCCGGCACCAGGCCCGGCCGATCTGATCAAACGGCCCAAGATAAAGAATCTGACCAGTCGGCACTGAACGATCCAGTGTGCGTTATTACATACCCAGCACTATCGTCAGTTTTCCGGGAAGCTCCGGTGATTGACCTGGATAGGCCAGTGTCGACACCGCTGTCATGCCAACAACTAGGCTTGCATGTTTGAAGTGAATTTGTGAAGTTCCTGAGCACAGGGGTGTAGGTAAATAGAAGCTCCATGGGCACGTGCCCCTCCCCTCCCCCCTCTAAACAAGTCGTCATGTTTAGAACGTACGTAAGTGTATGTTTAGTTCAATTTTTCTACGCAGTTACGTAAGAAAGGACACCGAGAGCAAGAAATGTTGTCTTACGATACGCAGGATATGGCGCGCGCTTAACTCGGCACGCACTGAGCCCGGTTTTCAGTAGCACGTTGACTTGTGTACCCACCCCAACCGATTGTGTTTACACGCTGATCTGAACGACAACACTTCGGGAAAATTGTCCAACCCACGCAGCTGTCTCGCAGCCGTGCCAGCGTGCTGCGCGCGTGACGCCAGCTTTTGGCCAGGGGCGGGAAAGGAGCCAGCCCCCGGCTGACGGTGTCCGGGGGTTGCGGTCGGCCGCGCCTGTCGGCTTTGACCCGCCGGTGCGGCGGCAGCGTGCCGCGCGCCCGCTGACTGACCTGTCTCGTTCTCAGCGGCCAGGTGGCGGCCGTCGCGACCAAAGAAGCGCTTGTCGAGCAGCTGGAGCAGCTGCAGCGCGGTCTGGTGGATCTCGGCGCGCGGGCAGCCCGTCATCAGCAGTGTGACGTTGATGACAGCCGTGTAGTGGTCGCACGGGTACTCCCTAAATGACAAACCACACTGTCAGGCTTTGGAAGACGAGCTGACGGGAAAGAAGGGACAAAGACAGAGACAGAGACAGAGACAGAAACAGAGATAGAAAAAGAGACAGAGACAGAGACAGAGACAGAGACAGAGACACAGAGAGATGCGACACACACTTTTGCCTCACTTGGCGCTGAAGACGGTGGCGATGGCGTGGAAGCAGCAGTCGCTGACTTGGCTAGGGCGCGTATAGCAACGGTCGACGACCCAGTCCAACAGTGTGCTCATGTCCGGGTTGAACTCAAGCAGCAGAACAAGCGTCTCACGCGCCAGCTGCTGCACCTAAGAGAGAAACGGTGACGTCACAAAAAAGGTGTGTCACTTATCCGGTGAACGGTGAATCCGGTGTGTCAGGTGTTCAGCGTCACCTGACACACCGGATAGAGACCCAGCGGACAGATGAACTGGGACTTCTCCTGCATCCACCTGCTGCACCAGGGGCCAGGCAGCAACGACACGGATCGAGACCTTAGGGTAATAAAAACACAAGTGAACACACTCGTTTAGTTCTGCCGTATTGCCGTTTCTTCCGAAGAACGTCGTTTCAGGGTTCAGTCAGGCCTGTGTACGGCGCACAGATCATGTTAGAACGCTGAACTCTGGAGTGCGTCCATGGGAGAAGTCTGTTTAAAAATGTTGTCCATTTTAGTTGACATGAGCTGGTATCATGACTGAGATAGGAAAAAGACTGGCCGCCTAGATCTGTATCTTTTCTCCTAAGTGGAGACTGTCCGTAGCTCTGTTGCTCTATAACGTAACGGAAAAAGTTTTTAAGTAACGGAGTACCGGATGCGCTCGCAATACTCGCTTTTTAAGCAATGGAAAACTTCCGTTCCTTTTGCGTTCGTCACTCCGTTACACTTAAGTGTGTTACTCCATTATGAAAAACTCCAAAAGGCGGCTCCTTCAGACGAAGTTGTAGAAGAATAATGGCGCCGAAAACAGGAAAACAGGCTACTTTATGACATGTTTTGTGCGTCGAACTTCTGGAGGCAATTAGAACTGACTTATTGCGGAACGAACGTTAATTACTTAAGCCTGGCCAAAAGGATCGGCCCGAGCTCGCCTCCGGAAAGAAGGCGATAATGCAACGAGCCTTCGTAAATGTAAGACAGGCATCCCATCTGGCGTCTCAGAGGAGCACGACACAAACCTTTGCTTTCCCCTCAGTCCGGGAATCGGCCCGACGCCCCCTGACCAGGCACTCACCCTCTCACATCACACACGTTCTCCACGCACAGTTTACAGTCCATTCCATGCTCTGTGAGTTTGTGTTGATACCAAATGGTTCTGCATTACGTGCATACGCGGATTAGGAGGCACGTTGACTGCGTCGGTCCCCTTTCTGCCAGGGCAGCAGCCAGGATTTTCTTCGCGGGGGGAGGGATACACCTCAGCGAAAACTGGCAGGCGGGCACACCACAGTGATAACTACCGTAAACGAGAGGAAGGATACCGGTCTCAAGCTTCCCTCGCCCACCCTCACGGGCTGCGGTCATGCCCTCTCCCAACTCGTGGACAGGGGCGCGACCTGTATCCAATTCTGACAGAACTGGTGTTAAGGGACTTGCCTCTGATCCAGGAGATCCCCACGATACTCTTTCTGGCTTTGTATTTGTCATTTACTTAGTTTATTATTGTCATTTTTTTATATTTGTCATTTACTTAGGCTTGCTGCCGACAGAAAACTCCAGTTACTGCCAGTCTCCACAGTTGCTGGCAAAATCGCGAACATAGGGCAATAATCACAGAACACTGCCAGCAAATCTAGTCAGAATATAGAAAACAGTGCACATAAAATGCAGTTAAGCATACTTGTCACATGCATGCCTACACAACTCCCGCCCCTTGCCTAGCGCAGGTCTCGGCCTGGCTCGTTTATAAAACAGCGGATCACTGAAAAAGCCTACACGTTGGCGCTTGTGTGACAGTGCGTTTTCAGGTCTCGGCAGTCTGCAAAACAAACCCATTTCCAGCTTCACCACGTCCAAAAAGTGTCCGATGCTACGTCGCACAAAGCGGGGAAACCAAACCAAAACACAACAGTAAAAACGGGGAGTCGGTCGGCTGTATAAAACACATAAAAAACACGCCTGCTTTTTTAATACAAAGAGATAAAACGCTGAACAGAGACACCAGCTAATAAGTCTGGACTTCAGCCAGGTAAAGAAATGTCTGACAGTACGCGACTGTAGGTCAACGATTGAGCAGAGCAATAAATATGATCAGACAGCCACATGCAAAATGTATGGCGCACGTGCTCAATTCCTTCGTCGCCCCTGGCCAGCTCACGCTGCAGTGTTCAGGCATCGACCGGACGTTCGAATGTTACGTCGCCATGACGGCCGTGGTTTCGTGCCGACTATTTCTGAACTTCCTCTAGTGACCTCATCGGCATCCGAGGCGCCTTGTTGTTCTTCCACGTCGCGGTGTCAACGTGACGCCCAATGACGGACTTAGGTCCCTGGTGGAATTAACGGACTCTTGAGCTGGCCACCAGTCGTGTCTTGACTGGTGATGTGGATGACGCCAGACGAACGTTTCGAAGGGATCGCACTGTTTGATATTGATACGGGTTCAGCCGAAAGGTCCATTTGCATGATGAATCTGTCAAGCGCGTACGTCTTCTCGCGGAACTTGGCGTCGAAACGAATCTGAATTTCTTCGAAGATATTCACATTGTGTGGGCACTCCAGACAGTTGATGCTGATGACAGCCGGCAGGTCATCACTCAATAAACAAAAGGCGAGAGCGGTGGGCAACTGGTCGCTTTCCCAGAAGTCCCTCTCCGCTTTCCCAGATCCACGCCGCCCATTTGCCGTTCAGACTCGTTCGTTGCCGTCGGCCACAAAAAAGATGATCCAGCTCGGACCGCGTCCATGAACGCTTGTGGGCCCTTCAGGCTGTTCATAAATAGCCTGTGACGACGCGCTCTGATATGCAGCAAACCCGGCAGAGCTGGTAGAGACGTCCGAAACATCCAAGCCGTCATGGCCCGTCAGAGCCGTGAGGACAGTCAGGGCCTTCAAAGCCTTTAGGGCCGTCTGGATCGTCAGTGTTGTCAGTGCCGTCAGTGCAGCTGAGACGTGCGCGAGATCCTCCTCCATCCTGATCGCATCAGTTCAGCCAGACCGCCGGCGCAAGACTGGTGCAGCACGAAACAGTGCTGTTTGTTTGGCATGGATGCTCGAACACGCGCGTATCAACGGTAAAACACAACTGTTCCAGGGGTTTTTGTGGAAGGACCGGAAT
>NW_023596921.1:6746399-6882553 GCF_011947565.3 Pollicipes pollicipes | reverse complement strand
ATCTGCATCGCAGTCCGTAACACCCACTGTAGTGGAAGACACAGAGACACAGCCGGACGGAAGGCGCCATACCGCCTTCAAGTATCCTACGTACCCTACCATTTCACCCCCATCCCCAACCCCCCCCCCCCACCCTCACCCCCACCCCCAACCCCCCATCCCCACCCCCCACCCCACGCCGCTCCCCACCCCCCCCTCCCCCACCCCCACCCCACGCCGCTCCCCACCCCCCCCCCCACCCCCCTATCCGCCTGCGCTGACCCTACATCTGCATGCCTGTCCAGAAGCCCCAGAAATAGAAACCGGTCGTTCCCGACAATAAATTGCTGAGTACACCGCTGCTGACACCGCTGAGGAACACATTGCAACCCTGCCACTGGCTTTGCCTGGACATTAGTGCATGAACGTCTAAACTGAACGTCACGCGTCGGTGCACCGTGCCGTGGCAAGCAAGATTGCCAGAATCCGCGAGTACTATGAAACCCCCGAAGCATTCTTCAGGCAACACATGAGAGAAAACTACCACAAAGTATGCATATAAACAATCCACGAGTACTATGAAATCTCCGAAGCATTCTTCAGGCAACACATGAGCGAAAACTACCACAACATATGCGTATAAACGACACTGTCACTTAATACCGCATTAACAAGGGACCTAGCTCGACAATAGTTCAAAGCATAAACCTCTTTCGACAACGATCCAAGGCGCGCTATAGCAGCGCTGCAAATGTGCCTCGAATTTTTACGTCATCACAAACGGTACTTAATTCATCGCAGTATGTGGTCGAGATCACCTTAAAATCAAAGTCTCAACATCGCCGAGAGCTCTCAACATCACAGCTCGTTCACGAACAACTTGCCACATCAAAGGCACCTTTCCACATTTGTATGGGTTCTTTTAAACTGAGATGGTCATTTTCAAAACTATTCCCTGCAGCTCACGGTCATTTTCTCGTGCCTGAACCAAGGCGCACGCCAACTTGTGCAGAGCTCACGGTAATTGTCTCGTGCCTGAGCCAAGACGCACGCCAACTTGTGCAGACCATATTGCACCGCCTTATTTAAAGTGGCCCCGAGATGCACGACGTCTAGAAACGCCGCACAGATTCCGCCTTCTCAACTGCAATATTGTTATTCAGGGCAAGACAAGCCTGACAAGTGACTTATTCGTGTCGTGAGCACGTCAGCACGAATGGTCGCATTTGCCGAGAGCACTTGGATTTCAATCAGCTCAACGCGTAAAACATACAAGTTTCGAACACTAAACGCGTTTTGTGATACATCATACAGGCATTCAGGCCAGTTGTACTTGTTATGACGAATATCATGCTGGGATAACGCCGTAACCGAGAATGTAAATACAAGCAAATGGCATGGCTCCACGGACCGATATACCTTGACACCACGGGAAAGGACCAAAACACGCCTACATAACGATCGTGGGTTTAGTTCACATGCATAAGTTAACAAGTAGGGCGAGGTAAAGCACTACGAGTGAGTCAGCCCGTCCGCTTGCAGCCCGGGTATTCTAACACGGCCAGCGACTTTGGCAGCGACTTTGACACCATAAAAACTTTTAATGACGTAATTAGACATTGACACATTGAGGAGAATATTTACTTGACAGTGAAATTGTGCTGTCTAGAGCAGTCGCTCGCACTGAAAAGCATGCCAAGGGTTAGCGACCTTTTCATCACATCTGATGTTTGCCTCAATATCTTGAAATGTTGAACATTCCCTTCAATCAATAAATACAGAACAATGAACATTTAGTAAGCCTAAATACATATACAAGCAAATAAAAGAACATTCCAACCAGTCTTCAACCATGACGGCCCAGGCGTTCCGCGACCGATGACCGCGGACCAATGACTGCAGATCGATGACCGCAGATCCATGGCAGCTTGCCAATGACAACTGAACCTGTATGTGCCCACTACACAGCCGCCACAACTGCGCATGGTTAGCTATCCATCGGCAAAAACTGAAGGGAAGTGGTGAAGTATATTACAACGCATGACTCGTGATTCTGATGAAGAGCCAAATGTGAGGTTCACCATTTGTGGGAGTCATTCGACATTTGAGATGACCAGGCCAGAGTACCGTCCACTCGGGAATGTGATCCTGGTTTCCGGCATAAGCCGCTTGCAATATATCACTTGAGCCGTGGGTCATCAAAAGGTCGCGCCGACCCACAAGGGGTTAATAAAGGAAGATTCCACGAATACGCTGCGTTGCCAGAGTGCGTCCGGTCTATTTTTACAGAGGCAAGTTTTATGACACTGCCTTAGCGCTTCGCGAGCCATTGCTCCATTGCTCCTAAAACACAACAAACCGCGGTTGCTCTCAAAAAGAATTTATGTGAAATGCACCTTGTGCCTCTATTTCAAAAGTAGCGTGATTAAAACGGCCCGATTATTTCCATTTATCTATCTAGCCCCATCGCAATACAAATAAGGACTGAGCCTAGCACGGATTAAGCAGCGTTTTGACCCACGGAACTGCATCAAATGGTGCCGGGCAGCAATTCAAGAATGTTCGAGATACATTCAAAATGTCGGACATTAATCGATCGAACGCGGTGCACAGGAAAATGCGCAGGGAAAATTCCAAAGCTGCGCAGGTGCGAAAACCGTGAGTGAAATCCATAGAAAATGATAGCCTATGCTCTATATTCATTCCGTGTATTGTTTGTAACTGGGGCTTCCCTTATCCTATAAAATTCAGCCTTGCGGCCTTTGGCGTCGAGCCTATGGGAGGCGATTTCACGGCAATAGTAACTTCTGTACGGCAGCATTTAAGTCCATGGCGTTGCCGGCGAAAGCAGATTAAACATGACGACATGTCAGTCGGAAATTTGTTAAAAAGTGTGCAGATGTCCAGAAATCCGATATTTCTATTCGTGCTCGAAGAAAAATTCCAGCGTTTTTGCGATGAATTTCCTCCCTTCCTCGATCTTCTGCATCCATGTATACATGTACATACATAAGCATAGAGATGGCAGTGGCAGTAACTGGGACTTGCGGGCGCTTAAGACTGCTGACAGTGAGAGGGGATACGTATCAAAAACCATTCACGGGTGCCTAAACACATGCCAGAATTTTAAAACATATTTAGAAACAGGGTAATCAACTGCCACTATAGATTCATGTCAACCGCCGCCGATTTGCCACGGGAGCGAGAAGCGGCTCGAACAGGTCGCCTGACGCGTCAGACCCCGTGCACCGCGCGGCGTCCTGGCCAGTGGACTCGCCAGACCCCCGGCCCGCAGTGACGTCGGCTGAAGAGGCGTGATGGCCTTCCGGGACCAGTTCGTCCACAACTCCCTAACTGGCTGCTTGCAGTGACCCGGCCTGAGCGTTATCTCGTCGCCGACGGCCATGCGATGGGCGCCCCGCTCGCCTGATGGGCCTCGTTCTCGCTAGCACTGGGTGGCCATCCGCAAACCGGCCCGGACTTGGCCGACATTGGTCACAGTGGCGAGAACGGTATCTGACCAGTTTGCAGAGCTGGGCTGAAATGTCAGCCCGGATTCAAATGCTACTGGGCTGCATGATTCGCAGGTGGTTTCGGGTGTTAACAGAAGTGCTTGCGTCAAATGCTGACCTCTTCCATTCCCTGCAAAAGTAGTCGGCTGCGTATACCCCAGCACGCATAAAGTATGGAATGACAACGAAGAACGGCAAACGGTACACTCACTCCAGTCAATGTTGCCCGGGGTAGCGTGTGAACACACGCTAGGGTGGGGATCTAGTTGCCCATTCCCCCCCCCCCCCCCCCTCCAAGGTGTCTCTCGAAAGGCGTACCAAACTCTGCATTGGCTGTAGGCAACTGAATATCTGATCTTCATACGCAATCGTTCATTCTGCGTGGCATAACACTCTGTGACAACGGGGTGCTAGACGAAGCCAGACATATTTGAGCTAGTTTCTTAGACAATGATACTACTGAATTTAGGATTGCGACCATTGACCTTAAGTCAGGTATGGGGGTCAGAACAAGGCCAAACAAAATCGCTCTTTTCATCGAAAACTGCCTTCACACGGAAATACGAGATGCTCATTCGTGTCTCGCAATCACAGGGCCGTCAACAGACATCTTACTTGAACTTCATGAAGGTCAGGGAGGATCACTCACCAAAAGTGAATCCAACAAACCTTTGGTTGCAGGAAGATATCGCATAGTGTAGTTCTTAACGCTTATTGAATTCAAACAAAGCTAAGCGATGACTCTTGGTCAACTCGACCTTCTGAAAGTACAATACGATAACTAGCCTGATATGTTAATATCCAGGTTAAATATGTCCAGGTTAACGGTGGCTGCATGAGGCGGTCTGAGGGCACCTTAGACACCAATACGGAGCTTGAAATCATTTGACTCTATTTGAGCTGAAGAGCCCCACTTAGGGACCTCAGAACTTGACAAAAGTGAGTTGAGTTTACATACAGGCCCTGTGACAGGCCCTTACATACCCTTGAATGTTGAATTCTGTGTTTTAAGCTCCGGTATTTGGGCGGGGGGGGGGGTCTCGCGGGGGTAAAATGACCGCCACCCGCGCGCATCGCGTTCAACCGACCACTCGGGCGCGTGTTAACGCGCACGTGCTGCACCTGTAAGGCTTTGAGTTGAAATTTGGTTCCCAGGGCCTTTCAATGATCTAAACCAATTACATGCAATATTTTGTCTGAATCACCGAGTTCTTAAAGGATTTCAGTCTAATCGATGCACCCATTTCGTCTGGCTGCATTCCAAGTCGGGACTGGCGGTTGACACGTAGTCTTGACCCCCCCCCCCCCCCACACACACGTGCACATCTTTGGATTGTGGGGCTAACGTACTACGTACAAACGCCCAGTTTGCCAGCTGGGTTCCCACGACTGTTGCGTGGGCATGCATGTACCTTTCTCAGAGATAATGCAAGAAATGGTCCCTGGTGTACATACAGGCACGCGGTCGGTACCGCTCCCTCCCCTTTCGTCCGTGCTTGGCGCTCGGGAGGGCCATGCCGGCATTCCGCTCGTGTTGGCAGGTAAACAGCTGGCCGAACACCGGAGGTAGCCACACTGCCGAGCACACATCCACGCCGCACCTGCGCGTGGTGCGGCCTTCAACACGCACCAGTGTCATCAGCAGCGCACAGGGCTAGGGGCCGAAAGCTGAACGCGCGTTTTCCAATGCTATGGCACGCCTGTCAGCCAGCCGCCTTCGACGAGCATACCTGGACCGACTGGAATCGGCATGCACGCAGGCGTGTCGGCAGCCTGGCGCCCTGTTGTAAACAGGCGCCATCTGGGTATGCATCTGTTCGTGAGATAAAAACACTGGCTGGACTGTCACTCACAAGCGACTTCCGTCACGTCACGTCACGTCATACCGCATTACGTTGCACTGCGTTCTGTTGCGCTGCGTGGCGTTGCGTTGCGTTGCGTTGCGTTGCGTTGCGTTGCGTTGCGTTGCGTTGCGTCGCGTCGCGTCGCGTCGCGTCGCGTTGCTTAACGTTAAGCTTTGTCAACCGAATGGGTGAAGCCGACACATGCTGTGTCCGAGTCTCACGAAAGCTTGGAACATTATCCACACGTAAGTTGCCTGTGTACAGTCAGTGTCCAGGTTGGGAGCTCCAGTGCGAATTTGTTTGTGCGGTACGTTGTGTGATCGGGGTCAATAGCGGGACGCGCTAGATGCGCCAAGTTCAGTACACTGTTTGATGTTCACACGTGATGTGCGAAAATCTATTCACTCCTCACATCAGTGCATTGACCGGCCTATGGCGCACAACGCACATCCGGTATCCCTTTACCTCATGTTGCCTCCGTCTGGCGCTCGGACACGCCATTTCGCCTGATCACTGGGTGGTAACAGGTTAGTGGCTAGCTGGCATAAACATTGTTGAGAGGTTTTACTGCGCTCCGAATGCTACGCTCATGCAGTGTTTATGACAAGGGTGCGAGCGACTTAAAGGGAGTGTTGCAGATTTGTATCGGGTTTTGAACTGCAATAGCCATCTTGAAGATCATTCAATGCAGTTCACGGACCCGCCCGTCTTAAAGCCTAAGCCCTTTAACTTTCTGAGCTAGACGACCGCGAAAATGTCCAGTATATTTCGGGAAGACCATTCCGATGTCAACCAAGCATCCATGATGTTATAATAACGTCATTCAAATCCTGCCATTCCATTGCCCATGCGTCGATCAAGACTGCAAAAAAATATAATTGCCGAGTCGTTCACATCTATCCCGTGGGCACACTTCCCAGATAAAACAGCCGTAAATTGGCTCTCAGTCAATGTTGTGCAAGGTGCGATGACGTAATCAAACAATGACGTATTGGGGAGCATATTCACTTAACAGAGAAATCGTGCTGTCCATGGCAGTCTTTTCCACTCAAAACTAAGCCAATCGTTATCAACGACTTCCTTTCATCATGGATGACGTTTGCTCCAATATCTTCAAGTGCAGAGCATTCCCTTTAAAGGTACCACCTTGAGACTTCGAGCACGTCCATATGGCGCGCTCGTGTGGTTTCGCACCCGCATACCATAACTCAAGTGCGGTGACCGCTGGAAAAGCCTTGCTGCATGAAAGAACATCGACATGTTTGCAAGTCGGCTGATGGGCGTGAATGGGCCGCGTCGCTGAGATCATGGACACGCGGTGCACTTGATGATATCCTTTCGACTTTGGGTGACATATTTTCTGACCTCTCATTTGCAATTATCCGGAGAAACGATCATTAACGTTCGACGTAACAGCTTATCGAAATTCACGCGGCCGTGCGATTATTACTTTCTATTTTCACCCATCCCAATGAGCGCGTTGGTTTGCATCTGATAATTAAATCAGCATCATCGCCAGTTGGGCATTCCGCCGGCTAATTAGGATGCTAAATGCAGCAAAGTCGTTCCAAAGGCAACTATCAGCAAACAACGAACGTAATAGGATATTCTCAAAGCACTGCCCACTGCAGGGGCGCCACCAAGATTTGATATCGGGTATCTACCGACGGCGCACAAGTCACCTCATGACCCGAATGAGTGTCAACCGATTACCTGAGGGGAAAACGATCACTGGCGTGGCCAACCCATCAATGTTAGTACTATACTATAGTACTAATATATATATATATATATATATATATATATATATATATATATATATATATATATGTGTGTGTGTGTGTGTGTATATATATATTAATACTAGCAAGGCCACCGCCAACATTAATTAGGCAAGACAATGTCGGGGACAAAGTTGCTCCCAACCCCACCCCACTAAGTTCCCTATATATATATATATATATATATATATATATATATATATATATATATCAGGCAAACCCCACTTGCTCAGAGGTAGGCGTAGGCCGGCAGCCTGGTTCATTTTGCACCCACGACGTTTTAACCAATCAAGGCCAAAGCAATTGTCCAAAAACATTTTTCTGCCACGGACGCGAAGGGTTGGCCTTAGGGGCTGAAGGGTTAACCTAGCGGGGCTGATCGCCGAGCATATTAAGTAACGTCAGTAACGCAGCATCTCGTACAGCTGGCGTGTGTACGTTCCTCACTTAAGCAAGAGCACAGGTTAACCACGTGGAACACCACAAGTGGGATATTCCCAGAGCACAGCTCGGTCTGTGGTCATCACGCCACAGACGGCCGTGGGATGTCAGCTCAAAGTGAGGTGCGTGCAGGACTGATCAACAGCCCGCAGCCCGTCGCCATTTCCGTCTGGACCCGATCAGTACGACGGGCACACACTCAAGCTTCCAAAAGCTGACCGCAACACTCACGAGGAAAGCTCTTGATGAGCTTGCGGATGAAGTTGCAGAAGTACAGCTTGATCTGGTGCACGGCCGTCGCCTCCTTGTCGCTCTCCGCCTCCAGGTACAGCCGGGCGCCGTCGATGTACTCGACGAACGTCGGGTAGAGCGTCTGCGAGTCTGTGTCGATGATGGACGGGCTGTGGGCACGGGTGGGCCGTCGTTAGCAGCCGGTTCGATCCGCCCGCTGCAAGGCTCGCTTGCTTGGCAGTAGCAGACGCGCAGATACGCACGCACGCTCACGCATGCAAGTCTGCTGCCGCACACTGTGACACGCATACACACGCATCATTCATGTTGCACACCAGTGCGTGCGAGCACGCATAAAAGGACAAGAGCATTCGTACGATCAGAATCACACACAGATGCAAATCGACATATCTACACGTCAGTTTCAGGCGCATCAGAGAGTAAATACTTGCAAATCGAGGGTAGTTCTGACATTTGGTGGAACAGCTTACTTCAAGCCAGTTCGGCGGGGGTTCGGGTAGCCCCGCAGCGCGTGCGTCTGTCCCCTGGTGCAGCCCAAGTTACTCAGTTGACAGTTAAATTTGCGTCGTTAGTGCGGGGAAGCGATTCCTTCGAAAAGCGTGTGACCGGCGGAGTCTGAGTTGAGTCAAACGTACTGACTGGAGTCTGTGGGGAACAAACAAACAAACAAACAAACGGAACGAGAACGGAGAACGGGGAACACATGGACGAAAGTCACAACCTTTCTTTATTCTGGTGGCACTCATATGTGTGATAGAGCACACGCGTATTGTTCCCTTCTTAACCGGGCATGCATTTCACAGCCCTTTGCGTGGTCCGCCGTGCAGCATGCCGGGCTCACGGTAACCGAAGGCAGCTTAATGGGATCGAATTCCGCAATTCAGCCACGCCCCAGCAAGTCAAAATCGGAGCTAACTCGAGACTGTGCTGTACTGCGCCAGGGCGGGGTCGGAATGAACCCAAATCAGTGTCATGCGCTGCGAATCAGGCAGCATCGATTCCATGGGCGCGAAATCGAACACAAGCCTGCATGGCAGACAGCAACACGTGATGCAGCACGTTGCCCATTGCCACATGAGGACCCGTGCAGATGCGACTAACATGTTTGCACTGTTTTGACAGGCTGGCTAGGAGAACACCTTCGTCGCAGACCGCAGCACACAATCATTCCTGAGCTCTCGCGTGCTGCAGGGTCTTCCGCCAGTATAAATTGGCAAACTCTCCCTGACCGACAATCTACGGCAACGTCCGCGCTCCGATGACCGAGCAAAAGTTCAGCCGCCGCTCGGTCTGGACTGAGTGGTCTGTGAAATACCAAGGCTGGGGAGAGGGAGCACAGGGTCCGGATCTTCACATTGATGTTCTACGCGGAATAGCTTTCCGTCGTCTAGGGTGCAAGTCTACCACGCATATACGAAACGCCCGCAAGCCAGCTTGCGTTGACTACGCGATCGATACCGAGGGAGACAGCACTTCCGCCATCAATTTAATTTTTCCTAATTAGGCGTGCAGTTGATGAGCCCGCACTCCTAATCAGGTGGAGGGATCGCGATCTATTGGACTCATTTCAAACCCATTTTCTCCACAAGTCTCTCGCTCTCCTCTATTCCCCAAGTCGAGTGCCTTTAAAATGACGAAATCCACGGGCCGAGACCCCGGCGTCGCAATAAAGCTGCCGGAACCGTCCTGAAGATAATCAAACCAAAGCGCCTCTGCGAACCGGCATGCCTCTGGAATAGCCCAAAAGCACGCCGCGCATCAGCAGCGGGCAGTCGTTTTAGCAAATGGGCCGCATCAGCAGTTTTTCGGGTCCGTAGACAAATCGATGAAGGACGTCCCTTATGTATATACATACATATATATATATATATATATATATATATATATATATATATATATGTGCCTGTATATATTACGTACATACTATGTATATAGGTATATGTGGATATGTATATATGTATATCTTATGTAGGTATTTATCGTGCTTCACTTGGGCTCACCTCGCAGAGTTTTGCGTCTGTTCTAAACAAGCGAAGTCCAGAAAACAAACCCTTAATATCCGCAAGATCGAAATAAAACTCTGACTACAATAAACCACGAAGCCGCAGCTACATTTAACGGCCAGTATTATATATGTATATATATATATATATATATATATATATATATATATATATATATATATATATATAGAAATGCATGTTTGTATATATATATATATATATATATATATGCGTGTGTGTATATATACATATATGTAGGTATGTACATATACATATGCTTTGTATTCAAAAATTTCAGTGGACTCCACATTAATGATCATGTTGGATGATTTTTCATCGTTCTGATATATGTTTGTCAATGTTCCCTTGCAATGGCATCAAAACTCCCTGAGGTTTTCGTTCACTGGAAAATCTTGGTAGCACAAATTTTCACCTGTCAGTTTTCAGTCAGTCAGTCAGTTTTTTTTTCATTCTTGGTTTCAGTTTGATTAAACAGTAATTTCATCTAAAATCTAGCGTAAATATTTCCAGCCGCACTACCCTTTCGCAGTGAGTGTATATTTAGGATGCATATTATGCTTGCGCATGTTTTGTTTCAAACCACAGCGGACCCATTGATAATCTGTTTGGCATCACTTGTCGGAGACGGAGCACTGCATGAAAGGCGGCCATGCGCCAAAGTATGGCCAAACCCAACCTTGCCCGTCAGAGCACCAGCAAATCCAACATCGGTGATTGTAGCCGGCGTGGTCAACTAGCCACTGCAGCCGCCGCCGACCGACGTCGGTTGGGGCACGCGCGCTGACGACCGACTTAATTTAACGTTACTTTACCACATACCGCTAGCGGCAGAAGGGCTTCCAGCAGCCGGGCACCGGCAATAAACGGCAAACGGGTCGCCGGCAGCGGCCCGTTGGCATGCGCTGTTTCAGCCGGCTGCTGCCGTGTCTCTCCCGGTGGCACGGTCAGCACCTGCTGGCCTACACGCAATGCTGAACCGCGAGCGCCGAGGATGCTGTCGCTACACGTCAGCCAAAAACGGGTGGAGACGAAAAGGCGCTCGTGACGCCTGACGCTTCTGTGACCCACGAGTGCTTTGGCAGCGGCGACGGCGGTAATTCGCTGATGCCAACAATAACGATGCCGGCAAAATGAAAAGAGATGATTGGTTGCTGTGGTCAACTGACGGGTGTGTTGTTTGGAAGCCACAGGATTACGTTAGTATTTGGCCCCAAAAGCATGTGCTGAAAAGAGCAAACCTTTACAAATAAAGCATTCGGATTTATTTCGGCCGACACGTGAAAGGCTGCATCTGCGGTTGGGCCTTCAAGACCTCTTTTGACCTATTGACCTGACCTTGACCCCAAGCCTCTTTGTACGCGCTCTCCATCTGAGCACGCAATAGGTGCATCACCGACCGAAACATCCCAACAACAGGAACGAGTGAACGACGACGGAGCGAAAAGAATACTACCCACTGCATATGGGCTACGGCCGGCGACGGCAGCATAATATCCCTTCTCCGTGACACATTGGCCTGGACATTCGCCGACCTCCCGAACAGCGGGGGTCCTCCGCCACCGGACGGCGAGGGGCGGAGGCCGCCGGCAGCACCGAGCTGCCGCTGGTTTTGCACAGCGGCGGCGGATCCGGGTCCGAAGCTTCAGTGGTCTTACAGTCCGGTGCGTGGTGGACGCTTTGCGCTTTGCCGCCACACTGTATTTATTTGTGTAGGTCAAGAACGATGACTCAATTGACATGGCGTCCTTGCTATACTACGGGCATTGGGGGTTGATGTGATGCAAGGTGTTCCCGGTGCCACAAATATTTCCGATTCGACTAATATTTTTAACAATAAATAATCCACTGGTGGGCTGTCGGATCGCCGCGCTCGTATCACTGAATGCAGGAGGCTGGCCGCAGGCGCGGGTCATTAAGTCATCCAGACGACGTCTTTACGACCTCGGGTAATACGCACAGCATCCGAAATACCGGATATTAGCGAGGGAGCACCCGATCCCGGCCGGCAGGCACCTCCTCGTTAGCCGGCTGCCGTGGCAATTCCTATGGAGCTCGTCCAATATGGCGGAATCTTACTATCGAGAAGGCACCGGGAGTCGGCAACAGGCGGAATAACCCTGCCCTCCTGTCTGAATGAATGTAGATCGCGGAGGCGATATGACGGTTCTGAATGTCACTGAAAAAGCGATGCTCGACCAATCTTGTTCAAATCAGATGGGACGGTCGTTTTCGTCAAGTTCCGTTCCGTACCATGGTCCGCGGCTGTTGAAAACCAGGCCGCATCGCAACATTCAAGTAGCATGCTGCACTAACGAACACGCAAGAAGCCAGCTCCGGATCCGGCCACCCTCGGTGTGCTGCTCAGTACTGATGGTAAGGAGTTTGCGAACCCGGCCCAGCGAGTTGTCGGCCGCCGGCAACGGACACTAGCCGACCCTGACAGAGGGACGGTCGGCAACGGACGCCAGCCGACCCTGTCGGCGGGAAGGCCGCACAGCGGTGGCCTGGCCGGCGGCGCTGTTCAGGTCGCGCGCGGCTCACGGCAGCCGCAGCCGCCGTGGACATCGATTGGCCGCCTGTTGTCGGGCCAGCGGCTGCGGCCGAGCCCGACCCGCCGGCGTGCCGGGCTCCAGTGCCGGTTTTCAGACGGGAGCCACCCTGCCGCGGCCCATCAGCACGCTCCCAGGCCCGGGGATGGCGTCCGGGAGGCCCGCCGGCGTGCCGGGCTCCGGTGCCGGTCTTCAGACGGGAGCCACGCCTGCCGCGGCCCATCAGCACGCTCCCAGGCCCGGGGATGGCGTCCGGGAGGCCCGCCGGCGTGCCGGGCTCCAGTGCCGGTCTTCAGACGGGAGCCACCCTGCCGCGGCCCATCAGCACGCTCCCAGGCCCGGGGATGGCGTCCGGGAGGCCCGCCGGCGTGCCGGGCTCCAGTGCCGGTTTTCAGACGGGAGCCACCCTGCCGCGGCCCATCAGCACGCTCCCAGGCCCGGGGATGGCGTCCGGGAGGCCCGCCGGCGTGCCGGGCTCCGGTGCCGGTCTTCAGACGGGAGCCACGCCTGCCGCGGCCCATCAGCACGCTCCCAGGCCCGGGGATGGCGTCCGGGAGGCCCGCCGGCGTGCCGGGCTCCAGTGCCGGTCTTCACACGAGAGCCACGCCGCACGGCCCCACAGGTGCGACCCAGTACTCGGCCAGGCGCCAAGCGCGCGCCACGCGCGACGACCCAGTGCCGGCGAGCGGTTCTATTTCTGGCTCAAGTGTTTGCTCCCGCAACGTTGTTCCGACGCCTGAACAACGCGTGTGAATTTTAACATTCCATGGTGGCTGTGAACACGTGTTTTGAAACCACAGCCTGGGCGATGAGCCCCTTAGAAGCCATGTTTCTACAACGATGCTGACTGAAAAGATGAATACGTGGTGTCCACACCCAGACGCCGCACAATACGGCCCACGGGGCGCGGACGACAAACCTTAGGCCGAAGGTGCCCTGGTCGGCGATCATCTCGAACACCTTGACCAGCTGTTGGCGGAGAGTGTCGCGGCGGCGGCGGCGGCGCATGTTCTCCTGCTTGCGGTCCACCGCCTCGCGGATGTACGGCGCCAGCTCCAGCATCAGGTCCCTGGGGAGCATTAGTCTTTCGTGGGCGCTCATTTCTCGAGTTATTGCACGGTGGGTAATGAAAAAATATGACTGCATTTGTGTGGCTCCGCAATGTAGAAAATATCGCACAACTGAGAAGCCAAACCTCGTGGCAAGACAACGGTATGTTTGACCAAACGCTGTGTAGCACGCTCCGATTTTTAATAGCATGCACAACATACTTAAAGCGTCGCCGTATCAACTCCTTGCATTATTGGAAACATTAATTTTGTCTCATGTATTACTGGTCCTTCAACCCATTCGTCGCTTGCAAGGGGACAGTTTTGTGCCAAGCTGACGCTAAGACACACTAAACACGCAATTATATTGGCATTAAACCAAATGACAAAATTGTTTAAAAGCTGCCTCTAGCAGACATCGCTCTTAAGAAATAGCCGACCATCCCTGGACGGGTTAAGCACATCCACGTCGATGACGACCGACGGTAGACGCAACACAGCTACATTAGCTACTAAATCAAACAGCCAGCACATGCGCTATGTCATATCCACAAACACATTCCGATAAACCGGGGTGATGAAAAGATGGCCTACGATCAGAGCTATTACCTCTCGGGTGTTCTCGGGTCAATATTGCCCGTTTTGTTCAGTTCTGACTATGTTTGGCTCAGATGTTTCAGTTCACTACGTTTCAGGACAATGCAGTGCGTTAATCCAAGCGACTAATCGTGTACCTCTGAAATCACGCAGCATCGCCCGCACCAAACATCACTGGGCTGTTCAAATTGATGTTGGCCAACCGAAACAAATGAACCGAGGACCCTGTCGCTGTCCACATGGCGCTGCACTATTATGAAGCACATATCTACGTACCCAAAATGCGTGGCCGAAGCAGAGAGGTTCTGAGATCCTTCCTCTCCCACAACAATGTGATACATGGTGTAAAATATGAGCTCATTGGCAATGACAACAAACTAGAATATTCGCCTCTGGAAAACACCAATTTAACTTTCCCATCACCCCCGGTGCCAAAACAAGACGCTACCGCCGCCTGTCAGTGCCGAGTCGGAACCACCAGAGCACAACAACGCGGAGGGGGCGGGGGCGGGGCGGGGCGGAAGAGGCCGAGGCGCGGCCGTGAACGAGGACAAGGTGCTGCGAGTTCAAGGACGAAGTGGGGCGGGGCGAGGACGAGGTGCGGCGGGGCGAGGACGAGGTGCGGCGGGGCGAGGACGAGGTGCGGCGGGGCGACGACGAGGTGCGGCGGGGCGAGGACGAGGTGCGGCAGGGCGAGGACGAGGTGCGGCGGGGCGAGGACGAGGTGCGTCAGGGCGAGGACGAGGTGCGGCGGGGCGAAGAACGGTGAGGGCGAGGTACGGCGGGGGCCAGGGCGCGGTGCGGTGGGGGCGAGGACAAGGAGCGGCGGGGGCGAGGACGAGGCGAGGCGGGGGCGAGGACAAGGAGCGGCGAGGGCGAGGGCGAGGGCGAGGACGAGGCGAGGCGGGGGCGAGGACGAGGTGCGGCAGGGCGAGGACGAGGTACGGTAGGGGCGATATGCGGCGGGGCGAGGACGGGAGTGGCGGGGACAATGATGAGGTGCGACGGGACGAGGACGAGATGCGGCGGGGGCGAGATGCCGCGGGGCGAGGATACGGAGCGGCGGGGGCCATGATGAGGTGTGACGGGACGAGGACGAGGTGCGGCGGGGGCGAGGAGAAGCGGGGACGCGGTGCGGCGTGGGCGAGGAGAAGCGGGGACGCGGTACGGCGGGGGCGAAGAGAAGCGGGGACGCGGTGCGGCGGGGGTGAGGAGCGGCGGCCGAACACTCACTTGAGCGCCAGGTGGTTGATGCGGCCGAGTGCCTCGGTGACCGCGTCACGCAGGTGGGCAGCCTCGGAGCGGAGCAGCGGCACCAGCAATCGGTGCAACGAGGCCGGGTCCGGCCGGTCACCGCCGCCCGACTCCGGGGATACGCTGCCGCACCAAACACACACACACACACACCGGTCACGGCGGGCCGCGGAGCTGGGTCACGCACGGGTCACACACGAGTCGCATGCGGCTCACACACGGGTCAAACAGGGTCACGGGCGGGTCACACATGGATTACATACGAGTAGCGCGTGGGTATTATGTGGGTCCGACACGGGTCACACATGGGTATCACACGGGTCACACCAGGGTCCCATACGGGTATTGCAAGGGTCACACAGGGGTGACGCACGGGTCACGCCCGACCTGCCTCATAGGTCAGCCGCGGAGCGCAACCGGGAATGGTGTGGGTGGGGTGACGGGCGCAGGCAGATCATACGAGAGAAGTTAACCACGACAGCAAGTTTTCGTTTGACCCTTTTTGAGTCCTTGATATTACATCCTGGCATGTATCCCGCTAAAACGATGAATGCAAATTAAATCGGATTACATGGTTTTACAATATACACATTAACACAATACACACACAACAATATTCTCTTCAAATCTCACACAGCCAACAAGGCTTGTTCCGTTTCCAAGCAGCGCTAGGTCGACAAACGCACCGTGTAGTTCATATTGTTACAAGGAGCGGTACTACACATGTCTAAAACGCGGTTCGGAAGAGGCACTAACCAATCACGAGAGCCAAACGATACACCACGTTACACCAAGGCGTCCATGGGTGCCCGCCGGCAGAACTTGCGTTTGGCGACGTCTGTTATTAGGTGGACGGTTGTGTTGATTGCTACGGGTACTGTTACTGGGAAGAAGCAACCGGTGCGTTTGTACTGATCAACTGAGGTGAACATGTTTTGCAGTCTCGTTACCGCTTGTGTCGGTGCACTGACTCAAGCGTAAAAGTAACGCGAAACCACGCCTGCAAATGCACACTGACATCAGTGTTTCTCTGCTGTGTGCCACCATCTGTAAGAGGTGCTCGGTCGTTGCCAGTTGGACATCGGTGACCTGCAGACCGGCCGGTGACGCGGCGCCATAATCACCTGACGCTGAGCTCCGGCGAGACGCAGCGGATGGCCGGGCCCGGCTGGCTGACGGCCGGCACCACGCGACACGCGAACAGGGCGTAGTTGCGCCACAGGCCCATATAGATGTCGCGCTGGTCGGGCGGCTTCTTGACGGCTGCTGTGCCGCGCAGCAGGGAGGCGCGGTTGTCGCTCACGGGTCTGCCGAAGTCAGCGGACGCTGAGGCGGGGCAGAGCGCCGCTGGCGGCCGGTCGCGGCGGCGCGGTCGCCCCGGCAGTGGAGGCGCACCGCAGCGGGCTGACCACGCCGGCGCAGGTCACGGCCGCATGGTGACACCAGAACCGTGGCCCGCCCAGCTATCAGAACGACGCTGTACGTGTGATGACGTGACCACATCCCGTGTCGGAGAAGGCGACGGCTCGCGTGTGTTATGGGCGACATTACGAGTAGTTAGACCAAAGCAAGCGAAGTTACATAAATCATTCAAACACCACTAGTGCGTAAATTGTAATTGTAACAACCCTGTTTTCCCTCAAACAAACTCACAAACAATACATCGCCAACAAAAATTGCAAGGCACCGTACAAAAACACTACCCACATCGGCCACCAGCACGCCACTCTAACGACTACGTCCGTGTGAGCCACCCGGTGGCGGCGGCGCGCTGCTGACGCACGTGGGGTCGATGACGGTGAAGAGGGCCTGGATGCGGTGGTGGACCAGCGGCCAGGCGTGCGCGGTGGCGGCCGGCGCCAGCGCCGCCAGCCGGCCGTGTTCCAGGAAGCCCTGCAGGCAGACGGCCCAGGCGTCGGCGCCCGGGCTCGGGTGCGGCACGGAGCCCGTCTGCGCGCCGTCGTCGTGTATGCCTGCCGGCAGACGGCGCTGCTGAGGGGCGGCCCGCGGGTGAAAGCGGACGGACAACCGCACAACATGCCACACGGCTCAACTTGCGCAATGCAAACGCCCGATCACAACCACTTAGCGGCCTCATATAATTGTATCGCTCCTTCATCCTGCCACAACTAAACATTCGCACCAGCTCCCTCTACATACCCGGACAATAACTCCACTGTCAAGCTTCGGGGGAGAAATGGCCGACTGGGTAGAGCATGGGACTCCCACTGGGGCGCCTGGGTTCGATCCCTGGTCACGACATGACCCCTGAGCGCTAATGTGGCCAATGCAGTCGCCGGCGTTCCATAACAAAGGCGTGCCGACGTGCCTCATGTTCCCCTTCAAGTGGTGTGACCACGTGCGGCACGTTCCCCTTTCATGGAGCACCAGCGACCGCATTAGCCACATTAGCGCTCAGGGGGCACAGCGCAACCGGGGATCGAACCGAGGCCCTCAAGTGGGAGTCCGACGCGCTATACTGCCAAACTTCACGTGCGCTCTGTCCTAGAGGCTGGGAGTTGAAACTCCAGCTCAATATCACTATTTCCGCAAAAGTCGGTAACACTGTCCACACACAATTCGTTTGTTGTCCATGCCTCTCTTGAGTGCTCATGTGTATGTGAATACATATATATATATATATATATATATATATATATATATATATATATATATATATATATATATATATACATATATATATATATGCGTGTGCGTGCGTGCGTGCGTACGTGCGTGCGTGTGTAAAACTGACGACCCATTTTGCTCGTGTGATTGTCTCGCTCCCCTGCACGCCAAACCCGACACAGTCATACGCTGGGACCGGTCTGGGTGTCGGCGAGGGCTGTGCGGTGGATCATGTTGTTGATTGGAGTTTTAGGGCGCGCCGACTACTGCGGTCATTTTGCGCCCATAACAGCTAAATGACTGCCTACGACGGTAAATGGCTAAAAATATATATTAGTCAGAAATGAAAGCGGCTGAGTTGTGACAGGAACGCGTCACCAATGATGGCCAAATATGTGAGCCCATAATAACATGTTGATAAAAATTTTCGGCAACCTAAAAGCTTCCTACACTTCCTACACTTCCTGCGCGGTGGATCAAGGCTTTCAAAATTGTTTACTACGATCCGACCGATTCTGACTAGCATGACGCCTTCATGGGCACCGGGGTCCCCGCTGGATTTGCGACACGCGACACTAGACCAGCCCGTCCGCGAATGAAATCCTACACATTTCTCTGTCAAGGCAATAAGCTTACTGTTGTAGGCAAATACACCTAAAATGAAACAGGAGTCGTCAATTCGCAAATGGATTTGATACTGATGTCACTTCACCCAGAGCTTATGGCAAAAATGACGGATTTTCCTTCCTTTTTCGGCAGTTAATCTTAGTTTGTTCCAATGCTATTGCTGCTCTGGCCTTACCTAGACGTCTATGATGTTCTCAGTTTGTATCGCAAAAGCGTGCAGATCCACAGATCTACGAAGTAAACAAGGGAGCGGCGGCCATCGGCGCCAACTTAACCATGATGCTTGGTTGGACCTGGGACCAAATTTTTAATCACCCCCGATATGTTGCCAAATTTTTTTCTTTCCCTAAAATGAGGCTGCGTTTCATAGTTGCAAAACATATGTTCCATCTCAAAGCAAGGCAACATTTCGAAAGGGTGCATCAAGGGGCGGATCTCGTTGATGTGGTGTTTTTCTGTGCGTGCGTGTCACTGCCGTCATTGCGGTCATTTGCCGTCGGTCGACATTTCGGTCATTTGAGCTCTCCCACAAACGATCCAAACGTTGTGTCCAGAGTTCTAATGCTCTACCATAATGCGGTTCCCCCTCATGTACCTTCAACGTGGATTGGATGTAAGCGGTAGAAAACTAGCATGTGTTGAGAAGCCGAGCATGTTTGTCATTCAGCAGCACCTATCCTGTCACATCAGCCGGGGTCAGGGGCCGGTGTGACATACCGGCGCCCATCCGGTCCGCAGCGGCGGCATGGGACGGCGAGACAGGGCAGCGGCTCCTGCAGTCTCTCACACTGCGGTGCTCCTTGGTCCGCCAGGTAAGGCGGTATGGTGTGCGCATGTCCCAATCACAACCGACAAAGCGCAACTTCCTCGCAGCGGTTCTCCCGGCAGTGGGCTGAGTTACCGACCTCTTGACCTCCTGACCTCTCTAAACAGGTGAAGATGCTGGTCTAGAACACTCCCCAACGTCTCATGACCGGTGTTGGGGATCACCGGCCTCAGATCAAAGACAGGCATCACAATGAATGGAGGACAGGGATGGGGCAGATTCCTAGATATAATCAAGGACTTAATATCCCTATTTTTCGACATCATGAGTTCAGAGTTCCTAAGTTGAAAACGGCGGACGGTTCCAAGTTCTTCTTTTGAGCTTTTGGGGATAGGTTTTGGGGATAGGTTTTGGAGATAGATTTCCACAGGCAGGATTGCTCGCAGAGACGCTCTCTTGCTCGTTACCCACCACGCCAACATGGCTGGGGACCCGGTTAAGCCTGGTCGAGACATCCGCACTACACAACCGGTCAGATCACTCCCAGATCGATCGCTCGGGGCAAGAAAGAAATGGCCGCGCGACACCAAAGTTGGGCTCAGTTGAAGTATGTGAAGTGAGCCCGTCAGACTCAACAGCCGCTCCAGAACAGCCGCGCCCTTTCTTCGGCGACGAACACCAAGGCCGCGGACATGGCGAGCGCAGGGGAGAAGACAGACATCAGGGGGCGGCCCCTGAGGGGCGAACCCGGGGAGTGCCGCCGGGCACGAGCTGGCTGCCCCTGAGCCGCAGAGAAGACAGTCACCAGAGGGGCAGGGGGGGGGGGGGGGGTGGCACCTCTGCTCTCACCAGGCTGGCACGGGGAAGCCAGTCCGGGACACTGAACCAGCCCACCAGAGTCCATCTGCTTCCCCCCTCCCCTGGTCCACTCCCCTTGTCGAACTCACCCGCACTCGCCCAAGAACAGCGCAAACACCTCAGGCCGGGGCGGCTGCGTGTTTGCCTCTGCCTTCAAGTTGTCATCCGCAGCACCATACTGCGTTTTACTAACTGATCTGAACACTGCAAGTCAAGTGTGCCATTTTTTACGCGTATCCCCATGGTACTGTCAAATACATATGATGACCAACCAACAAAAAACCAACTTCTTCAACTTCAACTCCTGCAAATTCAACTTCTTCAACTTAAAAAACTCACTTCCCACGAACAAAAATCACCAGAATGACAATTTGGGAGCTGCTTCTGTAACAGCTAACCAAGTCTTGCCCTGATCCCGACCCTGGCAGCCACGCCCACCCAGACCTGGGCCGATGCTCTGCTTCATGTTGGCAGTGAGGTGGCCCACTGCTCACACACATACGAGAGAACCCGGCCCACTGCGCGGGCGCCCGCGGCTGCCCACTGCCCACTGCTCATTGCCCATTGCCCACTGCCCATTACCCATTGCCCACTGCCCCACTGACCGGCCGTCCACACGGTGGCGTTGCGTTCGGCGATCCACTGCAGGTCCACACAGGCCGTCGAGAGGACAGCCGCCTTCTCGGCCGGCGGCAGGAGCGGCAGGCAGCGCTCGGCCAGCGCCGGGCAAGCGGCGTCCAGCACGTCGATGGCCGGCGTCTCGCCCGGTCGCTGGCAGTCTGCCGGCCCGGCGCGCCCGTCTCACGCCAACAGTCGGCCCGGCAGGCCACGTGGCGCCCGCGCGGAGGCGGAGCCCGCGAAGGCTCGGTCCACAGGCAGCGCTGGCAGTGTGTGTGACGAGCACAAGACCGGCGACGATCGGTGGCAAGCTTTGGAGGGCATTGCCAGCGTACCATCCGATCAGAAAGAGAACAGGACATGGAGACCATCAACCGACGGTATCTCAGGCCAGCGTCGTTCACTACACCCAAACGGCCCGCAACGCCGCCCGCACAATTAACCTCCATATGTCCACTTAAGGCACAACAGAGTATGCCCGCAGCACCATTATATCACAGCTACCGGCGGGCAGGCCTGCTCTCGAGGATGGCTTACCGACGGCGCGCAGCAGCAGCTTCGCCTCCTTCAGGATATGAACGGCCAGCCGGCGCACGGAGAGCCGGCAGTGGCAGAGCATGACCAGCGCGAACCCCTCCACCATGTGCAGCACGCTGGTCTGGTCCGTCCGCTGTCCGGCGCGCCACACACGTCACGCGCGCGCAGACGGAGCGTGCGGCACGCGGCGGTCGCCCACCGCCGGCAGCGAGTGGTGGGTGCACGGCGGGCAGTGCGCGGTCACAGACGGGATAACGGGACAGCTCCGTGACACGGCCCTGTTTACCCGCACTTCTCTGCCGCACATCGCAAAACGTTAATCTCCGATGGCCAGAGCGCAAACCGTAGAAACGTCAACCACTATGGCCTGTGGGACCGCTAGCAGGCGAGCTCGCCACAGCGAACTGGCGCGTAACAGGACAGAGGCTCGGCGCCCACAGCGAAATGGCGCGTAACGGGGCAGAGGCCCGGCGCCCACAGCGAAATGGCGCGTAACAGGCAGGGGCCCGGCGCCTCACCTGCGAGGGCGGCGGTGGCGCCACGGCGTTCAGTTCGCGCCGCTTGATGGTCGAGCCGTTGGCGGGCATCGATATGGCGTTGCGCCACGACGTCATCAGCTGCAGCACCATCCGCAGGCCGTTGTCGAGCAGCGTCGGCGAGGTGTCGGCCACCTCGCGGCTCATGAACCAGATGAAGCCTGTCGGAGAGCGCACGCGGTGGCGGCGGTGAGACGGTGGACCGGGTCACGCCGGGCGGCCCGCAGACGGACCGCCGTCACCGATGTCAGGTTACGCTCACCTGCTGCCAGCGTCAGGTGGCCGCCGTTCGTCACACAAACATAGCAAACGGTCACTGATCGACGCACGCCGGTATGATGTTGTCCACGCTCAGGACATCTCATAATTCAATCACTGCCATTATGCTAGACGTAGTGAACACTTCGCAGCTTTTCAAGCCTGTTGACGCTTCCGTTCCACGCCGATAACAAGAATCGAGGGCGTCGTCGAAATGTCGAACTCTAGATTGATATATGGCGGGTTGGCCGCGCAAGTGCATTTGCCAACACCCTGGCGTGCCCAGAAAGGAGCTCAGAGCTATTTGGAGCCCATGACACTCGATCCTGCAGGCTGGCCTGAGCGGCTGCTCGCTACGTTACACACCGCGCGCCAGAGGTCAGTCTCCGGCCCCGATAAGGCGGCGGCACAATGTGCCGCCACCATGGTCAGCAGTCCTCATCCTGGCCGGAGATGCCACCAGAATAGAAGAAGGGGCGGAAAATTGCATTATTGGGTATTAGCAGCACCAAGAGATCCAAACACTACGTGATCCCAAAAACAAAAACACCCTACGATCGTCCCATCCAGGGGGTTTCTAAGGGGAACTGTCAGTAGCCACTAGCAGTAGCACGGTGAGCCCAGAAACATAATGGCCACAAAGACACCAGGGCACCCTGGAATCAGTCCCAGCCTTCGTATGTATATAATCTACACCATGCATGATCATAACGACCGATAATCTGGCGCTGTGGACGCCGGAGCCGGTTACAACGCAGCTTCCGTCACCTCGGTGTGAGCATAAGCCAGCTGAGTACGCAGGCGTTCGGCGCTGTCAGCAGGCAGCCGCTGGCGCCACCACACGAGCGCTCACTCACCCAGCACGACGTCCTCCCGCCAGTCGGGGAAGTCCACCGCCAGGTTGGTCAGACTCTGGATACTGAGCGCGCGCAGCTCCTCGTCCATGTGCACCTGGAGTCGGAGCGCGAGCCGCACGGCGCCGGTCAGCCGGGCCCCCAGCAGGGCGGCACGCCGCTCCACAGGACACACACACACACACACATGAGCACGAGCACGCGCCCGCCAGCACCCCGCACGTACCCAAGGCCTCGCCCAGGTGCGCCGTATAAGTCCTTTGTGTTGCGTTCAGTGCGCCTTAAGAACGGAATTTATCACATGATTTCTGCATAGTACAACGATTATTTGGAAACGAGTCATTACACCCAAATACGGTAGGCGCAACGAGCTGCAGGACGCAAAGTGTATGGATTATGACAATCACGGGCACGGGAGAATCGATCCTTTTTCTACGACTCCTGTTATTCAATATGCATGCATTTAACAGAATGTCAAAATTCCTTTAATAATTGCCCTTTCAAGTGGGTGATTTTTAAAACAAGCCTTAACCGAAGTGGGCGATCAACATGACCACTGAAACACGCTCAGAAGCCGGTGAGAGGACGCGCCGGCCGTCCGGCGGGCGGCGGGCGGCGGGCGGCCGGCGGCGACGCTCACCGTCAGCCGCGCTAGCATCTCGATCAGGTCGTGGCGCGTAAGACCGTCGGGCACCAGGCGCGGGATGGCCGCCACGCACGTGCGGAACAGGTCGATCTTGGGCTTGCGCTCGCCCGTGATGCGCTCGTCCGGCTCCTGCGTCACACGGCCGGCGTCAGGGGAGGCTGGCCTCGCCAGGCGGACGGACGGCTTCGCTCACGGGCTAGTGGCGAGCAGCCGCTGCCGAGAGTGGAGCACAGCAGCGGAGTATGGCTCACGAGAGATCCAGGCTGGATGTGACCGGGCATTGCTCGACGGTCAGTTGGTTTTCGCGCAATTACTTCAACAAGGTTTATCAATGGTAGTTGTCCATAAAAACGCAATGCGTTACCAGCAGGCTTCAACGGCCCCATCGATGGGCGTCAGAACGAAAACAGGAGGCAAGCAAAGTATCCCAAGTGCCCGGCCTGCTACAGTGCGGTACGGGCTGATCGCACTTACCAAAGCGCGCAGACCTAGCACCAAAGTCAGCACCACAATACCAGCCCGGTGGGCCAAATCACAGGACAACAGGGCGACCGCGGACACGGGTAAACAGCTAGAGGACGACCGAAAACCCACACAGAATAGTCCACTCGTCCCCTGATCAAGCTCTACAAGCACAACCAACAGCTACCAAGACTGCCCCCATCTCGTCCGACCGGCCCGTCCGCTTCACCATCCGTCGACGCCGCGCCCGGCCTCACCTTGTTGACGTTCTGCGTGTTGGTCATCATGAGGGGCCGGCCGAACTGGCCGTCCAGCGCGCGCAGGATGTCACTGAACACCTTGCGCACGTACGGGTAGTATGTGGCCACGCCGATGCTGCGCGCCGCGTCGTCCGTCAACATCTTGCTCAGAAACGTCTTCTTCACGCGCAGCGTGTTGCCTGCGGCCGAGAGGGGCATGAGGGCGGTAACCAAGAGGGGCATGAGGACGGCAGCCGAGAGCGGCATGAGGACGGCGGCCGAGAGTGACATGAGGACGGTGGCCAAGAGAGGCATGAGGACGGCGGCCGAGGGGGCATGAGGACGGCGGCCGAGAGAGGCATGAGGACGGCGGCCGAGAGAGGCGTTAGGACGGCGGCCGAGAGTGGCATGGGGACGGCGGCCAAGAGGAGCATGCAGACGGCGGCCAAGAGCGGCATGGGGACGGAGGCCGAGAGCGGCATGAGGACGGCGGCCAAGAGAGATATGAGGACGACGGCCGAGAGGGGCATGAGGACGGCGGCCGGCGCATGCCGAGGCCAGCCAGCGAATGCTGCTGCTCTCAACAAGCCATCTAAATCTAACGAAATCTTAAAGTTTGACACGACTTTGATAGCATCAAAGGCAGGATTTCCACTGCCTTACACCAGTACCCACCCCACCATCGCCGCTCGCCGGACCGGGGGAAGCCGACGGTGCAAGCGCCATACGCGGGCCCCAGACCCTTTCCCATGCCCTTCACCACTCACCGGAGGGGAGGACGCCGACGGTACGCGGCATGGGCGGCTCGCCCTCCTTCTGCTGCAGACTGTCGGCCACCACGAGGAAGGCGCGCAGCCCGATTGACATGCGCTCCGGTGTCGTGACGATCTTAACGGCCCGGCCCACCGACAGCAGGTCGAACACGATCTCGCGCATGGCGAAGTCCAGCCGCTCCTGCCGACGGGGCCAGGATAGGTGCCGTTGCCGTCCATGTGTTAGTCCCCACATTTTTGGCCGCGACTTGTCCCTTGGCCGTGTCTAATGTCATCTAGGTATGACTGCATGTTTCACCGTTTCATTGCGATGAATGCAGGACTGAGCATGGGCTTGATCGGCACGGACGCGGTGCATGCGGCACAGCGTGTCATACGTCTTAAGATGCGGGGAACAGACAGGACTACGCCAATGCAAAGCTCCAAGTGATCTCTTGCTGAGTCAACCGTCTCCGCCGTTTTGCATGGCCCCCACGTCAGCCTGCGTCCGGCGACACCTCGTCTCCCTGGGAGAAGGATGTGACTATTGACGAATGAGTTGGCCTCGTGGTCCCGTCCTGGATGGGAGCTCTAGCCGAGCACAATGTCGCTTGGGTTTCACGACCGGAGTTAGCCTTGATATCGGAGGTAATGCAGCCCGGCTCACAACAAACCAAGAAGTAAGGCAGCTCCGCAAAAGCTAATCCACTTTATAGAACACCCGTAACTCCACATCTTCGAATTCGTCGATGATGGCCCACAAACCCCTAGCCAAAGCAACCCAAAGAAACCCACGGCCAACACCTGGGGCCAGGGTCTGACCCGGAGTGACGACACCCAGCGCGAGATCGCCATGACACTCGGTCGAGAGACCCACCTGTGCTATGAACTGTATGATCTTGACGAAGATGTTGAGCGGTGTGTCGCGCGGCACCACGTTCTTGGAGCCCTTCGGGAAGAGCGAGTTCACGATGGACTGCAGGCGACTCTGCGTGGCCGAGTTGCTCTCGCACTTGATCCGGATCATGTACACCCAGAGCAGCCGGTACAGCGACTCTGCAAAGCCAACAGCCGTCTTACCGGCGGCGGGCGAGACCGCAGCTGAAGTGAAGTCCGTAAAACCCAACTTTCAACCTTATCACGAGACACTTACCAATTTCATACATCGGAAGGGTATTATAAAGACCCACAGCCTAAAGGGAGACACTGGGGAGTTCCGCGACGGTACTTATGGTATCGAGCTTCCAGCCTTGAAACGAGAACCACAATACTAACAAAACAGTATGTTGTTCGTCTATGTATGCTTTCGGCCTCCCGATCATCGGCTATTACCTGTGTAGCCCCTACTTATTCCAATATCCGCCTGTTGACCATGGGCCCCAGTTAATGGCCACAAACGAACTGTTCAATCCCCTTCCCACCCTATCCGCCTATGTCTTCTTCATTATTACGAGTGTGGACCTTTCTCAACATCGTGTGGACATGGCGCTATGGCCCCTATTTCATCGCCCGCCACGGACTAAGCTAGAATAAGCCGGTACTGTCCGTGGTATGCCAGCATGCAGCAGGTGCGAGCCACGGGTTCCTCGAAAGCCAGTGATACCCGAGACCCAGGCCAAGCATTCGAGAAGTGCCGGGTCAGGCAGAGCCGGTCTCAGCGCCCACTGGGTCCGCCGCGAGGCCGCACAACGCACCTAGCGCCACGCGCGACATTTTGGGGTCCTTGTTCTTCAGGTTGGAGAGGCACATGGCCAGGAAGTAGTGCCAGTTGGAGAGAAAGAACTGCTTCTGGGAGACGCAGAGCAGGCAGGTGACCAACGGGAAGATCGCCAGCCGGTGCTTGCCCTTGGTGCACATGTCCAGCGTGTGCGTGTACAGCATCTCCACGAACGTCTTCAGACACGGCACGTTCACCTCGTTCTTCACGCACTGCAACACAGTTGATCTTGTCAGTTATCAGTTTATCTATCATTCACGAAGATCATCCCCACAGTTCCGGCCGCATCCCAGGCTTGATACATTTCGGTGCGTGTATGCATAAACTGACGCGTTACGCGCTAAAAATCCGCCCGTGTATCGGCTGCCTCGTACCACGACAAAATATCGCCAGCAGTTTGACAACGGACGAGGCGCCCACGTGATCTACGACCCACGGCGGCCGCGTGGCAGCAGGCCGGTCCAGCAGACCCCTTGGGCGTGCGCATCGTTCTGGATGGGGTCATTGCAGCGCAGCAGCTGCTGGCCCGGGCCATGGAGTCACTGAGACCCGGGTCGCTGCCGGATCGACGGCGCGTCCAGCCACGATGGCCAAGTTTTGGGCGTGGGAGGGAGGTCGACATGTGCATAGCGCACCTTCCGTCTAGGAAATGAAAGCTCGGCGTGCGTGCGATGTGGTCCCGCTCGTTTTACACCTCCGTAACTGAGACAGGCGGTGGCCTGTTCTCGGGCAGTATGCTGACAGTACTTTGGGCGCAGCGAGAAAGTACAGCAGATACCAAGTCGACTCACCACACTCTCATCAAGTGTAGCGTGTTTGCGTGCTCGTGCCGCACGTATGACGTATTTGAGGCCACCAGGTCACTGCCGTTTAGCGCGTGGCGGCTCGCACATAGCAAGGGGCACGCCAGGTGTTTGGCGGAGTTCAGGCTGCTGATGCGTCTGTTGTTCCGTCTGTATGCGGTCCATGCCAAGACAAGCAGCTGCCCACACATTAATGGCTCCTTCCACGTTACGTGGGCTGTGTCAATAACAGGTTAAGTCCAAAACTCCCAATCAATCATGACTGAAGTAAACAACGGCTGTGAACGCTTATACCTATTTTGCGAGATGGGTGCATTTGCTGGCTTGTGGCACCCATGCGAGGGATTAGACGCGGGGCCAGGAGACCTCTGGTGGTACGCTGAGGTTACCGGCTGTCACCAGCTGGGTGTCCACGGCCTAGCGCCGGTCCACTCACCGCTGCCACGGGTACCAGGATCTCGACGAACAGGCCAGCCAGCGCGTGCTTGATGTCCTTGTCCTTGACCTCTAGGAAGTACTGCGACAGCTCCTGCATGAACTGGAAGCTGATCTCAAATTCTTCGATTGGAACCATCTGAGGGGCGGGTGCAGATGGCAGGCTCAGACACACACTAACGCTGCGCGAATAAAAGCTAAAATGATGAATGTCAAAATGACCCTAATGTTGGTGTACCCCAAGCCCCTAGTCCATTTTGGTGTTTCTTGTTTTTACCTGATGCTCAAAAAAGGAAAAGCCGTGGTCGACAAAATAAGGGTCGCGATACGGTATTGATCTTCGCCGCCCGCGTTCTTCGCGGCACGGGATGAACACGCCTCGACTGGGAGCAGCATGTGCAGGTGCCCTAACAAGGCCAAACCTTAGGCGCGGTACACGCGCGTGTGCAACTGAGCGCGAGCCACGACCCGCTAGTCTTTGGTGCTTCAAGGATCAACGCCTCACAATGCGTGCTACAAGAGGATGTGATTACATAAATCGGTAACGACTGCAACTTGGTGACAACCATCCATTACAAACAATGCGCGAGGCAATGATAGCCTTCCTGTGTTCACATTGCCGTCCCACGCCAGGGACACGGGTGGTAGGGACACAGGGATACAGGTGGTAGGACCTAACACCTCCCCCAGCCACCAGTAACACAATTTGTCTATCGGAAACTAAATCACAGGTGCATCCGGCATTAAAAAGGTTACCTCAGCAACAAGTGCCACCTAAACCACGTTGTATGTACGCACTCCAAGTTTCCTACCCGTAGTTCGTGTTCCATTGCGAACCAGGCCACCCAGAGGATCAGCCGACCCAGCACAGGCCTCGCCGACCTCTGCCCACACGGCGCGGCCGGCTGGTCACTCACCTTGACCCTGAAGAACTTCATGCCCATGAGTAGTGCGATGATGCCCTGCGTCGTCTGCTGGCTGCTCTCCTTGGCGTTCAGCTCGCGCAGCTCGTGCATGAAGCGGGCGCGCACAGAGTGGATGCGGGACTGAGCCAGCACGCCCGTCACCTCGGCGTACAGGTCCGCGATGATGTTCACGTTCGACGAGTTGGGCCCGGCCGACGTGCTGTGGAACATTTCAGCGCTGACATTGGTGTTCATGACGGGAGAACGAGTACGGGTGCTGTTCAAAGCACGAGAAGATTGCCTGCAATTTTGCGACAGGCGTGCGAAATTGTGCCAAACTCCGGGGCGAGTCTGAATCAACTACGAAGCGGATCAACGTTACGCTAAATAAGCGGGGAATCCATGTGTGAAAATTTGAGTTCAATCAAATCAAGCTTACACTGTGTAATGTGGTGAGCGATGTGCGGCCTTGGATATAACCGAATATAACGCATCGCGAATAACAACCGATTTTCGTGTTCTAACAAGGCAGTGTCTGAAACTTACACACTTGAAAGAATATACACTGGAATGGATATCAAAACTGTTCTCTGTGAGCAATGTGAGATGAAGGCAAGGTGCTCCTGAAACTTCGACCGCATCGCGCGACAGTCACAAGACTAAACGAGGGGTACTGCTTGCGGGTTTCAGCCGAATGTCTCTACCATATCACACATAATCTTTCCTTTCAATGCACTCAGTGCCCAGCTCCAATGCTGCTCACCAGCACATGTTTAACCCACCTACCGTCCACAAACGACAGCGACGCGCTCAGACGCCGGGCCTGAGCCCGCACTCAGAACAACAATAACGTCCCTTGACGGACCATGGGGAAGCGAGAGAACAGAGAACATCTCGTATGTGTCACGGTTCAACGTTTCTGGATTGCACGTGGAAATCATTGTAACACAATAAAGATTGATACGAAAGTACATGATGTCGCACTAACATATACCTCTAAACATACCATGACTTGATTGCATATTGGTGAAAAAAATACTTGTTTTCCTCTTTAAAACAGTACCCTTATTCAATTTCCATTTGAATCTATCAAAGATAGAGACCGTATAGAAGGTATAATGGTAAACACCATCCCAAACACTCGCTTGGGCACGCGGAGATCCACGGCTCCTCAGAGTCGCCGGCTTTTGGGGAGGATTTGGCATTAGAGAAGGCACATTCTACACCAAGAAATCCGAGCTGAATACGTAATGAAAACGCATAAAAGGGGCATTAGCAAAAAGGATGAAATTTTTCTATCGACCTACAGAACGTTGCCACAGACTTATGATCTGAGTATAAAGCTAAAGCAGAGAAGGCACATTGAAGGCACGAAGGCACGAAGCAGAAAAATATTGTTCTCCAATGAGCAGAATTTTTGTTTTTGTTTTTATATAATTATTTGCGCTTTTTGAGGTATTTTATTTGAGCCGGGTTTTGCTGATGAATAACCTTACCAAAACCATCAAGGTCCTAAAAAGTAACATCAAAACCGATAAATAACTTACAGCGGCTCTGTCGTTGAAGACTGTGATTCCGCGCGCGTCATTCATGTAGCCTTCCGACGTTTCTTGGAGAGGAGCCGCGTGAGAAGCCGTTGCGGGCGGTGATAGCGCGATTGGGTGGTAGTTTAGATAAAGGCAATATGTGAATTCAGCTCAGTGTCAAACACGTAGAAAAGTATTGTATCAGACTCAACGGCGGTGAGTAGATGTAGCGATGCTCGCTTTGTACGGCTGGCTTGCTCCATAAAAAATGATTCCTCCGCCCCTGCCGCATTGACCTCTGGGCCCCGATCACGCAGCAGCCTAACGTCCCAGATGGTGTAGTTTTGTACATAACTTTGAGGAGCGGGTGAGCACGGAAATTCTTCATCCCAAATAAATAGTACAAACCATGCTCTCCCTGATTTTGGCCAAGTTTCTTCTTAAAGTTGGGGGAGGGACTAGCATCCCATCCAACTAAATGGGAAACCACACACCCCTGGTCCCAAATTAAGTATATCTAGATCAGTAAAAGCCCAAGGTCAGTAAAAGCCCAGGTGAGTATCACATTGCCCCAGAATCTTTTCCTTAGGTGAGAGAGATTGAACCTTGGCTAGGATGTAGCTGCACTAACTATGCCCCAGATGCTCCTATTTATGTTATATGTGGCTCGCATGACACTTCAACCATAAATTTGTCATAATGTGCTCTGGGAAATTTTCAAGAGGTGCACCACATGTTAAGCATTGGTTTCTATCAGCCTTAATTGAGACTCACACCTTTACAATAGAATTGTCAACAACTTTCAATCAGCTCCATAGCTTCGAAAAATACACTAAGTGTGAGCATAGACTTAGGAAGGAAGCACTTACTTAGGAAGCTAGAAAATTTAAGAATTGCAAGCAGCCAACCTCTAACGGTCTTTGGCAATCACTGAGACCAGCTAGAGCATGGTGTTTACTATGATCTGCTGCCAAATAATGTTCTTCAATGCCAGCTGTCAACACGGTGCAAATTCACCTGGGTTATTTTGTTCTCACTACAAGCCATGATTTTAAAATTTGTGGTTTTTCCCCTAAGAGCCAGAAAACAGTTTCAGATACTGTAACAAAGTTCGAATGAACTCCACACAAGCAAAATTGAACACGAGTCTGTAGATGTGAGACAAAAAAAAAATTATCGCATAACTAGTCTCTTTATGGAGCAGCTTTGTTGTATAAACACAAAAATGCCCTTGAGTAACCATGTTGTTCATGTTCGTGACCACGTCGTTTATGTTCGTGATCATCGCGCTGACCCCGCCGCCGCCACGCGCCGCCGTACCTCTCGCGGTACTTGAAGTGTCGGAAGGCAAGGTTCTCCAGGTGGCGCACCAGGTCCTCGTGGCCCGGGTGCAGGTAGAACTGGCGCAGCACCTCGATCAGCACCAGACAGAAGATGAACTCGACGGCCAGGTCGCGGCGGTCCTCGCGGTGCTCCCGCTCCAGTCGGTCCGTGGTCGGCTCTCTGTCGGGGCACGTCACCGGCTCGTGTTAGAGCGCAGGCCGCACGCTGCGCTGGGTCGACGCCGCCGCGCTGGCCTTAATACAGATTTCCCAAATACACACCCCATTCTAGGTGGTTGACACCAACCGCCTGCTATGGAAATGCAGCACAGTCCCAACTCACCGTGCATGCGTGCGTGCGTGCGTGCGTGCGTGCGTGCGTGCGTGCGTGCGTGCGTGTGAATTTATCACGTATGTGCCTGGCATATGGACCCCTGTGTGCGAGTGCATGACATCAAGAAGTAAGATCTGAGCTGCGGGAAGCCGAAATCGTCGCCGATTTTGGCCCGCCTTCCCGCGACTCATTATTTCAGCGTTTCAAAATCACATTTCGGTAGGGTGAACGGGTGCTAGAATATACGAAAAAAGTGAAAATCCAGAACAGTAAAAGTTTTGCCTCACAATATCTTACTTCATCTCAAAACATTATGTCTGCAAGCATTACTTTGAGGTATGCGCACACACGTTCACCAGCTGTACATTCTTAATTAAGTCGACGATTTGATGAAATTCACAGATTCTGTTCATTTTGATTCTGGAAAGGTGCCAAAATGCGCATGCACCTTTTTCACCGCGTAGCAGAGAAGTTTATATCCCTCTTCATGCGAGCACCGTTACCCGGGCCTGGCAGGGTGCTGTACGTGAAATATTGTTTAATATTATATGCACTTGAAGTCATCGATCTATGTAATATAATGACCATGATTGCAACAGTCTGGAATGTTGCATGTAGTTGTGCCTCGTTACAATCATCAGCAACGACCTTTTCGATTAGCCAGAACGACACCTTTCATCAGCAACGACGGCATATGTTTACCATCGATGCACGTCAACTGTGTGACACGTAAAAGTCGTTCACTTCCAGTACTGTCAAAACTAAGCAACATCTTAAAACGGGCCACTGCACCCCCGTGAGGGTGTGTGTCACCACGTCACCCCCGTGAGGCAGCGTGCGTCGCCACGTCACCACGTCACCTCCGTGAGGGAGCGTGCGTCACCACGTCACCTCCGTGAGGGGAGCGTGCGTCACCACGCTTCCTCCGTGAAGGGAGCTCGGGTCACCACGTCACCTCCGTGATGGCAGCGTGCGCCACCATGTCACCTCCGTGAGAGGAGCGTGCGTCACCAGTCACCTCCGTGAGAGAGCGTGCGTCACCACGCCACCTTCGTGAGGGGAGCGTGCGTCACCACGTCACCTCCGCGAGGGGAACGTGCGTCACCACGCCACGTGAGGGGAGCTCGGGTCACCACGCCACCTCCGTGAGGGGAGCGTGCGTCACCACGCCACCTCCGTAAGGGGAGCGTGCGTCACCATGTCACCTCTGTGAGGGGAGCTCGGGCCACCACGTCACCTTCGTGAGGGGAGCATGCGTCACCACGTCACCTCCGTGAGGGGAGCGTGCGTCACCACGACACCTCCGTGAGGGGAGCTCGGGTCACCACGTCACCTCCGTGAGGGGAGCGTGCGTCACCACGTCACCTCCGCGAGGGGAACGTGCGTCACCACGCCACGTGAGGGGAGCTCGGGTCACCACGCCACCTCCGTGAGGGGAGCGTGGATCACCACGTCACCTCCGTGAGGGGAGCGTGCGTCACCACGCCACCTCCGTAAGGGGAGCGTGCGTCACAATGTCACCTCTGTGAGGGGAGCTCGGGCCACCACGTCACCTTCGTGAGGGGAGCATGCGTCACCACGTCACCTCCGTGGGGGGAGCGTGCGTCACCACGACACCTCCGTGAGGGGAGCTCGGGTCACCACGTCACCTCCGTGAGGGGAGCGTGCGTCACCACGTCACCTCCGCGAGGGGGGCGTGCGTCACCACATCACCTCCGTGAAGGGAGCTTGGGTCACCACGTCACATCCGTGAGGGGAGCGTGCGTCGCCACGTCACCTCCGCGAGGGGAGCGTGCGTCACGACGCCACGTGAGGGGAGCTCCGGTCACCACGCCAGCTCCGTCACGCGCCAGCGCTGGTGCCGCGCCGGTACTCACAGCCTGCCCTTGGCGTCGGTGCGTGCCGGCCGTAGCTCGGCGGCCACGTCCACACCCTGCCGGTCGTACCAGGCGAACAGGGTGCGCAGCAACGACGGCAGACAGTGCTCGGCCACCGAGCCGAACGTCGACAGCATCTGGTCAAACTGGGCGTCCTCGCCGCGCTGCAGGGACTTCGAGAGCGGTCGCTCCTGCGGCCGGGAGCGCCACGGTCGGGTCAGCGGTAACAACAGACCCATCCCAGGCGGGCACCGGACAGTGGTCGCTCCTGTGGCCGGGGGCGTCACGGTCGGGTCAGCGGTAACAACAGACCCATCCCAGGCGGGCACCGGACAGTGGTCGCTCCTGTGGCCAGGGAGCGTCACGGTCGGCTCAGAGGTAACAACACACCCATCCCCGGCGGACACCGGACAGTGGTCGCTCCTGTGGCCAGGGAGCGTCACGGTCGGCTCAGAGGTAACAACACACCCATCCCAGGCGGACACCGGACAGTGGTCGCTCCTGTGGCCAGGGAGCGTCACGGTCGGCTCAGAGGTAACAACAGACCCGTCCCAGGCGGGCACTGGACAGTGGTCGCTCCTGTGGCCAGGGAGCGTCACGGTCGGCTCAGAGGTAACAACACACCCATCCCAGGCGGACACTGGACAGTGGTCGCTCCTGTGGCCAGGGAGCGTCACACCAGCACCGGCCCGCCGCAGCCGGCGTCTCATCAGCGCCCCCAGCACCGGCCATTCGCATCCGGCGTCTCACCAGCACCCCCAGCATCGGCTCGTCGCAGCCGGCGTCTCACCAGCGGCTCCATCATGACGGCTTCGATCTTGCGCTCGGCCTGCACGGTGAACTCGGCGAACAGCGTGCGCATGACGAACTCCCCCGGCCGCAGGTCGGCGTCGATCAACACACTGGCCGGGAAGCAGAGCCGCTCGCGGCGCGCGCCCCATGGCAGCGGCACGGCCGCGCACGCCACGCCCACCGGTGGACCGTCTGTTGGCGAACGTAGGTCACGTCAGGGCAGGGCAGGGCAGGGCAGGGCAGGGCAGGGCAGGTCACGTCAGACCAGGCCAGGGCAGGGAGTGTGGCAGGTGGTGCGGTGTACTTTGGAGATCCCCGCTCTTCAGTGCCGTCCGACGGGGACAGCTGGCGATCATGAGGACAAGGGCACACCAGCACTTGGAGCGTAGGTGCGGCGGGATGTAGCATGGTGCGGCACAGTTATCTCAAAATCCCTCATCATCCACCTCCGGATCGACGGAAGCTGCCTGACTTCATGTAGTCAACACACCCTAGAACTCCAAACTAACAGCGCCACCGCCATCCCCAGATCAACCCCGCACAATGTAAGCAGCTTGGCAGAGCAGTAGCTTTCGGTCTCGATCGGTCGATATCGATCATTCGCTGCATCCCAGCCCGCGTTCGGCCGCAGGAACAGCCAATCACACCCACAAATAGGAAACCAAGCACGTGAACAGCCGGGTCACAGGCACCAGTCTTTTGGTAATCTTGCCAAACGCCGCAGACCGAGTGCACCACAATGCTGCCAGCCTATGACTGCGCACTGCCCGCCCCGCCCCCAGCGGCAGCGCGCCAGCTCAGCACCGTCGCGTGCGTGCGCGCGCCGTACCGCCGCCGGCCGCGTGGTCCTCCAGCTCGTCGGGCTCTGTGTCAGTCAGGTCGGAGCCGTCGCGGTCCGGCGCCGACGCGTCACCGCCCGCCGCGCCGAAGCCCACCTCCTCTGCAATGTCAAGGATGGCGACGTCATTGGCGCGGCAGCGGCACCCGCCCGCGGGACAGACGTCGAGATGGAGTCAGCTGTTTGAATTGAGTCATGTGGAATTGGTTGTATGTATACTCAGGAATACTGAGCTTATAATGAACAAGCATCATTTGGCAAGACAACCCTGAACATAGCAATGACAAGATGTTCATAAAAAATAACCAATCCAATCATACACTCAAGCAACCATGCATTCAAATACACACACATGCATGCACTCATAGACACACATATGCAGCTGTCTTCATGCACACATTGTTTTTTATTATTTTGCCAATTCGCACACATTGGCAAAATAATGATGCACTCAAACAATTATGATGACACAGACCTCAAGCATCATGCAGAAGTAGCAAGGCCTAACAAGAATGTGCTGTAACTATTTTTCAATGGCCTTGGGTTTAAGAGACATTCTCCCACAAAAGTTAAGGGACATGTGTTGGGAAAAATATTCATATCACTTCACCTCAGTATCTTGACAGGTCTCACCTAGTAAATCAATGGAATCCATGTTTGTTTCATTTAGCTGTTCTCATCTCAGCTGCCTGAAACAGAAGACATTTGTTTGATTCTGGCTGTCTACTAATGCTGCAGTCAGGACCGGACTCTGGTCATGAGCCACAGGGCAGATCAAGGATTAGTTACTACTGCTTATTATGCTTATCCCATTTGGCTTTACAACAAATGGCAAAACTTGCCATGCTTTGTCAGTCCACCCAAACAAATTTCATGTCAAATATCTGTGTAGTTAACCCAATTCTGATTCCTATGCACTGCCTTCTTGTCAGCTGTTTGCATACATCATTACATAGAATGCTCTAGCATCCTAATTATTGCAGTCATCAAACATGTAGCAAAACAATACCATGCAGATCAGAGGACAGAGATCAGAACATGTGACATGACTGGATGACATGGATGACTCACAGGAGAGGAAGGGCAGCACAGGGTAAACCAGAGACAAAGTAGAAATCAGGTGACAGGACTGCAAAGATGGCAGGGCAGGTAGAGAGACAGAGGACGTGAAAGAGCAGAGGAAAGAGATGGGGGTGAGAGGTCAAACAGCAAGGCAGGGCAGAACAGAAACATGACAGAAGTTCAGACAGAGGACAGGGTGCACCTTATCATACAGAACACAGGACGGGGCACAACAGGCCAGGGTAAGGTTATGTATGGTGGATGACAGGAAAGCATGCAGAACAGGGTATAGCAGAGGAAAGCTGTGACAGGGCAGTGCAAAGAACATGGCAAGGCAGAGGAATGGGTAGGATAAGAACTAGCACTGTTGTATAGGACCTGGGCAGCAATCTGGGCACATGCAATGCAGTTTATGTGGCAGGTAGGCACTGCTGCTGATATTTCTTAAGGAGTCCACATTATTTTGTATCACATTTGCAATCTAATTGATACAATATTTAGGTAATAATGTTGGCATTCTTTAAATAGTTCACATTATTTCACATCATGTAATACATCTCTCACGTAATTTTAAAACTTAGCCCTTCAATCCCTTAGCCCTTGGATCATGGGGTCATACTCTGCGGCGATTGATGCAGCAGTTCTACAATCTGACAGTGTTCTGTTCTCAGGTATTTAAGTGTCATGAAAATGAATATATTATAATCTTATTTCAATACAATCCGGCTATGACCTACCAGGTGACGATGCAATTACAATCCCCACGCACACCTGTAAGCCGGATACTGACTCACAGTAAACAACATTCAAGGTGCGTAAATTGGGAAGTCCATGGATGTTTCAGTTCGCTACATTGTGAGTGTATGTGACGTCACTTACCATAGCAAAGGCGGTAGACCGAGTACTATCTGGTTTCATGCTGCAACGGAGCAGCCAAGATGTCGATGATTGACGAAAATGGTTCGTGGTATGCCTTCAAGGTCATTTTGTTTTCTAGCTCTAGCTCTAACTCTATTTGTCAGGGGTCTTTTTTCTGGGTCGTCGGTCGGGTGGTTTGTTTTTTCTCCCAGAGAACGCCGGGTTTCCAGCAACCACCACCAGCAATGATCGCCAACGCGTCAGCTGGAACCGGCCACTGGATGTCGCCCCCGCCCAAATTAGGTCTCTCCTCTCCGTGCTCCACTCCACACCTGGACCATATTTCCTCTGGAGTCATAATTATCCGCATCCACGGGGAGGCCTCACAATAGCTAACGAGTGCTACCATCATGGCTGGCCACTTCTCGACCATATCTCCCGTGCTGCCCGTCCACACCCGAATTGACCAGGCCAGGTCAAGTCAACTAAGTGGTCGCGACTAGCGACCTGGTCCTCTGACCAAGCATGACCCGGTGGACCACCTGCTAGCCCAGACACACGCCGTCGGCCACACGGGCGCCGCCGCCGCCATTGCCGCCGCTACCCGCCGTCCGACCGGTACGTGCGGCGCGACTTCCGACCCGGTGCTGTCGACCTAGGATGGCCGGATGGACGAGCTGATGGGTGGATGGGTGGACCAGCTGACCAAACTGCACGCCGACAGTCACAAGGGCACCGCGCTGCCGCCAACGTGGCCTACGCCAGCGGTATGCCGTCGGTGACACCCGAGCTCGAGCCGTCATACTCGCTGTCGACCGTCATCAGCTGGCCACCGAGGCTGCGCCGCGGCTCGCTGGGTATCACGTACTACTGCTGCATTCCAGCCTGCCCGAGTTAGACTAGATTCAACACCATCGTCCGAGGGATGACAGGACAGCTGTCGTAACGCCGGCCGCCGGCCGAACAGTCACGGTCATGCGGCGCGTGACAACTGTCCGTCGACTATCCGGGCCCGACCAGCCCCAACACCCCGTCACCCGATGGATGATAAGGCGTTTGGCATGGTCTCTGATTCTCCGAGACTCTTCAGCCCAACCAAACCCGACACCCCCGTCACCCGACAGATGACGGGGTGTTGGGTCTGGTCTGACTCTCCGGAGGCATTAGACTTTTCGGTCCGATCGATTTCCGTAAGATGTGCATTATCAGACGGTGTCATATATGGGACCACTTTCAAAAGGATCCAAGAGTAAGTATTGGCGCTCAGTGTAAAAAACTAAACCACCTACATTGTCGAGACAAAACGCAGCGTTCGAAGGCGCTTTAACGAGTACGTGCTAATTGCAAAACAGGAGACCGAATGCACTCCATTCGGTAGCTACTTCACTAATACACGTTATACGGAAATCTTCGTCACAAATTCGTCAAAATGTCCATCCGCTGGTAGTTAAAGATGTTGCTGAATTCAAAATTGCAGAATCAATTCAAATATGAAACACCAAGCCCACACCGGGCACCATAACCTTCCCTTGGATTTCGAAGCCTGTTTCATAGGACACCATCTGCTAATGTGATTTGTCTCAACTATTGTTGCTGCTCAGTATAATGCTGCTTGAGAACATTGTGCGATACTTTATTTAATGTTTTGCTGCACGTTTATAATTTGAATCGAACATTTTATTGACGTGGGGGCACTGAGAAAAGTTTAGGGCTGATAGATACATTTTTCTGGAATGGTTCAATCTAGTGTGAGCACCAGGGTATTCTGATGTTCTTGTGCGTACCATATCATGCTGTTCATCCAATGGGTGTTTGAAAGATGTTATTATTTAGTATTGGCATTCACGCGGATGCCCTTGCTATACTGTAGACAGAACTTGCGCGGCTGCTACAGCTAACCGCTGTAGTTTGTTCAAGGCTATCTAACGTTTGTTGAGTTTGTTTACATCGGCAAGTTGCATAAGACAGGGGTTGATGCATTGGCTTCTACGCATCATTGTGCACTGGTCATCATTTTAAAAAATCGTGCAATGTCAGGACAGGGCTAGATAGTTTCGTGAGAGGCCTTGCTTTGTCCATGCAGCATAGCTGCTGTGGATGGCTGGAATTTTGCTGATTTATCGGATTAAAGGTTCCCTTATGTAGAGTTTTGTTTTCGTTTTTTACATTCTTATGAATGCCTTATCTTTTGTTTCTTGTTTATTGGCTGTAATTGTCTGATATTAGAGGATAGAGATAAATCTTAATTAAGACTACCCTGCTTTGGACAGTATTTGGTGAGAGTACTATGCTGTTAAATTAAGGGGTGAATAACATACCAGGTGTGGTTAGTTTACAGCTAAATTTTTTACTTAATAAACAAAGCAGACAAAATATGTATATAGGCACTTGTGGGTGCATAGACTGTCAGGTCTTCAGATCACCCTGTGCACATATGTTACACAGATGCTTCTGATGTGTTTGAGTACCTACCTCTGTTGTCCATTGGTCCTTATGTATATGAAAATGTGGGATGCAATTTTTAATGTCCTGCATTCCTCCAAACTATCTCCAGTTGTTGTAGATGTGTTCTTGGGTTGGTGTGGTTACTGCCACAATTATGGTACCATATTACCTTCCCATGAGGATTGTTATTTGTGCATTACATGTTACTTTTCAGTTTGAGTTTAGATGTATGGCTTCAGGTATGGTGAGACTGTTTTCTATTAAGTGCCCATGCCCATTGTCATTTAGGTAGCATGACAAAGAGGAGGGATTGCATTTGGTCATGTCTCAGTATTGTTCCAAATATTGTTGGTTTGTCATAGAAAAGGTTGTAGAAAGTTATGGCATAGGTTCCTTGCTTGTCATTGCTTTGCTATAGTAAAATGACTGAAGTTGAGATTGCAACAACAGTGATTTGACCATAAAGTAAGCATTACTTTTAAAGGTGTGTTCTGCTGATGCATGACCAATGCCCCTTTGAGTTAGAGTTGGGATTTAGAGCCCTCATCAAAGAGTATGTCATCCTAAGATATGAAGAGAGGATGCCCCATGACATTGGATGTGTTATTTTCAGGTAGCTCTAGAAATTGAAAAAAACAATTTCGTAAGATGAGCAAAGAGATGCCTTTACAGTTTTTACCATTTGCATCATCTGTGGATACAGGATTTTGGCACAAATTTAGTCAGCTCAAGCTGGATGTATTGTGCCTGAAAGAAGAAGCTGTATCTTTGACTGGATACTTCAGTAACAGCGCTGCTTGTGGAATGCCAGCTCTCTTCAATGTGGACTCTGCATCATTTGAGAGGTTGGTAGCTGTCACAAGGAACACAGGAACAACCATGACCACTGAGCACTCACCACCACCAGTCACTGTCCATTCACTGGCATTCTTGTAGCTGCTTCCAATCAGGGTTTTAACCATAAAAAGGCTCAGGGTGAAATGTGGCATGGTCAAAATGAGATCTGAGGTGAGAAAGACAACTACCCAGGGCATAGGCATAGGAGCATGGTGTCTATGGATCCCATGGTACCCCATGTTTTGAGAATGCTGAGCAATACCCTAGGTTGAAGCATGGGATGAAGTGACTCACAAAGGGGCTTGACACTCCCACTGTGTGTATGTGTATGTCTGAGTGGGCAGTAAGCTGTAAAGTTGCAGTGTGCCTGGTCAGCAAATACAGCCTCCCCTGAATCACTGATGTATGTGAGGGTCAACAAGGCAGTCATAGGCAAAATTGCACAGTGTGCTTAGGTTTATCGCCCATGTAGCTCATGACTGCATGGCTGTTCTCCGAGGAAACGGCGGAGCACGTGGACCTGCTGCGCCACCTGCTGAGCAACAAACGAAGCTTCGTTTGGTAAAGCTGCCATGAGACAGCTATGAGGAAAGCGCGGGCAGCGCCGTCGTTTGTGCGCGTCCCGGCGTACTGTGACCAAAGGCGACCTGTGCCGCTGATGACAGACGCGCAGGGCGGTATCAAATGGCAGCAAACACCCTCTCCAGATTTTCTACAGAACTTCCAACATACAAAGCTGGACGAGGACTAGCCAGCGGCATCGTTTTCTGCGATCATTCTCTGCGAGATAGCAAACATCAGCACCAACAGGATGCAGGCTGCGCACCGCGCGGCGCCGACGCCGCCCCAATGCCGGCGACACTTGATCTGCCCGCCGAGCGGCCGTGTTCTCGCTTGCAACTGGTGCAACATCTGTCAGCGATACGCAAGCGCACAGCAGCAAGCACCGTCTTTTCCTGAACGACCTGCAGCATTTTGGCGCCGGCAGCGAAGGAGGTTCCGAATATAGATAGAGAGAGAGAGGAGAGAGTAGAGAGCGAGAGAAGAGAGAGAGAGAGCAGAGAGAGAAGAGAGAGAGAGAGAGAGAGAGAGAGAGAGAGAGAGAGAGAGAGAGAGAGAGAGAGAGAGAGAGAGAGAGAGAGAGAGAGAGAGAGAGAGAGAGAGAGAGAGAGAGAGAGAGAGAGAGAGCGAGAAGAGAGAGAAGAGAGAGAGAGAGGAGAGGGAGAAGAGAGAAGAGAGAGAGAGAGAGAGAGAGAGAGAAGAGAGAGAGAGAGAGAGAAGAGAGAGAGAGAGAGAGAGAGAGAGAGAGAGGAGAGAGAAGAGAGAGGAGAGAGAGAGAGAAGAGAGAGAGAGAGAGAAGAAGAGAGAGGAGAGAGAGAGAGAGAGAGAGAGAGAGAGGAGAGAGAGAGAGAGAGAGCAGGAGAGAGAAGAGAGAGAGAGAAGAGAGAGAGAGAGAGAGAGGAGAGGAGAGAGGATAGAGAGAGAGAGAGAGAGAGAGAGAGAGAGAGAGAGAGAGAGGAGAAGAGGGAAGGAGAGAGAGAGAGAGAGAGAGAGAGAGAGAGAGAGAGAGAGAGAGAGAGAGGAGAGAGTAGAGAGAGAGAGAGAGAGAGAGAGAGAGAGAGAGAGAGAGAAGAGAAGAGAGAAGAAGAGAGGGAGAGGAGTGGGAGGAGAGAGATGGAGAAGAGAGAGAGAGAGGATGAGATTGAGACGAGAGAGAGAGAGGGAGGAGGGAGGGAGGGAGGGAGGAGGGAGGGAGGGGATATATATATATATTATATATATATATACTATATTGCGGAGGGCTCCCCGCGACAGGACGCGTGGCACGCCGTCGAAGAGGCCGGGGTGCTGACTCAGGACTCCATGCTGCTGTGCTCTGGCCGTAGCTCGGGGCGAACGGGCACGGTTGGTGGCGCTGTAAGCTGCTGACCGGCCGCGCAGGTGCCACGGCGGCGGGGACGGTTTCAGCGCTAGCAGGCCAGACCGCTGGGTGGTGTAGGAGCTGAGAGGAGCCGTCGTCAGACCTGACGATTTTGCCAGCCGAGAGGTCTCCTCTCACTTACCGCCGTGTGGGGCTCGAGCGCGCTGTGCTCTCCGGGCAGAAATCCTACACCTACTTTCTGAGGTGTCATTGCGCCCATGATCCAGGCACCGTCAACAGTAAGGTGCTCGGTGAAAAGTGATGTGGCCACATGCACTGCAGTACACCACCTGCACTGAGCCGGAAATGTCTGGAGATGTCACCCCAAAACGGAGCATTGTGCCACTGACGTGGCGTGTTCAGGAACGACAACATACTGAGGGTCAACTTTGTGGTTTGATTTGTGTTGCCCAAGTACAGTTCTGTGCCAGAGCCTGTGTGCTCTCTGTGCCTCTGAACCCATCAGCTGCTTAGATAAGCTTGGTCATAAGTAGGTTGTAATGTTTTTGCCTGCATTTGTTTTGGGGAATCATAATTTGATCCATCTTGAGCGAAACCTTGCTTAAAAATCCGGAAAGCGCCGCTATATATGAAGAACATGTTGTCTATATGTCCATAATTTATCTGTTATGATTGAAATGGTGAATAGTAACTATGTGCTGTTGTGCGTAATGATAATCTGTGTTCATGTAGACACTTCCTTTTCAGGCTTCTGGGCTCCATATATTAGTGGTGGTGCCCTATCGAGTCCCTCATCAGCTCGCCTAATCATTACTGCACTTTGCAATCTCCTCACTCCCTTGGGTTCATTCTGCAGCCTGCGCCATATCTACCTTGTGACACGGTCTCCAGATTATGCTCCATATGAGGCTCCCATGCCTTGCTTGGGTCACTCTGGTCTGCCCTAACTCAAAGCATGTTTCACTCAGTCTTTGTGGGCCGTTTTAAAACTATTTACGTTCTATGTTATCAAGAAAGTAATCTAAGAGCCTTGCTTAGCACACTTCAACATCAGGAGTGGTTTCAGTTTTCAGCGTGTATCACACCTTGGCGACTTAAGTGTGCTCTCACATCAACTGGTCACCTCGGTGACCCAGCATGAGGACGCGAACTCGTTCTGGGGTACCAGATTAGCCCCCCTTTCACCAAGCCCGGGAAATCGGAACAAGCCCACCGCCTGCCTGCCTGTTTGTACTGACCCTGGCAGCAAAGTGTTCAGGGTCGCTTTGTGATGAGGCCACCAGATGCGAAAATTCTGCGGGATGAGTGCAAGACGGCTGTGTTTAGGCGCAAAAGAAAAGGGGATTAGTTTGAACGTAAAGAGTGATCGAAGTTGGCTATAACCCCGCGATAGTAAATTGCATGTTGCCCGAAGCATAAAATAATCAAATGTATGTGCATGTTGTGGATGGGCGCACAATGCTGACTATGTCTTGGGCGAGCCACTTCGTCAGCCGTCATCTGTGCCAGCGTGACGTATGTTGATCCATTTCGTCAGCTGTCAGCTGTACCAGCATGACATCTGTTGATTGATCCATTTCGTCAGCTGTCATCTGTGCCAGCGTGACGTATGCTGATCCATTTCGTCAGCTGTCATCTGTGCCAGCGTGACGTATGTTGATCCATTTCGTCAGCTGTCAGCTGTACCAGCATGACATCTGTTGATTGATCCATTTCGTCAGCTGTCATCTGTGCCAGCGTGACGTATGTTGATCCATTTCGTCAGCTGTCAGCTGTACCAGCATGACATCTGTTGATTGATCCATTTCGTCAGCTGTCATCTGTGCCAGCGTGGCGTATGTTGATCCATTTCGTCAGCCGCCAGCTGTACCAGGGTGACGTCTGTGGATCCATTCCGTCAGCTGCCATTTGTACCAGCGTGACGCCTGTTGCAGATCTCCCGGCGACCTTGCGTGTCCAGGCCTCCTGATAAATACGAATACCAGGGAGGCGTTTAAGGGATTTGACAAGGCTCGTCTCCTGCAAGAGCATGGCCGCACCATTCTGCGGGCAATTACCGATGGCACGGCTCTTGAGACACCGTGCCTGCTCAATCCGTTCCTGCTGGTCACATTTGCGGTACGCTGGTTTTACGTTTGAGTCTGAGTGACTGCCGTTGAGGGTTTCGCGCTGCTGCCATCCTTACGGCTTTTTGTTTATTCGCCCCCAGTGAATTCGTCGTGTGATGTGATGAAGTGAAGCCTTCGTAGATAGGCCCTACTATGGCAGGTTTTTTCTAAGCCAGTGTGTTAGTGCATTTTGTAGCGTCGCCTTTGGCCCTAAGCATCCGGCTGAGCCCCAGCGCTTTGTATACCCTGTTCACCTTGTTTACTATTTTTTCGAACTTGATTGTCATTCTGCACTGTTTGTGCGCTGGCAGGACCTAAAGAAGTATGACTTCTTCTACTGGTTTGGATTTCCTGCACTCAAACAGCCATCTTCTGTAGCTGCACTGGAACCACCGCAGCAGCTGTCTGAGGCGTTGTCAGCTGGCCAGGTGACGCAGCGTGATAGCCTGGTGGCTCAATGGGAAGATCGTAGGATACCTAACCCTTAGGGTGACAAACTATGTGGGACTGCGTCCCAGTTCGTTTATTTAACTGATCAGCGACCGCCAATGTAGATGTCCATTAAAGGGTCAGCCTGGTCTGGAGCAGCTGTGGCGGGACCATTGCTTCGTCTCAATTATTTCGTAAAACAATACCACGTCCCTGCTTAAAGCGCACGTGATTACCAACAGACAGATTCTGCATAGGGGTATGGCGGGCCTCTGTCAAGCATGTGCTTGAACTCTGTTGGACCGGCATCCACCCTTCAGTGCGTGCCACTGATGATGTGTGTTTGTGCGTGTGGGGACGGGGGGACACGTACGTACGCGTGTGCGCACAAGCGTGATGCGTGACGAGGCCGCCGTCACGCCGCGTGTTGTGCCGTCCCCCAGATAGCGCAGCTGGAGTCGGCCGTGTCAGCCGCCGGCTCGCCGCCCGCCTTCCTGCTGCAGCTGCTGCCGGAGGTGTCCGTGCTGCCACTGCAGCGGCTGGGCAGCGCGCCGCCGGCCGGTGAGCTGCTGCTGGCCTTCTGCGACCCCAGCGCCGACCCTCAGCACCCCGGCTGGCCGCTGCGCAACCTGCTGGTGCTCTACTGGCACCACTGGTGAGACGGGCATGCGCTGGTGCAGGGAGGGCGGTCGCCGGCAACTTCGGGTTGCAGGCGGCCCAAAGCGACTGGGGCTACTTCCAAAGTCGTAAAAAGGACACCGAACGCTCTACCTTTTCATCTCTATTCCGCTGGGTTTTGAGCTTGAGTTTGAAGGTGGACCTTTGAATGGTTGCACGCTGCGCTGTTGGAGATGTCTGGAAGCTGGTCAAGGTCCAGTGTGGCTCCAGGCAGTTCTGGCTGGATCTGACGAGCAGATTTTAACTTCATCTAGCTTTCAACCGAATGCTTGTTTTATTCCGATATCACGTTACTGACAGTGACTTTCTGACCTTTGAATTGGTAGGCCACCTGATTTTTTACTACGATTTCTGTGTCCTTCATGTTTCCGACTTCGAATTGTATGTTCGAGATTTGATCATTTTAACTTTGTTTTCGAAGATAAGCATTTTCTAGCATGGCACGTGGCTTGCTCTGACCAAGTTTTTGCGGATGCTAAAAACCATTGATAGCCGTGTTGCAAAAAGCTTGCCATGCGCCGCATACAAATTATCTCCGCGTCTTGCGAGGTTGTTTAGATTGCACAAAAGTCCGTCGGTGCTGCGATGTGCTCACAGCTGCTGACTGCTCCCCACCCCGATAGGGGGCGAGATCGGCCTGACGTCCGCGTGCTCTGCTGGCGAGACGTTACCCGCGGAGGAGCGCGCTCTGTCGAACACAGTCTGATACTGAAGTTACGACTGTCGCATGAAGATGGCGGCGGCTCCGACGTGCCGCCGTCGGTGACCGGCTGGGAGCGAAACGAAAGAGGCAAGATGGGCCCGCGCCTGGTTAACCTCAGCTCAAGCATGGAGCCGACGTTGTACGTGAGCCTCACCACCTGTCCGTGATTACGTACGCGCAACTATTTGGTGACACATCGGGTAGGATCCGGAGCGTCGTGGTGTTATCTCACACCAGTTGTGGTGATCTCTCGCATCGATCGTGGTGATCTCAGACACCGTTCGTGGTGATCTCTCACACCGAATTTGGTGATCTCTCACACCGATCATAGGTCTCTTACCACTTGCCTAAGCGATGTCGAATATCTTAAGGATTCGGCGTGGTGATTTACTCATAAGGCGGCACAACTTAGGTAACGAGCAACATGATCCGCGTCGGCCGGCCCGCGTGTGACCGTGACCTACGTCGGCCGGCTCGCGTGTGACCGTGACCTGTGTCAGACGGCCCGCGTGTGACTTTGCCCTACATCGACCGGCTCGCGTGTGACCGGGACCTACGTCGGCCGGCTCGCGTGTGACCGTGACCTGTGTCAGACGGCCCGCGTGTGATCTTGCCCTACATCGACCGGCTCGCGTGTGATCGGGACCTACGTCGGCCGGCTCGCGTATGACCGTGACCTGTGTCAAACGGCCCGCTTGTGACATTTCCGGACACCGACCGGCCCGCGTGTGACCGTGACCTACGTCGGGTGGCCCGCGTGTGACCTTGCCCTGCATCGGCCGGCCCGCGTGTGATCTTGCCCGACATCGACCGGCCCGCGTGTGACCGTGACCTGCGTCGGCCGGCCGACAGGCTGGCGTCCAGCGCGGTGGACCTGAACCTGAAGCTGATGCGGTGGCGTCTGGTGCCGGAGCTCGAGCTGGAGCGTATGACCTCGGCTCGATGTCTGCTTCTCGGAGCCGGCACGCTCGGCTGTAACGTGGCCAGGGCTCTGCTGGTGAGCGCTCGGAGCAACCCCGCGACTGCGTGACGGCCGACTCGCGGCGGCACCCACCAGGCCACCCGCCGACCTCGGCTTCGGCATCCTTGTCTGACCTGACCTGACCTGACGTGACATGCTAGCGTGACCTGACCTGACGTGACCTGCTGGCGAGGCCTGCCGACGAACCACGACTGCAGTCAATTGCAGTCCGCTGACTTAACGTGACCTATCTATTGTACATTGTGCTGTCTGATAACCATCGGGATATTTGCAACAACCTCCCGTCGGCCTACCAGCGGCTGCGTTACTACTTGATGAACAGCCGGTGGACCCACCCAATTGGCTTCGCACTGAAACCGAATTTCAGCTCAACGTTTGGCGGGGCGGATTATTTTGTCGCCTCATGTTCGAATCAGCCTAGCTGGTTAACGCTCTGTGTAGTTTGACTTATTGCTAGTCAGCATCACACGTTTATTTGTCCCGTGTTGCCACCCTGTAGTGTCGCCACTTGTACTGATGGTGTGGTGGATGCACGATGTCCTCGTAAAACGACGTCAGGTAGGCTAGATTCTTTGCCGAACCAGAAGCTTACGTGACGCACGTAGCACGTGCGAGTTGCAACAGCTGATTAAGTAAACAACGAATCGATGCATTTGTTTGCCATAGCTGAATGTTAAGTAAAGGGCACAGCGATGCAGTGGCTTGATGGAGCTTGCTGTTTTTATGGTTTAACAAGCATTTACGGTTGAAACGGCCCAGCTGGAACGGGGGATGTACAGACTAATATAAAAGAAGGAAGCATGAGAGAAAAACAGGGAGGTGGGAATATCTTCTGTTTGCTAGGCAATAATTTCTTATTTTATACCCGGTGTCCTCCCGGGTCACGTCGCCGCAAAACAGTTGCACTTTTTTCCTAAAAGGATTACATTAGCCTACCCAATTGGACATTGCTGTGCTGTATGAAACACACGAAGGTGGTTGATATAAATCAAAGATTCATAAACCAATAATTTGGAGTTATGTTCGCTTCCTAGCTGATGCTGGTGACTACAAAAATTCCGGCCTCGATAAAAGTGTATGTTGCATGGGCCCATTGCAGCGAGTCGATCGTACCGCGTTTCTGTCGTGGAGGCCTGCGCTGTACAGGGAAAGTCAACTGACTGACGGTGCATCTGTCGTCGCATTAACCTGCTCCGGAATGACCATCCAGAGGCATTGGAATTGGCATTGTCATTGGCTGAAGGTAAAATTCAATAGGACCATGGTGCGCACCATGGCCTTTGACTCATCACCCAGATTCAGTTTCAAATCATCATACATAGTTACGTAGACAGGACCCATGACCGAAACCGCTTAAAGCGCTTGATTTCGTAGTTACATTGACCCACATCACATTTAGTTTGGATGCCCCAATGTTGAACTGACAACTGAGGTCGTAACATAAACGGTAAATCGCCAGCAAACTGGACTTCGACTAAAGCACGCATGTGGTTCAGTTAAGGTTGGAGGCCACAACGAGCTCAAACACCTCAGGCCCAAATACAAGCTGCATTCCCAACGGAACATGTGTGAACATGAAGCAGGATCGGGAGCCAAATGGCCCTATGCGTTGACCAATTGTCACAACACTGAGCCGTCTTGGGATGAATCCAACTTTGACTGCTGTATGAAGATCTGTGCCCAGTACGTGGTGGTGAGTTTTTTTTGTGCATTTTGAAGTTTGATGCAGAGACCAGGGATTTTATTTAGACACACTGGCGAATGAAGTAACAGTTTAGTGCTGTGGAAGTGATATGCTAGTTTTGTCTTAAATTGTTTACATGAATAAACTGTGTAGACTAGAGGTGATGCATGTGTCTGCATCCAGCATTAATACGTAAGTATGTTGAATTTGGTTTCGTATGGGAAAATGACGTCCCAATCAAATGATTCGGAAATGAAGCTTCAGTATGAGGTTACAACGTGGGACAATATAGATCTGCACTTTTGACCAGAAGGGCATCAAACTCGAAACAAACGTCAGATCGCAGGCTTGTGCTACGCTCCGCTCGTCATGATGATCCACGTTTGAACAAAGCAGTTGGATGCCCAAAGCTGTTTTGGCTGCGCATCATTTTACCTAAACAAGCACCAACGACTTTGTAACACTTGGATGACTGATCGCGTAGATGTACATGTTCATGATCGCATGATCTCCTGTTCAACGACTTCGTGCCATCGCTCACCTGCCTGCGATTGGGACTACTCTGTCTGAGGCCGGCCACCACAGGGCTGGGGCGGTCGGCACAGCACGTGAGGCGGTGAGCGCCCCGTCTGAAGTCGCCTCCGTTGGTCGCCACAGGGCTGGGGTGTGCGGCACATCACGCTGATCGACAACGGCGTCGTCTCCTACTCCAACCCGGTGCGGCAGAGCCTGTTCACCTTCGAGGACTCGGTGCAGCGGCGGCCCAAGGCGGTGGCGGCGGCCGCCCGTCTGCGCGACATCTTCCCGGGCGTGGTGAGGAGCGCGGTCGGGCCGTTGCCGCCGCCGCGGCAGCGGCGCGGTGCCGGGCTGTGGACGCGGCAGGCCGGGGTGGCGCAGGTGGTAGGGCGGCGCAACTGCGGGCTCACGCACGAACCGCATCCTGTTTGTGAGGCTAGCAGTGGCGTGTAGATGTTGCGTTATTCTAGCCGTTTAGACATGGCATGCGCTTGTGTCTTGCTTGGCAAGCGAGATCGGAGTCCTTGAAAACCGTAGTGTTGCCACTGTCGTGTTTCCGCGCGTGCGGTGCATGCCTGCCGTGGCGGTGCGCCTCGTGCTTGGATCCGTCGTGCCGATCACGTACGGCGCGGTCGGAGCCGCCTGCCCGGCCGCCCTGTGGTTTGTTGGATGACGCGCCCGACTGACCGTTAGATGGCGTGGCCGGCGCGCGGCGGGCGGCGCACGTGTACATCCCCCGTTTGGCGGCCAGGTGTCGGAGGGTGTCGAGCTGTGCGTACCGATGCCGGGCCATCCGGTGGGCGCGGCCGAGGTCGGCCAGGTGGCGGCCGACGTGCACCGGCTGCGACAGCTCGTCACGGAGCACGACCTGCTCTTCCTGCTGATGGACAGCCGAGAGAGCCGCTGGTTGCCGACCGTCATGGGCGCCGCCCACCAGAAGGTGGGCCCCCCCCCCCCCCCCCTCTCCCGTCGACGGGCGCTGACTGCACGGCAGGCAGGGGTTGGCGTGACCTCCTCTGATGGGGGCGGGACGCCACCTCAGCGACCCCTCTGCTGAGCCCCTCTGCTGAGTCGGGGCTGGCCATAAAGTCCGGCTCCCGCCCAGGTGTGGCCGGGGTACGACAGCCGCCCACAGCGACCATTGGGTGGTGGCGTTGAGAGTGCATGTGGTGTCTGATGGATGTCAAAATTTGGGAAAACTTCTCCACTTGCAGGCTGTTGTGCTGCCGTTCAGTCTGGTGTGCCGGCTGCGTGCTGCCGCCTTTTTTCGATTCTTTGAAGAAACCTGCCCTTTTCTAACCTGTTGGGTGTGGCTTGTTTGACTGAATGTGATGTTTTATACCGCTTAATTGTGCCAAGTACGCCGTGGTAAACTGCATATTCTGTTCTACACTAGCACGGGCGTGGGTGATGATTGCTGCCTGCTGTAGAGGAGCCATGTCTTCGTGGCAACCTTTAGCATTTAATGGCATTCATGTGCGAAGTGGCTGTCTCTTGATCCCAGTTATAACGTTTGTTCCATATTGTCCTTGACAGTATTGTTACGAGCGAGAACGCAGGGCATCGGTAATGTAGCGATTAAGCTGCGCGTCTTGGGGACTGGAGGTACGGGTCACCTGCCGTCTACCGCTGTGACAGCCAGGCGACACCTCACGAGCGTAGCCTCAGCAGCTCAGCGCGTTGTAAAGCCCCAATGATTACAAGGGAGGTCGCAGGCCGCGTGAGTCTGACTCGGGCGATGAACAAATCTTCAACTTGAGTGACCGGTCTTGGCTCGGCCATCATATTGTGTGGAAGCAAAGATCTTTGCAACTACTGATTCCAGGTGCATGCGGTTTGCAGCAACAAAAAGCCCAATGCATTGAACATTGTGCTGCGTAGATTGTTATGCGTTTGCACGTTGCCTGCTCTGGTGAGCTATTGTCCGCAATGTGTTAGGACGGCTGCTGTCGCTCTCGTGCGCAGACAACGGATCCACCCGTTTTGGGGCGCTTGTAGCAGGCGTTTTAGGGGCGTTTTTAGGGGTCGGTGTCATTTCAGTGACCAGGGCTGACCAAGACGTGAAGTCAACGGCACGGGGTGGACGAATATGCCGTTTGCAACTCGCCAACGGATGTTCTCAAACCCCGGGCTGGTAGGTTCGATGCTAATGAGAAGGAGGCGGCCAGTATCACCTTTTCCGAAGGTGATCTCGGACGCAAGACGTTGTAATCCAAGCTGAGAAAGATTTAGCTTTGAAAACTTTCAGGAAAGAACGCGGTGCACGTCGTTGCACACAATTGCATGGGGTGCCAGCGACTGCAGGGGCCGTGGCGCAACGGGGATTCAGACCCGGCCCCCGTCTGCGAACCAATGGCTCTATCCAATTGGCCACTACACCCCGTGCTGTGACAACTACACCGGCGTGAGACCTGATTATGATCGGCTCATATCCACCCCAAATAGTTGCGTGATATTATTACAATTGCTTTGGTCACGATTGAACAACCATGCATCATTGCAAGTTCATCGATGTCTTGAGTTTAACCGGAACTTGTAGCCAGCCAATTTCACGTGAGCTGTTTGTGGACTATGGGTGTCGTTGCGCTGCGATAGTGTACCTCCGCCTGTTAAATTGGCATCAAAGCTAGACTTCCCGACGCATTGATGAAGGCCGTTGACATCGGCGGCCCAATGTCTCTGTCTTCACCAGCTTGGCTTTTGGCATCGTCTGCACAACAGCTGACGACTTTCACATGTCTTACTGCCTCGCTGGTCCCGCGCCGCACGAGGCGTCACGCTGCTGTTACTGCCTTCATAGCCCTTCGGCTGGCACTCCTCCGACCGTCGTCAGGCGCTGTTCGGTCCTGGGCTGGACCCAGGAGCGTTTGCCACCTAACCACTGCTAGACTGGTGCTCTAATTCCTATTCTATGGGAAGCATATGGTGCTGTTCTGGATAACGTGTTGGCCGGGATGTCTGGCTACAAGTCGCCATGTCCGGAGTTCAGAGATCGAATTAAGAGCATCCTAAGCTAATAGATAGATAGATAGATAGATAGATAGATAGATAGATATAGATAGATAGATAGTAGATAGATAGATAGATAATAGATAGATGATAGATAGATAGATAGATAGATAGATAGATAGATGTAGATAGATAGATGATAGATAGATAGATAATAGATAGATAGAGATAGATAGATAGATAGGAGATAGAAGATGATAGATAGATAGATGATAGATAGATATATATAATAGATAGATATTAGATAGATAGATAGATAGATAGATAAGTAGATATAGATATAGAGAAATAGAGATATGAAGAGAGAAGAATATATATGTGGGTGTGTGTGTGTGTGTGTGTGTGTGTGTGTGGTGTGGTGTGTGTGTGTGTGTGTGTGCGTGCGTGCGTGCGTGCGTGCGTGCGTGCGTGTGTGTGTGTGCGTGTGATATACGTATATGTGCATACATATGTGTACACACGTTTATATGCATATATATATATATATATATGTGTGTGTGTGTATATATATATATATATATATATATATATATATATATTAATAATCACAATCCAATTAATTATTCCATCTGCACTAATGTTTCATCTGGAGCATTCCGTAAATGACCACGAAGATGTGCAACAAAAGTGTCAACGCTGTGCTATAGACGTTTCCTGATAAAGGTCCACTCGCGTGTTCATCTGACGTAAATGGAAATGGCGTTAAGCTTTTTGCGAACCCTTATATTGCGTACGAGCGAGGAGGCCATGATCCGTATATTCCATGAGCACGCGGTAATGCCGTAGCATACTGTATTGCAGCGCTTTGAGGGACTACCCGGTATGGCAGCAGTCGTTGCACGTAGCACTTTCCACGTTCCACCTGGTATTTACTTTGATATGTTGACCCTGCACAGGTTACACAGCAGACATGGTTGGATGGCCTTGTTTGCAGGCATGCGACTCCCGAAAATGAGACTAATTGTTTCACTGTACTGTAATCAGCACGGGTCCGGTAGCATGACATGTCCGCGCCGTGTGTGAACTGTATGCATTATGAACACGGAGCGCTTGTGGTATGGATCATAATGCCGGTGTGAGGGTGTGCGCCAAATTCAAATATCTGTTTGCCGTCCATTACAATGCAGCAGACAACATTTGCACTGCGTATTATCCGAATGATTCGATGTTGAGGCATGGACCTAATATTTTCAGTCGTGCTTGACAGAGCACTGACGGCTCAACTTTCTGGCGAAAACGCGAGGGCAAAGCGAAAAAGAAGTAGTGAGAAATCGCGCGATTCCACCTGCGTTGTGATTTTATTTATTTAGGTTGTTGTCGGTAGAAAACGATTATATTGAGCCTGCGAGGATTTCCGATATTATGTATCACGGAAGGAGCTATCCAGTGGCATCAATACAAGGCTGCTAAAGAAGATCCGTTATTATTTTCTGGTAGCCTTTGATTTTCCAGACGAGGGTACATGTGAGAAACTGACCGGTTTTGGACTACTGACATTCACTGTTGGGATTTTCGGCTGCACAAAACAAATCCTGGAGGCACCACTGTCTCTTTGACTCCTCTATGGCTGTGCTCCACTGTTGGATGCGACAGCGGACCATCAATGTTGTGTTTGCAAGCAATCCGAGCTGGGAACATGGCGGTAAGCCATTCAGCTGAGCCTTAAGGAAGGAGATCGATCAGAAACACCGCCGGTACCCGTTCAAATAAAGTCGCCCGGAAGGAGACGACAAATAAGTCGACATAAGTTGCAAGTTAAGAGATTGGTAACGGGTGTGAATAGAATTTAATGCGGTACTAACAAGAAGAAAATTATGGTGCCCGAGATCTCAGTCACGACAAAACTAACGTCATTTCAGTAAGGTTAGCAAATGAGAATAGCGAGGACTTTCAACAACAGCAAAGAAAACAAAGCAAAGGGAAAACATCAGCGGAAGTACGTCGTCGGATGATTTTAACGTGGCATTGCGCACACAGGCACACCTGTGATCGCGGAGTGCACCGTTTTCCAATGGCATGCTTCACGCCCGCTACCCATTCCGAGCGCTTCTGCCGACTTCTAACATACCTGAACCCTCAGTGCCAGCGCACGACTGGGCCGTGTGCTGACGCGCCGCGCGGGCCGCCAGGTGGTGATCAACGCCGCGCTCGGCTTCGACTCTTACCTGGTGATGCGACACGGCAGCCGGCCGCCGGGCGCCGCGCCGCCCGCCACCGACGGCGTCGACCGGCGCCAGCTCATCCCCGGACACCAGCTCGGCTGCTACTTCTGCAACGACGTCGTGGCGCCGGGCAATGTGAGCCGGGTCACAGGACCGGGCGAGGCGGGCTGTGGGAATGGAGGGGGGACTGGGGTGCGAGTGGGATCAGGGGGCGGGAAGTGGGGGTGTGGGTGAGTATCAGGACTGATGGGATGTGGGTGGGGTGGGGCTGAGTTTCGCAAAGATGACTCCTAGAATCGTGGTGCTAGCTGAGGAACCCAAGGCTGCTTCAGCGAAACGTACTTTGATATCGTGACCCAGCTTTTTCCGTCGTTCTGGTCGCGCTTTGTTAAGCGGTCGGAATTTGCTACAAGTCTGAACACACCACTCGAAAACTGAGCCTGATTTGAACCGCGTGCAATTCTTAGCATAATTTACCCTGACCATTGCACAGATCGCGTTGTTTCCATCGAAAGCCAGCCCCTGATAACTTTCCCGGCGTTGGAACGGTTTTTCCATTCGTTTGTTATGCTTCACATCTGTTCGTAGTTGATGTCCTGCGCAATATCATCTGCCGTTTTAGCACGCATGCTCTGCCGCAGTTGCGTTGAGTGCGATTGAGCTTCAGCCACTCAACCACGCAGGTGTCTTTACTAAGGTTTTGAGTTCCGTGATTACCGCGATGTGTTCGCCCCTAACAGCGTGTCAGTCCAAGCTGGCCGCTTGCTGTCGGACCGAAGGACGATCAGTTCGTGGCACAACCGTGGACTGGTGAACATGACATGGTTAAAACCCATCAAGTATGCTAGCCTTCTTTATCGATGCCAAACGTCCGTACACTTTTTGACGTCAAGCTGTTTTCGTGCCGACTCGGCTGTGCCTGATTGTGCCGCCGGTGACCGCCAGGTATCGTCAGCACCTCTTCGCATCTCTGCCGTGTTAGTCGTGCCGATGGGCAATTCTTGGAAGGCGCTAAGTTAAGTGTGGCTTGTTTCGCCTAACGGTGGAACATGCCACACTTACCCTACGGTCACGATTGTTGCGAACGGCAGTTTTGTACCGTTTGCTTCCGTAAAGTACCGCACTGTGGATCATTTCCTGTAACGGTTCTCCGAAGAGTTCGCTAGCTTCCGGAAAGGCAACGTTGGAAAGCCCAGAGGCGATCAGAAATCCACCGGGCACATGTAACACCTGCAGAACTCACCTGTTATTCCTCAAGATCGGAAACACGGGTGCCAACGTCGGCGTCGAGGGGCTCCGAAAAATGTCATTCCTAAAGAATTTAGGTACAAGAGCCCTTCATACTAGTGTGGGAGAAACTGCTGATAGAACCATCCATCCGAAGGAAGAGAAAGAAAAGCTTTATGCAAAGAATTAACGACAAGAAAACATCCAGAACCAGGCGTACAGTACAAGCATCTGGAAAATCAACATCAGCATGTAAGCCATAGTCGGGTGGCCAACGAACCGAGCCAACAGAGCCACCTCCGTCCTGGTGATGCCCAAGGACAGGTTGTCGGTGGAAGCTGGAGTCAAGGCACAGCTGGAACCAAGGGACCACGAGCTGGGTGGCAGCGTTTGCTGTCAAACAATGTGTATTTGGAACCCCCGCCGTTGACTGCTGAGCTGCCTGCAGCGCAGTGCTTGGCTGCGCGGTGTTGACCCCCGCGTCAGCGCAGTGAATTTGGACGAGGATGCAGGAGGCGTGCTAAAGGTGACCTGCAACATACTGCAAGGTTAAGGTGGGCCGTCGGCCAGCTGACCTGAACGCCAGTATGAAACAACTGCTTTTATCGGGCGCCGCTTTCGACGTGCAGGAAACGTGCACAAACACGACGTGACTGACCGAGCACGTAGGCCTGGACGGCATTAGCTGCCTAACCGCGGCAATCGATGGGAAAGTGGCATCTGCGACTGCACGCTGGTAGATGAACGAGATGTTTGGATGTGAATTCCGTTGAGCCAGCAGTGATATCGTATTTTCGTGACAAGTGATTTCAATGTCATAACATTATTACAAGCTGAGTTTGGCGGGACACTGTCTCGCATTGCAAAGAAATAACTGCAAAATCACGCCCGGGCGTTATGCGTGCTTGTTTCAATGCTATTTCGTGTGTGATATGAAAGCATTCGCTAGTTTACTGTCATCTGGCAGTCGGCGCTCTTCCGTGAATTAACCCAGAGCCCTGATTCTTCCGGGCAATATCAATTGTTAACCTCACGGAACCCGTATGGCTCGTTCCATCGCAACCTGTGGTGTTGCGAAGTTTGGGCGGCCAAGTACGACAACTGCCGGACAATGGAACCCACCCGCGCCATGTCTGCGCGCTGCCGAACCTGGGCCCTGCAGCGAGGTCCGCTAGCAGCGGCCAGTGATTCCAGCACCGTGTGACCGCCCCGGGTGTGCCCTCGATCTGCTGCCGCCGACGGAGCTCCTCTCTTAATGGGCAGCGTGCACCGCCCAGCCGACGGCCTCGAGTAAACGCTACGGGAGAGCCTCCGCGGTGTGACCCCGCAGCGCTGGAGCGGAAGGCTGGTGCTGTCGTGCGGCAGCTGTCACAGCTTCAGCTTGAGCGCCTCTGGTGCCTGCGGTTGCCGCGGAGCACCAGCTCGCTGCGGAGCGCAGCCCAGTCGGCCGGTACACACTGCGCCCTGCCGGCGATGGCCGTCCTCCGGGAGTGGGGGAGAGGTGTGCCTTGTGAAAGGCATCTGCTTTTATACTGGCCGCGCCGTTCGGAAGTTATTCTGGAAAAACCGTTGTTGGAGGGGCAAAATGCCCCCCCCCCCCCCCCCCCCCCCACCTCCACCCGAGTGTTAAACTAAGTGTCTATCACATCCCCGAATTTGTAAAATGGTAAAGCGCGAATACGGACTTGGGGCACTCGCTATTTGCCCCTGACGAATGGCCGGCGGCAGCGTCCGTGCGGCTGGTCAGGTGACGTCAGAGCGTTGCGGGACGTTAAAATTCCGCGGCAAAATTATGCTATTGACCTGGAATTTTACGAGCGGTTGGTGACGGGCTGACGCGATAAGGACTGCTTGACTTGGGTTCTGATTCCAGAAATGCATCTAACGAAAAGGCTCGGTCTGTATTTTAAAAAAGGACAGATGAACATAATACATAGACGCACATGTTGTTAAAGGTCTTTTCTCTGCTTCAGTAAGATTGTAAATGACTTGCAGTAGGAAAGGGTAGGGCATCGGCGTTCTGCGTGACTGAAATGACACGGTCCGCGCCGTGGGCAGGGCGTTACCGCGTGGGGCAGCGAAGGCTGAGCCCATTTTGGGATGGACCAGTGGCGTACTCTTCTTTCGAGATTTCATATAACGTAATGTTACCCTTCATCACTGGACTGATTTATGATTTTCCGTATCAGTCACATACTGTGTGAAATAAAGTCGAAGTGTGATCCACCGATATAAGTGTGCTAAAACGCACTAGGCTATGTTTCGTAATGGCTCGCATTTCTGATGCAGATTTGATTTTTTCAAGTATGGATGTTATGTCCGGAGTTAATTTTATTTTCCCCCGAACGTTTGCAATTTATGAACGTTTTAACGGCAGCTTATTCCATTTGTTTGTGGTGCTGCCCATCACAGCATTTTGTCTGACGTTCAACCTATTTCTGTTTGCTTTTGATGGTGACTGGGACCACTGGAACCCTCTAAACGGTACAATATCAACATAAATCAACACAATGCGTGGGCGATGCGTAGCGTCATGTTACAGCAGTGTCCTGTTCGCTTTCATTCTTACGCATGTCGTGGACGAATGGAAATGACTACTAGCGGATGCTTTTAAGGTGACATTCATGAAACTATGGAGCGGAAGCTTCGGTCTCTTGGCCCACAACATATCGAAGCTTGCCAGAACGTGAACGTTATCCGAAGAGGTGCAGGCAATGCCTGAAATAACTATTGTACGTATGGTACCGTCTTTAACTATGTTTTCATAGTGTTTTTCACAGCGCTTAGATGCTCGGCTAAGCATCTGCGACCTTTGGCTGCCAGCGTCGGTACCGATTTTTCATTGAACCCAGTGCAGCCCAGTGTGCTTATAGCTTTCTGTCCCGTACCGTTCCAGTACCGCCTTTTGGTACCCGATGCTGATGCGAATGAAACACAATCCTTAATATCGACCAATTTCCAGTTTTCCAGCATTATACATTGAATAATTCTACCGCACTGATGCCAGGTCAGAGGGCACGTAAACTGCGTCGTCATTTGGGCATCCGGGGTGATTACATCCCCCGGCATAACTGCTGCTGCTGCACAACCGTCTGCTGCTAAAACATGACCTAACGCTGGATCAAAGACCCAATGGATACATTTTGCGTCAGCGGTGGGTTTAAAAACGCTTGGATTTCTGTCATAGGCTACAAGGCCAAGATGCTCGATAGTTTTTAATTATATCAGGTTGACCATTCCACGGTTACGCAAAGAACTAATGGTCCCTCGATCCAACAGCGAGTCGGTCAGCGCGGACCGACAGGTCCGTAGAGGCGTAGGCATCAGCGGCAGCCTCTGGATTGAAAGCGCAGTGAAATACATCGGCGTGGAGAGTGGCTTAAGCCAAATGCACTCATTGCAAGCGGGACTGAACGTGCATGCTATAACAATACCCATAAAGTAATCATTAAAATAGAATTGCAGATATCACCGAATAAGAAACCTGATGACCAAATTCTAACTGTCATTGCGCCGGGAAGCTTGAATTTCGGTAAAATTTAATAAAACGAGATTTCAGAGAGTCCCGGATGGGTTTCTACATGAAATGCCCGCGTTGTATCAGCAAGTGCTCGGCTTTTGGATGATGAGTTTCATGTCTGTTATACATGCAAATCATTTGTAACGTAAGAAACGGGGTGATATATCTTTATCGCTCTCTTGATTGCTTGTTCTCCCTCCTCCGTGCTTTCCTCACTGGCTCTATGTCTCCTCTTTTCTGTTTCTTTGTATATAAATGCATATGATACAGTTAAAAATCCTGTTTTTCCTACCGTGCAAAGAAACTGGAAGGACGTTGCGTGTACAGTGCAGCATTGTCCCATCGTTCCATGGCATGACTGGTGGAGAAATGCCTACCGAAGTGGAGCTGGTCCCACTTCCAGTAACCCTTTTGGACAGTCAGCATGTAAGTTAACCCATACAAGCGTGGACAAAAAACAACGCACGGATACAATCCGAGCATGTGGCAGACCGAGCGCACGTCCGCCTGTGTTTGTGCCGGCAGTCTGTTCACGACCGGACGCTGGACCAGCAGTGTACGGTGAGCCGGCCCGGAGTCAGCATGGTGGCCGCCGGCCTGGCCGTGGAGCTGGCCGCCGCCCTGCTGCAGCATCCCCAACGGTTAGTGCGCCCGGTCGCCGCCAGGGACGTAGCCGGCCGCTGTTGCGCGCGGGCCGCCGATCGAAGGGTGGGTTCTTAGTGTGCCATACGCAACAGAAAGGTGTGAAACCTCACTATGATCTGCCTCGATGTAAATAACCAGTATGTCGGTCCGAGCATCCGAAGCCTGGTCTGGCCTTGTGTGCCGTCCACCAGATGCACTGGTGGTGCAGCGGATGTGCAGAACCAGCTGGAAGTGGCGGTAGCAAGTAATGATACGCAAGGATGAGTGTCATTCGCTCTTGTTTTCTCAATCACGCTTCGTCCTGCATTCCCGCATTGTCCCATTCTTCTGGAGCAGACTTGCATGCACTTACCATGAGTGGGTGTATGTGCCCCCCCCCCCCCCCGTCCGAGCGCCGAGCTCGAGCCCCATGGAGGGCTCCCTGTGCGGGCTAAGGCTCTGCGGACGACTTCCAGATGTGTTGCAGTGCGTGGTTTTGCCCTACCAGTACACACTCTTATCCATCCCATAAGCGGAGGAGGGTGTGAACTGCTTGCTTGTGTACTGTTAATCCTTGCTACAGGCCGAATGGGCTATAATCCAAACCAAACAACTAAATGTACAAATGAGAAGAAGATTAGATATCGGTTGTGCCAGTTCTTACCAATGCGTAGACTTTTCGACTGTATGCTTTAATATTTTACACGCTGCCCGTGAGATGTGCCATTTTGTAAGCTGCTTGACTTTCCGGATGGTTCCAAAATCACATGGATGATGTTTAAGCCGGCTCACGACTTTGATCTCCCACTGAACGGCAAGCTTTGATGTTCCGTGGTCACGAACAAAGATAGTGGGACGAAGGTGGTTTACGAGAGGCGTTGTTCAGTTGCACAATGTTCATGAATTTCCGTTTATCTGTGATATTTAGTAGCCTATCTAGCCATGAAATATTTAGTTTGTACTTATGTAACACAAAGGCTACACAGAAGCGTTATAGGGAGTGTTCCACCTTTGGGGCATATTTCACAAACATACTCTAGTAAACCACAGAAGCAGTCACGCCTTCGAGTTCAAATTACCCTGCCGACGCTTTGCAACAGAATTGCCCTTCTTCCCCGCAGTGGTGACCTCCGCCGTCACGGCAACCATCGTGCGCACCTCCACTGTTGCGAATAAAAGAACATTTCTGATTGGCCTGATGCGGGCAAGCGCCTGTTACCGAGAAGTTGGTTGGTTGAAGTGTGAACCAGTCCGAACCAGGACCAGAACCAATTTGAACATGGAGCATGTGATACTCCCATTTTCAAAGCCAACGTGCGCCTCGAAAAGAGCCCGTGCGGTAAACGCCATAGGGTAGAAATCAAAGCCAAAGTATAACGTTTCGCTTAATTCGCGGAATAATAGCTTGATGTTTGCACACCTTGTCTAAACAAAGTGTTTCAAGCTTTCGTGGCATTTATTGCACATACGTTTTGACAGATAAGTGCGTTGCAAACGTCACAGAACACACGGAGGAAAAAACAGGGCAAATGAAATGTAATACTTTTATAGCGGTGAGCGGGGTGTCTAGTGAGATTTCTCCCGCTGGAACGGCTTCTTGAAATCGAAATTCTGAGCTAGTCAGAAGGATATAGAAAAACTGGTATTACTCATCAAATCGTATGCGGCTGGTCTAAAACTAAGGAAAAGTACAAAAAAGGTGGGATGCTCCCTTTAAATAGGTGGCCTGAACGGCGTCACCTTTCATCTGAGGTATGCAATCATGAAAAGCAGGCAACGATAGGGAGCTAATGTGACACTCCATTGGGTCGCTCTCCGCGTAACACACCGAATTTTAAAACGTTGTTGAGGTATTTCGGAAGCGGCAATATTCCGGACGATATTTTCGGCTGAAACGGCTTTTTGTAATTAGTACACTGCCTCGTTTGAGATTAAATCGAACGGAAGAAATTGTGTGGGCTGGTTCATTCCTGTTAAATGTGCAGGTGCTGGCGGGTGACCTTGGCAGCCAGCTGTAGATAACACCCCGCTTGGATTAACGTGTGCACAAGTTATGCGGAATCTGCAATTAATCATAGGCATGTGGACCGTAACCGGTCTGGACGGATTGCAGACATTTCTTCCGGAAGTGGTCCGAAGCAGGTGCGGGATTACAGTCAGAAAAATTTAAAGAAGCTTAAATAATATTGGCCTTGGTGTGCAGGGTATCACATGCCGCAAAATGATACGAGCGATGGCATGTGGGGCAGACATGCAAAACAGCGTGACCTGAAGATGAGACCTCACTGCAAGCAGGATCGGTCAGCAGCCTTAATTCGTAACCGTCACGGACTGCAGCTGTCGGCCGCGTCGTAAGCTGTCGTCAGCCTTTGGTCGGCTGCCAGATCGCTTCATCCTGAGCTCTTCCGTCACTCCCGTTATGGCAGTCGAGGCTCGGACGACACGTGGCGCTCCCAAATTGAAGCGCCGCGGCCCTGGCGGCAGTCGTCACTGCGCCCAACTTCCCGACGAGCGGGGCCCGGCGGCGGCGGCGGCCGCTGTGTAACGCCCCCGCCGTCGGTGCGGAGGCCGCGCCTTCTCAGGGACGCGATCCTCAGATGGTGGCAGGGTGCGCTGGAAGGCGGTGGATGGCGTCATTCGCCGGGCCGGTCGGTGTAGATGCATCGGTGCCGTTTGTTCATGGTAGTGTCGCGCGAGTCTGCCGACCTTGCCCTGGCGCTGTCCGCCAGGGGTGCGGCTGAGCCACCTCCTCGGGCCTCGTGCCGCTCGCCGCCGGTAGGCACAGCTCGCATGGCAGGCCGGGGTGCCCTCGTGACCCCAGCAGCGCCGCCGGCGGGCACAGCTCGCCTGGCAGGCCGGGGTGCCCTCGTGACCCCAGCCGCGCCGCCGGCGGGCACAGCTCGCCTGGCAGGCCGGGGTGCCCTCGTGACCCTAGCCGCGCCGCCGACCCGTCCGTCGCGTGCCGTTTTGAGGAGTGGCCGAGGCGGAATCCGCGCGCCGCCGGTGGCATCCGAGACGTTTTAATCACGCTGTCTAGGACCGGTCCGCTTATCGCGGCTGACGCGCTGACGTGCGCTGACGTGGTGGCAGCCGGTCTCCCCAGCCCCGCGGGCCCTCTGCCCCTGCGCGACTCACCTGCCCAACTGGCCTCCCTTGCCCGCTGGCCTCACCCGGCCTGCGGATCGGCGTCCCCTGCCCGCGAGTCGGCCTCCCCTGCCCCGTTCGCCCCATGCCCTGTCCGCTTCCTTCGTCATGCCGAGCTCCCCTGCCCTGCGGGCCTCCCCTGCCCTGCCCGCGAACCTCTCCTGCCCTGTCCGCCCCCTGCCCTGTCCGCCCCTTGCCCTGTCCGCCTCCTGTGTCATGCCGGGCTCCCCTGCCCTGCTTGCCTTCCCTGTCCTGCCTGCCCTGTCCATGGCCGGTACACCTTCCTCTGCCGTGTCCTGCCCAGCGCTGACATGTGCCGGTGGCGGCTTGCCCCCTCTGCCCGGCTGACAGCGCCAGCAGCGCCTCTGCCGACCGGCTCCTCTGACGACGTTGGCGCCAGAGCTGCGGACATGCATCAGATGCTATTTGGATGTGGAATGCTTGTTGCACATTGATGGGAAATACGATGCCGCAGTGCTAAGGCGTCTTTGTGTATGGTCGACCGCTAAGTCTCTTTTAAAACCACGTTTGTGCGGCGCCACATGCACGCCGCCCCGCGATCGAAGACGTGTTCGTGCACGAATGTGGTTCAAAAACAACTAAGTCTCTCGGACCCGTTACTTATTTGTTCCACCGCATGAGCAAGTGCCACTGACAAAGTGCTCATGTGTTATCGCCTCGCCCATGCCACGCGGCGATGTCGTGCCGGCAAATGTGATGGTGACCGTTGTCGTTCGATGGCTGGCCAATGTGCGGCATGGACAGTGATGAGATCGCCCAATCATTTGTGGGCAATGCATGCACCTACACCGCGCATGGTTCCACGTCTTTATGTCCTCAGGCTGCTGGAAGCTGAGATCGGTCCGGTACTCATGCCTATAAGTAACTCACAGTAACTTATGCAGGATATTGCTGAAACCGCGTGAGACTATGATCAGTTCTTGCAGAAGTGTTATTTCTTGGAAAGCGGGCGACCGGACCGTAACAGGACGGTTCTCCCCATTGCAGATTTTATTGGCTTAAATGAGACTTGCTCGACCGGCGGCCTTGTTCGTTATGGACTCATAGAACACGTGCCTTGTGCACTGGGCACCTTATGGCATGTCCCGTCCAGGCTTGGCCTGAGGCATATGAACCGTGGCTTGAACCATGGTTCAAATTCCTTAGGCAGAGTCAGTGCGGTGTAACTTGTGGGAGTATTTCCGCAACCCGTATTCGGTAGTTTGCTCATTGCCGTGTCAGAAGCAAAGTCGGTCACTACCGGCCTCTGTGATAAATGACTGCTCTGTTATGGACTGAGGATGTTCAGCACGACATACAAAGCACATTGCTAACCTGTAAAGGTGGTCTGAGTGGGACGGGCTGAGCAGAAACCTTCTGCTGCATCAAAGCGTCCCAGATGTGTGGCCAAAAAAGCTTGGATTGCCGAGCTCTCTTGACTTATTACCACACTGTCATCTCAGTGCTGCATCAGGATTGTTGGGCTTCTGGCCACACACTTGTATAAGACGTGCATGATAAACCCTCTTGCAAAAGGTGTTCGGCTTCGCCAAAACGCGACAGCTGTGTTGTTCACCGTGCGGGCCGGAGCCGGCGCTGTTGCCGGGGTCTGGCCGCTCGCTGTTCAGTACGGAGCGGCGGGAGTCCAGCCCAAGCGCCGATCCGTCTGACCTGCCTTCGGTGGCGTTATTTTAGGGACGGCGCGCCGGTCAGCCCGCGGTCGGACGGCGCCGAGGCGGCCACTGCCGGCCCGCTCGGCTCGGTGCCTCACAGCGTGCGCGGCTTCCTGGGCCCGCTGCAGCAGCTGACGCCCGCCACGCTCGCCTTCCCCCGCTGCACCGCCTGCTCCGGCCCGGTACGACAGCAGACGGGCCGGCTGACGGGGCAGCGCATGTGGAGGCACGGGATGGGATGGAGAGGCGCGACGGATGTGGAGGCAGGAGAGGGGATTTCGAGGCAGAGGATGGGATGGGGAGGGGCGACGGATGTGGATGCAAGGGATGGGATGTGGAGGGGCGACGGATGTGGAGGTGGGAGAGGGATGTGGAGGGGCGACGGATGTGGAGGTAGGAGAGGGGATTTGGAGGCAGGGGATGGGATGGGGAGGGGCGACGGAAGTGGAGGCAGGAGAGGGGACTTGGAGGCAGGGGATGGGATGGGGAGGGGCGACGGATGTGGAGGTGGGAGAGGGATGTGGAGGGACGACGGATGTGGAGATAGGAGAGGGGATTTGGAGGCAGGGGATGGGATGGGGAGGGGCGACGGATGTGGATGCAGGGGATGGGATGTGGGGGTGGGAGAGGGATGTGGAGGCAGGAGAGGGGATGTGGAGGCAGAGGATGGGATGTGGAGGGGCGGCGGATGTGGAGGTAGGGGATGGGATGGGGAGGGGAGACGGATGTGGAGGCAGGAGAGGGGATGTGGAGGGACGGCGGATGTGGAGGTTGGAAAGGGGATGGGATGTGGAGAGGCGACGGATGTGGAGGTAGGAAAGAAGATGTGGAGGCAGGGGATGGGATGTGGAGGGGCGACGGATGTGGAGGTAGGAAAGGAGATGTGGAGACAGAGATGTGGAGTCAGGGGATGGGATGGGGAGGGGCGAGGGATGTGGAGGTAGGAAAGGGGATGTGGAGGCAGGGGATGGGATGGAGAGGGGCAGAGTGTGGGATGTGGAGGGGCAGTGAATGTGGAGGCAAGGTATGGGATGTAGAGGGGCGACAGATGTGGAGGTAGGAGAGGGATGTGGAGGCAGGGGATGGGATGTAGAGGGGCAGGGGATGGGATGTGGAGGGGCAGGGCATGTGGAGGCAGGGGTATGGAGGCAGACGTGCTCGAACACCTCCCGTTGCAGCCGGCCGGGACCTACTCGCCCGCGCTGGCAGCACTCCGCAGCCCAACAAGGGCTGCACGTGCGGCTAGCACTCCGCAGCCCTCGTCGGTCGGTGCGCTCGTGGGCTGACTCCTGGGCTGGTCCGTGTGCTCTTGGCATCCTCAATACAGCCCTCTCCGCAACATTCGGTCTGACCCGGAGCCAGTTTACAGACAAAAAACAGAGGAACACATCAAAAATATTTCGCGAGCAGCTTAAAACACATGCTGCACCACTCTCGTGCACGTGTTGCAGCGTTTTTGTAACGGTTTTTCCGGAACGGATCAAACGTTTATAACACCGCCAAAGGTAAGCAGCCTTATGCGAACAGCACGAGACATGCGAGTCCGGGAAAATATCACAATTCAAGATAAAATTGACAAAGATGCGACTAACTCCTTGCACGTCACCTGACAGGATGTAGCGTTCGGTCCCGTGGGTTTCTTCGAGCATACGGCAGTGTGTCGCAGACGTCCTCCTGCGAACAGCATGCAGATGTTGTAAGCATGAGAGTAGCTGCGACTGCACTAGGCTCCTGCAACACTCAGCAGCTGGAGAATGAGGTTCTGGTGGCTGGCCTCCAGTTCTGGGTGTTTTGTTCTTGTTGCGGCGCTGGTGTCGCTTGTCGACCGTGATTTCGCGACGGCTTTATGTACAGCTGCTTCTACTGTGATGAGAGGCTTCTCGGACCATCCTGCTTTTTTCTCCTGGTGCTGCGGTTCTTTCCTGATGACCCTGAGATCCGACAGGCTGGTTTCAGTGCAGGTCCCACTATTCACACCTGTGTCAATGGGCGGCTGTGTGGGAAGTTGAAAGAAACTCGCCTTTCCGTGTTTCTGGAATAACTTCCGAATCGCACCAGGCAGGCTCATCGAGTTCACAATGGGCTATCTCAATCACTCGGGCGAAATTGATTGCATGTTCGGTCACAGATACCGCATCAATATTGAATGATTGCAGGCCAGTTCTTGTGTGGAGTTTTCAGTTTCCTGTCTCGTTTTGGTTGGCTGTGATGAATGACGTTTTCATCAGTGATCAACCCTTGATGCGCATCGAGGATGTGGATGTGCCTCGTTTGCCAGACGGGGTCAATCACAGCGTACCAGACCGTACCACGTGATCATCAGAGGTCATGTCAGACTAAATAATACGCGTGGAATGGAAATAATAGGTTGCGACTATTTGTGATGCAAAGTCGGCAAATGACAGAGTTCCAAACCAATGGCCCTTAGACGTACGCTATCATGAAGCGAGAGGGTAGAATAGTCTTACCCGATCATGCGACCTGGTGTTTAGCCAGGATGGGCCGGACCGCAGCCATTGATCGTTTTTGACACCTTGGTATTATGTTTTGAGGTACAAGAACAGCCTCGTCCGTATGGTTCTGGTTACACATGCATGCCAGTGATGTTATTGGTTCCAGAGGGCCCCGACGTGCTAGTGATGTTACTGATTCCAAAGGGCCCTGGAGAGTTCTTTTAAGTTTTTGTTTATTTAAGAGATATTCGGTGCTATATGTGACATCACCAGCTAGGTGGCAGATGCCAACTCATCGGTCCCCGGCGAGCTTGGGCTACTGGTTACCTTTGCTTTCCATTTTAACTATCCCAACTGTACGGTGAGGTTATAGGTGACTAGGAGAGGTTGCATTTCATTCTCTCGGCCGGTGGCGAGTGGTGGAACATCATAGACGGTGCTGGGCTATAAAGCCACGTTTTCGGGCCCTCGACACCTGTACGAGTCAATGTCCTGTGAAGCTATTTCAATAAGCCAGTTTGGAACGATTCAATCAATGAGAAATGTGTGTCATCGAAAGGCCAGATGAGTGGTCCCCACCGAGATGGCCCGAATGAGTTCGTGTCGCTAGGGGCCCTGTTCGCACTGGTGGAAAGGGACCCGGGCCATCTTTCTCTGCTCGTCATGCAGTTGTCATTGCTGGCGAGGGCGCGGCTCCGTTTGAGCTTCCATGGTTGTACAGTTATACATCGATGGCGAGGTGATGAAAAGGCCGTGCTCGGAATGTCTGGAGTCGTGACTTGTGGCTTATCAGTGAGCCATCGCTATCACCGCGGGATCGCGCTGGCTATTTTTCCGCTCACCCAGTTCTTGTATGCACATCTTTGTTCGCATGCAAGGCCAGGTATTTTTATATGCGCCTTTTACTGTAAAGGTCCACATACTTTTTTCATCAAATACCTAGACCGGAGTGATGGCAGGGCGCATGGCCGGAGAGTGCTCGCGCGTGGTTGCACGTGCGTATCTCAAGTTACGAATGATGCGCATATGCATGAGCGCACGACTTACGCCAGGCACAAAATGAATTTTAGAAAATGTATGCATACGCGTGGTTTGAAGACCCACATAGCTTGCTCCCACACTAACGCACTACCCAATCTATGCGCGCATGAACCCCTGGTCTTATGGACATACTTCTCGGTCACTTTTTGCATTCGTGCAAAGCTCAGATAGCGCCGTTCTGGTTGCAGGTGCTTGCAAAATACCGAGAAGAGGGTGAGGAGTTTCTGCTGAAGGTTTTCAACCGGTCGGGCTATCTGGAGGATCTGACTGGCTTGACGGAGCTGCAGCAGCTCACTGAGGCCACAGAGGTACGTGCACACACACACGCCCCTTTCCCGTTTCGTGATCGGTCGCGATTAGCGCAATTCCCTGGGGCGGCAGCTTGCTTCGTTCATGGCAGCATCAGTTATGACGGAACGGCAATTACGGATTGTCGTTGAAATTGTTGTCAAAGATGGCTTTACAGTGGTCATTTCGTGTGCGCGTGGATGTGCGCGGGGTTTGCAATTCAAAAGATATTCTTTTAGATTTCTGGGTATGGTGCACGAGCGGTTCTAGAGAGCATTCACCTTCCGACGGGCGCTGCAGTCTCCATGCACTCGGGCATCAGCAGTGTGAAAACCCGCGGCGCCTGACGCGGAGCTCAGTCATTGGGTGTCGGTCTCGGCTATATCATATCTGAACAGTCATGACTAGCAAACAATTGTCGTCACAATGCTAACTGCCAATGTCATTCACGTGCAAAACAACGACGCCTCCCAGCACTTTTCAGAGCATCGCGGGAATAACGTGAGGTTCTTGGCAGCCCATGGCTGTTCTAGGGCGTCCATGTCGTCTTCTTGTGTCATTTCCCTGGCAAAGACTAGCTCAGCCACACGTCCCGTCCTGGAAATCGTGCAGGCGCAGTGTTGATGCTCGAGATGCGAGTTCATTTGGGCAGTGGCGAGCCGCATGCCTGTCGGTGTTCGCCGGCTGAGGTCGCTCTCCGCGATGTGCAGCGCCGGGCGGCATTTCCTGAGTGTGGCTTAGGACCAGTTTAGGTCCGATTAGCATGGGTGGGAACTAACACCACTCCTCTGCTGGGCCCCTCCTTCTCCGTCTCACTCGCAGCGGTCATTGGGTATGAGCCGGATTTAGTGTGGGGCTATCAGGTCATGTAAATACGTGTTTTGACCCGAGGTTTCCCAATACCTTCGCGAAGTGCATTGGCACAGCTCGTACTCCAGATCTCATTAAGGGGGGGGGGGGGGGATGCCTATAACACTAATGTTGGTGGTGTTGGTACTAGTGCAGGACGCGGTGATGGTCATTATGTCGGTATATGGGGGAAGATGATTATTTGTATGTCATTTTAAGCGGGGTGTGTTCGTAAATTCCAATGCCTTCGCTTTCGTTACCTTTTTCAACCACGCGATCAAGCCCAAGCCTGATAGATCCTCAACGAAACGACAAGAAGAAGGTTCACCGTCAGCGTAACGCGTTAGGCCCGTGCATCTGGCGTGCGTCGTAACGCGTTAGGCCCGTGCATCTGGCGTGCGTCGTAACGCGTTAGGCCCGTGCATCTGGCGTGCGTCGTAACGCGTTAAGCCCGCACATCTGGCGTACGTCGAAAGCGTGCTGAGAACATTTTGTTGACAATTGATGCGGTGTTGTTTGACATGCACTGGTAATAGTCACAGAACTGGAATGCCAAAATTGGCGGCTGAGGCAATTGGCCTCGCTTGGTTCTAGTTGCATAGTTGGGCCAACTGTGTGGTGTGGGCCATAGTGCCGCTGTGTTCGACTGGCCCCGTAAATTGCCTTGTGCGTCACCTTTCTCGGTTACCAATAGGCTTCCCAAAACAGAGTTATCGTCACACGAAACACAAACCAATGACGATATCGACGATTGCAATTAGCTGATTAGCATTACCGGATTCCGCCGTAGGTGGTGTATTAAGGGGAAAAACGGGCTTAGCCTTCGTCGATTGGCACAATGTGGGGCGAGCATGACATCTTCGTTGCATGAGCTAATAAACAAATCAGTGCTAAGGAACAGAGGAGGTCTTGACGCTGACATCAGAAGACAGCAATACAAGACACGGAAAATGAGAAAAAAGACGCAAGTATAAGAATGCATCTGACTGCATGACGAACTGCATCCATTCCAATGAACAATTAGCGTCACGTCCACTGCCCGCCGCCGAGCAGCGCTGACGGTGACACGCACTCCCCCGCCGTTCTCCCGAGCAGCGACGCGCTGTCTCGCCGCCAAGCAGCGCTGACGGTGACACGCGCTCCCCCGCTGTGCCGGGGAGCAGCGACGCGCCGGCTCACCGCCGAGCAGCGCTGACGGTGACATGCACTTCCCCGCTGTGCCGGGGAGTAGCGACGCGCCGGCTCGCCGCCGAGCAGCGTTGGCGGTGACACGAACTCCCCCGCCGCCCCTGGGAGCAGCGACGCGCTGTCTCGCCGCCGAGCAGCGCTGAGGGTGACACGTACTCTCCCGCTGTGCCGGGGGGGTAGCGACGCGCCGGCTCGCCGCCGAGCAGCGTTGGCGGTGACACGAACTCCCCCGCCGCCCCTGGGAGCAGCGACGCGCCGTCTCGCCGCCGAGCAGCGCTGAGGGTGACACGCGCTCCCCCGCCGCGCCGGGGAGCAGCGACGCGCCGGTTTACCACCGAGCAGCGCTGACGGTGACACGCGCTCCCCGCCGTGCCGGGGAGCAGCGACGCGCCGGTTCACCACCGAGCAGCGCTGACGGTGACACGCGCTCCCCGCCGCCCCTGGGAGCAGCGACGCGCCGGCTCACCGCAGAGCAGCGCTGACGGTGACACGCACTCCCCCGCTGTGCCGGGGAGCAGCGACGCGCCGGTTCGCCGCTGCCGATGACCGCACGCAGCTGATCACGGCACCGGCACGGTGCCGTGATCAAGATTTGGCCGCTGAGGCACTTGAAGGTGGCGAACACACCACACACATCGGGTTGACGTTGAGAGGTTTTGACGTTTGAAGCGGAAGTAACGCAGTTGCTGAGTAAGCGAAAGGCTTCCAAACGTTTTGCGGTAAACGTTGTGTAAGCTTTGCGCGACCATACGCTACAGTTAAGATGATTAAGTATCGGTAGAAACCTATCGCTGTTTAGGCGTTTTAATCCTGTTCTAGACCTACGTTTGGTCGTTAGAATTTGCGGGCTGCGGTGGAGTTGTTCAAGCGTACCCGTCAGCCGTCCCCTTGACGTTCTGCGGCTCTGTAGGATCATTGGTTCGTTCGATAAAACTGAATTCCCTACAGAACATTCGTGTGTGCTATATTGTCTTCGGTGCTGCAGAACATCGATTGTTTTATATAGCAGATATATGCCGTGCGGAAAAAAATATGGGCTTGGAGTATCCTTACTCCCAGAGCATGTCAACTTGTTCCACGGGACCGCTAGCGTTATGACCTCCACCGCATGATTGTCAGGGTAGACCGCACATATAAAGCAAACGCCCCGATATGTCCCGCTTGCGTCCAGAGAGGCGCTGTCTCTCTCCCTCCCCCCACTTCTCCTAAGCGCTACCTCCCTCGAGTTAGATTGCTCACCGCCCGCGAGTGGCCGCCAGGTCCCGTGTGTTGACATGTTCGGCCGCGGCCACGTGTGCGCGCCGCCTGCCCGGGCATTGTGCCGGAGGGCGGCCGGCCTCGTCTCTGGCCCGTCGGCGCGTCTCGGTGCTGTCCCGCCCCACGGCCGGCCGTCGGGTCGTTCTCCAGGCTGGGTGACGTCGCTGAACTCGTCAACCCCCGTCTGCCGCAGCTGTGGGAGCTGGATAACGATCCGGACGACTTCTGAGTGGAGTGTACTGGCGGGTGGAGGACAGCGCCGGCGGACTCCGAGTCACGGGCAGACTCAGGGTCTCGGAGCGGACTCGGAGGCCCGGAATAGACGCCGAGTCATGGGGCTTTCACGTGGCCCACCGCAGACCAGGTAACAGTGTTGAAATAGCCAGCCAGCCAGCTGGCGGGCCATGGACTGCCGGCCACAGCTTCAGGCGGAAGGAGTGCAGGCCGGAGTGTGGCTGGCGTGAGGACTGTGAGCCGGAGCGTAGCTGGCGTGAGGACTGCGAGCCGGAGCGTAGCTGGCGTGAGGACTGTAGGCCGGAGCGTGGCAAGAGGGAAGACTGCGAGCCGGAGCGTAGCTGGCGTGAGGACTGCAGGCCGGAGCGTGGCAGGCGGAAGGAGTGCAGGCCGGAGTGTGGCTGGCGTGAGGACTGCGAGCTGGAGCGTAGATGGCGTGAGGACTGCGAGCGGGAGCGTAGCTGGCGTGAGGACTGCAGGCCGGAGCGTGGCAGGCGGAAGGAGTGCAGGCCGGAGTGTGGCTGGCGTGAGGACTGCGAGCTGGAGCGTAGCTGGCGTGAGGACTGCAGGCCGGAGCGTGGCAGGCGGAAGGAGTGCAGGCCGGAGTGTGGTTGGCGTGAGGACTGCGAGCCGGAGCGTGGCTGGCGTGAGGACTACAGGCTGGAGCGTGGCAGGCGTTAGGACTGCGAGCCGGAGCATGGCTGGCGTGAGGACTTCAGGCCGGAGCGTGGCAGGCGTGAGGACTGCAGGCCAGAGCGTGACATGCGTGAGGACTGCTGGCCGGAGCGTGGCACAGGCGGGGTGGCCACGCTGCGTGTTGTGAGCCAAGACCGGGAAAGCGAGGCTGGGGCGCATCCAGAGAGTCCCAGAGCCATCGGAGGGCCAGAATCACGCTGGGATCACCGGGTGATCCAGAGACGGCGCGTGCGCCGGTGCAGGTGCCGTTGGCGTCAGCCGCGCCGGTGGTCGCACCCGGACCGCGCTGCGGTAGTGTCAGCGACTGCAGTGTGTCGCCGGTGCGTGCGCCGGTGCAGGTGCCGTTGGCGTCAGCCGCGCCGGTGGCAGCGCCCGGACCGCGCTGCGGTAGTGTCGGCGACCGCAGTGTGTCGCCGTTCGTCAGAGGCGACCCGTTGCGCAAATGCTATGCAAATGTATGCAAATAAAGTGTATCGGTCGAATGTGCCCGTTTGCTGGGCTGTCTGTTTTCCATTTTCGTGCTGCGGATCACGTGCTGCCCGGCAGTTGGGTCGTATTATGGCATCCATGTGCGCCACATTAAGCTCACTTATCGTGCGACTCACCCGGTGACCCCTGGCTGTTGGGGCTCGGCGACAGGGTGGAGAAGTGTGGTCGTCTGTACCGAACCGGGGCACCCGCCGCGCAGGGCAGTGTCGCCGGCGTTGTTAAGAGGTATTGGAATGACTGTGTTGCGCTACGTTTGTCTGAGTATGCTTATGAGTGTCCTGTACATATAAGGGCGGTGTGTAAAACATAGCGCACGTTTCATGACAGTATTTATACCGCCCGCTGCGTTGCATTCCAGTCTCCGGTCAAGACGCGTGCCGACGACGTTCGCCAAAAGCTATTATAATAAAGGAGTCACGGATCAAATATTTGAGACAGTGTCACTGCTAACGTGCATGGCCTCAGGGACGGTCAGTACAAGCTCGTCTCGAACGTGTAGGAGGCCTGTCAATGGAACGCTGGCCCTTGGGTTGTGGAAAATACGAGAGCCCGCTGGATGGTCGATAATGCGACGAATAGCGTCTGCTGGGCCGATGGCCGGTGTGCCGTGCGGTGGAGGTGGCAACAGCCGGGCGCCGATGGCAGATGTTTCGGCCGCGAGCCTTGTTCAGTCCTCTCGACGGTTGCCAGGAGCGGGCTCTTGGGTCCGCTCCTGACGGTTTCCAGGGCGACCTCCAGGGTCCAGCCCACAAGCGACCAGCCCCGGGGATGGTTGGTGGGGGTCAGGGCGGAAACCCACAATCGTGTGTATACTCAATACATCGATTGATGTCCGTTGAGATGAGTGCCTGTAAAAAGAGCGTTCAGCTTCTGTACAGGCCGTGCTGTTTTCTACGGCGTACTCGTTCCCCACACGGAGCGATTTTACGCCAGAGAGCTTCGTGGCCCGTGCTCAGGGTGACCTTGCCCATCACCCCGGCCTCTGGACGGTGGCGCTGATTATCTGACGTAGACGGTCTGGGCTGCGGCAGTGATGTGACGCCCGCCAACTGTCCGAAGGATTGCTGGATGTCTGCTGTCAGCCTACTGTGTTCTGTCGCACCTCGTATCAGCGATGCATGCTTTTGCGTATCAGTTATCAAAGGTGCCCACGCGCCGACATAGGCCGACGCCGGAGGTGCCCGGTTCCGGTCGCACCCCTCGGCGCCGGTCGACCGTGCCGCGAAGCCTCGCGCGGCAGACTGTTTATACTGCGGCGGGTTCATGGGAGGCGCGGGCGCAGGTGGATACAGCCCGTAAATATGGGTCTGGTCCTAAACACGGCGGCCCGGCTGGGCGCCCGCTGGCTGGCTGTCTAGACACGGCCGTGTCCCGAGCCCGCCCCCGCCAACGGTCGTCAGCTGCCGCTCCCTAATGGAAGGGACAAACTATTGCATACAGCCACCCTTGTGTAGGTATGCACATATATGTATATATATATATATATATATATATATATATATATATATATATATGTGTGTGTGTGTATATATGTATATATATATATATATATATATGTATATATATATATGTTTAAATAGATAGATAGATAGATAGATATGTGTGGGTGGGTGGGTGGGTGGGTATCGGCGTCGGTGTATATGTGTGTGTTTTGTGGTTTTATGTCTGCGAATAAAACAGGCATGTTGACCGTTATGACGAAGCAGATCTACGAACAGGTCACGTGTCATGGTGATGACAAGCGAGTTGCACGGTATATCGACCGGTTTCTCCCTCCTTCATCCCCCAGATCATGAGTTTTGTCGCCGTGGCTAACTGATCTGCGGAATCTAGCCGTGGAATTTTGAGCTCGATCTATCGCGCAGCTCCAACTCCATTGTCAGACTGAGGTAACCGGTCTTTAACCGGGCACATTTTTAGCGGGCTGCGTTGCGTGGCAATTTTTTGTTGGTTTCGAGTACCGCGCTGATGAAAACTGCTTCTACAATCGGTTTTATCTGATCTCCAATCGTCCGAACCGCGTCGAACCATAAAAGTTTTGCGAAGTTCATATTGTCCCTTGTTTTCCGTTTTGACCTCGTGATTTCTCGACCTCGTGTCGCGAGATTCTGAACAGCAAAGTTTCAATGATAGGGGCATGGGGCTGTTCCAAAAAAGCATCTAGCAACATCATTGTTGCCTGAAATTATGATGAATGGGTCTGTCAGGTGCTCTTCAGCTTCAGTGGTCGACTTGTAATTCGTTGAACGTGTAATTGGAGGCATGGACCTTCCTTACGGGGGTGCCCCCAAACGACTTGGCATTTGGGGCGTTGAAATCCACGCAGTTGGTGAAAGACGGATTAATGAAATGAAAGAAGAATTAATGGACCCGACCTTACGCAGCACCCTAGCGTCCTTGAGGAAGGGTGCATGCCAAGCACTCTTCGTGAGTTGCAGCTCTGACTCCGGAGTTTGTCGGCATAATTGTCGTTATCCGCATCAGAGCATTGTGTCGTCAAAACGCGGGTAAATATCTACCTGGACCATCATTGTACCAAGGTGCTGTTCAGCATTTTGGCGTATGGACCTGGTATCAGATGTCGTCATGGTGCCATAGAAAGTAAATATGATAGGGTTTCCCCACAATCATTGAAGCTCCAAATCGTTGGTTTTCCGATAAGCAACAGCGTACTCAAGAGACTAATGCCTGTTGGCTTCCCCTTTGTGCTCCCTTAACAATGAGCATGTATGTACGTAATGAGTCAGTTTCATCAGTTAAGTAAGCATTATATAAGCTTTGGCGCTCGTCTGGTGTGAGATCTTTTACAAGCGAAGGGGCAGGTCTGCACGAGGCGGCACGGTGAGCTGCACGCTGGTTCCAAGTTCACGTTATGTTCATCAGACGGAGCAGAGCGTGATTCTCTCAATGGCAAGTTCCTCGATGAACTGACCAATGGGTACGGCTCTCAATCTTTGCTTCGTATGGGAATTGTTCGATTGCCGCTCTCGTCCTCGGCCGTCAGAAATGTTGCATCGCTCACTCGGCGCGGGTGTAATTTTCGCGCCCTCATCCTGTTTTCTTCGGCCGCGTGTCGGTTCTTGGCATCTGGTGCTTGCAACGCGTGCCGTGTGTTCGCTTTGAGTGTAAAATGGTTGCGCCGTTTTCAGCTTGCTGACCTGCGTCAGGCTGAATCGATGCAGTTTTCCTTTTGGAACTTCTATAGGTGCAACCGCTGTTAGAAAATTGCTTGTGATAGCAAACCAGCAGCTTCTACGTTGAACTTAGTATGCAACTCTAAATGTCGAAGTTGGTGCGGACAAGCTGTCTTCATGACCTTCGCGAAATGCGTCATTGCTGAGTTTGTTTTCGTTTTTTGCCACGCTGGTGACTATGATAATGATGAATCGAACTTAACTGTAACGATGATAAGGATATATAAAACATCATAACGATCTGAGAGTGATATGATGTCAGTCCAATGATGCTCGCTATGCATGCGGCGACGTATGGATTGCGCGCCACGATAACCCAAGAATAATTAATATATTATTTAAATTAGATTAAATCACCTACAACTATTAGTTGATTATGCATTGTATTAACTAACTAACCCAGCACTTCTGCGTCTGAATCTTATCAGGCGAGCATATGCAACACGTACTCCTCTCTGTAGTTTCTGGGCGGGCTGTGCGCTGGGGAGCTGCGGACTGATAAACTGTGACCACCTTACGTTGGATGGTTACCACGTCGGTGCTTGAGACAACAGCAATCACATCCTCACGGAATCGGGATGCCCACGCCCAACACAGCAGTGGCGTAAATGTACTCCACCAGTCGAATTCTTGCGGATTCGTGACGCCCACGTCCAATACAGCAGTGGTGGAAAAGTATTCCACCTACCGCGAATTAAGTCGGAATACGGTAGGTGACGCCTTGCGTGTGGCACCGCGGTGTTGCATAAAGTGCTGCCAACTGAAATACGTGCGGCCGCCACCCGTGAGTCGGTGCACACAGCGCTCAAGCGGCGCGCATTGAAAGGAAATTAGCTTTAATGATGACCTGCCTGAATCACTCTACGCTTTGGCTAGCTGTGCGTTTCCCGCATGTGACTGGCCACCTGAGTGTGATGTTCGTGTTCTCTGCTATTGTTATCATCTCTTTTTATTCGTTTAGTTATGAACACGGTCCAAAAAGGCGCTGCAATATCTTAACAGTGCAGATGTGTGGTATGTGCAGTACGAAATGGATGAATAAACCAATATGCTGAGACCATTGCCTTAAACCTGCCCTCGACAATGCCACAATGCTCCAGCTGATAAGTGCGATACAAAGCTCAAGTCGTCCTGCTGATGCTCATGGCGCATAAGCGCGCGCACACACACACACACACACACACACACACACACACACACACACACACACACACACACACACACACACACACACACACGCACGCACGCACGCACGCACGCACGCACGCACGCACGCACGCACGCACGCACGCACGCACGCACGCACACTCCTGTCCCCCCAATGATGAGTTGGGCCCCCAAAAAAATTGGCTTGGCCCCCCCATGTTTTTGGCGGGAGCACTACAAAAAACGTGGGTAAAAGATGATCACAACACAAAAACTATCTTTTTTGATATTTCTGCGTAGTGGCGTCTCGTGACACTCATAGCAAAAAGTTATGGCTGCTCCCACCATAAGATACAAATCGTGACAGCTGAGCAGATAAACGATGTAATAAACTTCACATACCTAGCGCGATAAGACACACAATGGTTTATGAGGTTAAAGTGAAAAGCTCTGGAAAATGGGAATGCCCTAAGTCCTTCATGACTAACTTCGTGCCCGTCCCCCACAACCAAAATGCGTGCCGCCTCCCATAACCACCATACAAGAGCACCATCTGCGCCCTAAGGTGGCCCCTAAATCGGCACGCGACGGCAAATCTGTCTTTTTTCCCTGCTGGTGTATTTTCCTCTTCTTGAAGAAACCTCTTCAGTTGCATTACCATGAGCCCCGGTTCGAGTGTTATTTTGAAGCGAGGTCGCGGTGAAATACGGTGCTCTGACTAAAAATCTGCGCGGAAATTGCGAGAAAACCTGCAATTTGGCAGCTCCGCGAGCTGTGCAAGTGAGAGATAACACTTATTTCACAAAAGAGTGTGAATCGGGTGCTTGAAATGTGTGTGATCACTGGCGACGTGTGCCAGTGGCTTGTATTGGCCTTGATGTGATGGGGATTGTGCGTGCGAGGTTTGTACTTCTAGGAGAGAACATTGTTTTGGTGTTCTTTAAGTCGGCTGACTGCCAATCAAATGTGATATATTGATACCTGCCTGTACCTTTATGTTTGCGTTTAAACATGACAAAGGAACCCTGGCAAACTAAAAGAAGCACTAGCACTTATGTTGCAGGTGTGTACAAAGGCAAGCTGGCACTTCATTATGATCTTGCCAACATGCTGAACCTCGTGAGGTATTACAACGTGTAATTAATCCATTGCGTGTCGTACCAGCAATTCATTTTGGCAGCAGGGGCTGGTGCGTGCAGCTCATTAATGCACGTGCTCAGTATAGGCTCACATTATATGGCTTTGAAAAATTGTCTTTCCCTAAAAAGTTCTGAAAATATAGAGCTGTATTGTTACTGATGCATTTTGCACTGCCTTCCCAAATTTTGAATGCAGGCGAGCATTGCTCGTGAGTCATCAATGACATAGTCACTGCAACTTGCGTGAGATGCTGGGTGCTGAGAAAGGTTGAAAAGTATTGCTGTTGGTTTCTTGCATAGCACTCAATAATATTTTTATCATGAGCCTTGTGTGCACTGGTAGCTTCATCACTTTCTTGCATTTTTCCCATCCAACCATAACTACATGCACTTGTCATGTTTCCAGCCTTGTGCAAGGTCAGCATGTTTGCAGTGTCATTTCACCACATGTAAAATTTTCCCGCAATTTTTTATAGTAAAGCAGCGTGATGGCTACAGCATGTTGCGTGACTGTGGAAGTGGAAGATGTGTTTGCATCATTCCCATCTATGTTTTGTGGATTCCCAAAACAGGCTGAGCAGATGATGCCCCTTGTTGGTTGTCTGCTTTGCTGACAGTGATTTGTATCTTGTATCATGTGTTTTTGGCCAGTCATATGTCAGATGAGGAGTCTATATATATATATATATATATATATATATATATATATATATATATATATATATATATGAAAAGTATTTACTGAGGAACGCAACCGCACACCTCACCAATCACTGTCACTCGCCTTTTCATGGCTACTCTTGGCATTTTAGTTCCGTCCTCATTTATCTTACGTTGCATTTCCCCGAAAATTAGAGACAAGTGCCCCACTCCACTTAACGTACTCGACAACACAAGAGCTACCAAATCAAACCCTCGCTTCATTTAGAGGGATTTTGTAATCTGGTAACGCATTCTCTCCATACGGGCCGACAAAAAAAATCCAAGCATCATCGTCAGCCGACGCGTGACGTCACAGGCCACGTGTCTTTGGGTTTACATGACGTGACGTAGGGCGAATGCGGGGCCGTGATTGGTGCTGGCAAGTGTGGTGACAACAGATCGAACGCGGCTTTTGCTATGGTGTTTGCGTGGCGTGAACTAAAAAAAACTGGGGGTGCGTAAAAACATTGCATATGGCACGCAGATGAAGATTGTGGTGCATTTTTTAAACAAACCAAACATGAAGCATGCAAGCGGCTGAATTCGCTGAGGCTCTCGGACTTGAAGGTACCTGGTGCCTTTGCCCTGTGCATACATAGGCATGATCTAGATGTAGGTTAGGCAGGATATAGCTATGAGCGTCCAGGTTCTGCGTAGCCTTGTTTGTACTTGGTGGTTTCAAGTGAGCTCAGTTTTGAATGACACCTTAAAACCTCTTACAGAGAAGCATATATTTGGTATGTGTGGTTAGACAATATCAGGTAGGAGTGAAAAATTCACATCAAATATGGGACGAGGAGTGAAAGATTCCCTCTCATAGCGTGTTGCTTGACACCCGAAGTCGGCAATTGGACACTGATTTTGATTGGCAGTAATTTTCGGTGACTGCGGCTAAGGCATTCCGAAAAGCGCAAGTACTTTTGACAAAATACCGGTCAACGCTAGCTGTTATTCATTGAACTGTGATGGATCTAGCTCTCGGTTTACGTCCTACCGCGTCGTGATCGGCTAAAAGATGATAAGCCCCGCCGCCCTGTGCGTAGTTGGCGTCGCTTTGGGCCAGACACCGTTTAGACTTTTAAGTGATTTCCATGTCTTATATTATCTTACGTCGTGCTGTTTGTTTCATGTATTCATCTGCTCCCCGGCCAAGAACACACATGCATCCTTAAAAACGCCCAGAAAGTGCTGGGTCCATAGTTCGCTTGTGAGCTCGCGTGACGGGCTGTAAACATCGGCCCACATTGCACCATTATGATTGCCCGTCCTCTCTTCCGTCAAAAGGTGTTGGTCTCGTTTGCCGCGGCCCCGGCCCGCCGGGATCTTTGGGCTATCTCCTGTCGGCATTGCAGTGCTACAGGAAAGCCAAATCCCAGCCAACAGCTTGCGTGCCAGTGGCTTGAAATTTCAGCGCAGCTTTTAAAGCACTAATGCACTTGACGAAGCGGCATGACAGAGCGATCAGTGGTTGCGGAAAGATAAGCACTTCAAAAATGTGACTAGTTGAGTCGAGCCAGGCCGGGGAGTAATGGGGAAGTCACACGGTTCACATTCCTTACCCGGTTAGTTGACGTGAACACAAACTCGGCCGACAGCCTCGCCCGAAATGAAACCCGGCACCGGCGCTTCAAGAGGTCCACCCGAAGCAGCCTGGCGCGTATCCTTGTCGCCCGCCCCGTGCGTGCATGACCCTTCCTCGCCATCTGAACATTCCCGCGTGGTGCAGAGGTCACGCCTCCACGGAGCGGGCACCTACGATCAGGGCCCCGCTCCAGCTCGTAACAGGTGCAGTTGAGTTCCGTCTGCCAAGCCAATAAGCCACCTCGCGCCGCTCGGCAGACATCCTCCCTCGCCCCCGCCGGCAATCCGCGCGTGAGTTCCTGGCGCACCCCATCTCCCGCCGGTGGTCGCCTGAGCTGCGGCTGAAGCACGAGGGCCGGCGAGATCGCCGCGGCGGCGGGCCGGCGGGGCGCGACGGCGGCGTGCCGTCGGTCGCTCCCGGTGTCGCACGGCCCGCGGCTGCCGGCCCCTGCCGCTGCCGTGCCGGGCGGCCCTCAGGCTGTCTGCGGGCCGCTGGGCCCGGTTTGTCACGAGGCGCCCGGTGGCCACTCGGCGTCTAATTATGGCCGCCGTGGCTGGAGGGTTATTATACGCGCCGCTGGCATGCGCCCGTCTGTTTGTTTGGACGTCGTCGAGCCGACCCGATTGTAGATGCACCAGGCGCGGTCAGTAGTTCCTTCCTAACGAAAATTGGCGGCTTTCAAATACTTGATAACACTGTGGCAGCTTTATATGCGGGGAAAACGTTGTACACATGGGGCGTTAGGGCTAACCATCCCTAAAGCGATAGCACATAGTAGTTTATTAAGCTGCATCTAAGAAACTGTGACGGGGTAAGACTATGATAGTAGCCTATTACTTTTACACATACATCGCACGCAGGATTTCTTAGTACTTGGACGATCGAATCATGTCCAGGGGTCACGTAAACCCAGGAAGGGGCGTCGTTGAATAAGTTTCGTAGGCTTGAGGTTACAAACGTATGAAAAAAAACACAAATAAATAGGTCAGGGTCTTTTCATATTTTTAGCGTGCTTTTGTCATACGGACCTCAGCACGGAGTGCGCTGGCCAGCCTTGGACTCCCACATAAATGGAGGGAAAGGCAACGTCCAAAAACAGCTGCAAAGCAAGCACGTCCGCAGGCCGAGCAGGTCCTCACGTCAACTAGCCGGAAATTGTGGAGCGTCAGGAGTCAGCCTCGGCCAGTCACACTCGTAATGGACGGCGATCATCGCAGTCGTTTGTACTGACGTGCAGATTTCAGCGAAAAGTAGCACAATTCTTAAAATGTTGTGCCGTGAGCTTTCCAATGTGTTCAGAGATGATCTGTTTGATTAGGCGGCGTATCTCTGCAACGTTGTAATATTACCGCGATTTCACCTTCCCATTTGATTAACATGACAAACATGGCAATTCTAAGTTGTAAAAAAGTGAAGAATTTTGGTCGCAAACAGGCTCGGGCCTAGGCGACCATCCCTCCCAGAGACATGATGATGATGATGATTTGAGGTTTTAGGGCGCATCGACTGTTGCGGGTCACGTAGCGCCCATTCCCAGAGACATGATAAAACAGTCAATACTGACTGCAGAGGAAGCGGATAACCGTACCGACAAACATATGGATCGGCGCGTGCAGGCGGTCGTGCGTAATGCTGCGCAAGCCATGGATCCGTCCGTTTTCGGACCCACGCCAGGTTGCCGCCTACAAATCATTACGCGATTACAGTACTGCCCGATCTGTATGCGACCCATAGGCACGTCAGTAATGGGTCAAGAGACTAACAATGGTACCTTTTCCCGACCATTGCATTGCATGTAATTAAGTCAACTATTTGTTGCACATTCTTGGCTCGACCCCCTACAATCGGGATTTTAATTGACCGTAGCCAATTGGTGTGATCGCAATACAGGTCGTACGTCAATGTGAAGTCCTATACACACAACGCACGCATTACGAGTTGGATGTTCATGTCGCTAAAGCTGGTGTTACACTGACATTTTGCGACACCGAATGTATGTTGAGTGACGACAGTTTCGCTGCAGTGCTCTGCCACGCCATCTATATATTATTACCCCTTTCCGTGGTCGTCTTTCGCTTGAGGCAGGTTCAGGTGGTGAGAGCGCCGCGTGTCTCGGGGCCGCGAGCTCACGATTGTACACTGGCACGGAGCGCAGCTCAAGCTCAAACTCGGAGGAATATTAACACGCATGTGCGGACAGCCAGCCTTATTGATTGAGTACATTCAATATGATGAATTGTCGACCTGAGATGACCATGGTGACGAAAATGAAGTCTGCAGCTTTAAGATGTCTGAACGCTTTGCGCTGTAACATGCATCGCATCGGACATTGCATGCACCGGACATTGCATCGCACATGGCCCAATCCCAGAGCACTGAATACGATAGTCACTGCCCGACAATGTGAACTTCTCGGTGTAAATTGCCCTATGGTATTTTGGGGGGAATAGGTATAACTTTGACACACTTTACGTTGGAGTATACCGTTTTAGTGAGAAAACTAATGTTAACACGCGCTCGGGTTAGGGGTGGGTCAAATTGACCACCTCCAGAGGGTTTTTCCAGAATGGTTTCCGAACGGCGCGGCGTAGCCGCGCCAAATTTTGCACAGCTGTAGACGATTGAATAGCGGATCCTTTGGCACAACAAATGCAGATGTACCTTGTAAGGTCGCTTATCTATGTCAGGTCAAAATCAGGTCATGGTTTCAGCGAAGGCAATTTCTAGCTTCAATCTGATCCAACAACGGAGTGTTAGACGAAGCCATACATCTCTGAGATGCTTTCTTAGGCCACATAACGGTTGAATGAGCAAATTAAATCGACCTAAGGTCAGGTATGAAGGTCACACTAAGGTCAAAACCAACCTGTTATGTTACTCTAGGGCTTGCTGTATGGGATAGTTTTTGGTGCTCATTTCGAATTCATTGATAGCATGAACCGCATCATACATCTTTCATGGACTTCTTTGAGGTCAGAGTAGGTCATTGATCTAAAATGACCCAGGTCAACCTTTTGTTTTAGGAACATACTGCCTAACGCAATCTTTGTCGCTTAGTCAAATGCAAAGCCCAAAGCAATTTTGTATTATTTTGGTCGCCTTGACCTTCAAGAGGTCAAACAAGGTCACTGACCTTAAATGAGAATGTGACCTTTTGCTTGGAAACGGATATCTAGGTTCTGGGTATTTTGGAGATCAACCTGGAACTTGACCTTTTTTGACCTTTTTGACTCGAAGGTCATTACCTAGGAACCTGAAACGTTGACCTAAGTGAGTTCACGTACAGGTCAATACACCCTGTAAGTTTTATATCTCTAGCTTTCTTAGTTCTTGAGATCTCAGGGGGCCAAATTGACCCCCACCCGAGCGAAGGATATTTAGCCGGCCACCCGGACGCGTGGTAATGATCTAAAACAAGAAGCCTGCGATGTCTCGGAGACAAAGCCTCAAAATTGTCTTCGGTATCCCGCTCTCCATACCAGAGCCTTTGGTCGGTACAGAGATCAAAACCCATTGCATCTGACCCAGAATCATTGATATAACATCAAATATCGCCTGCCAACGTATGGAAGACGCCCGTTCAGTTCATGCCGGTTAGATCGGGGCAACTGAGTGATGACATGTACCTCTCGTCGCTGTTCCTACTGAAGGGAGTCAGCAATATAGCCGGTCCGGTGTCAGGTTTTCAGGCTGCGTGGGTGGCCCGCGTTTGAGACCTATAACCGGCTGCAGCTGGCAGTATAGCGCAGAGGCTGGCGTGTCGGGGCCACGCTCGGCGGTGCCGCCGCACGTGGCCCTTCGGATGGTCCGCTTCGCACGTGCATTGGGGCAGTCGTATGGCTCGTGATCATTGTTGTTTATGACTTTCTTCCGCTGTCTCATGAGGTGCAACGTGCCATTGTTGACTGGAAGGGGTGATGGCTTGCGAACACGGCGTCTACGAATGGGAGCGTGGGCGTCAGACATGCGGCTCGTTTCGAAGGCGAATGTATTCCACTGCCGCTCGCGTGGGTCCTCTCGTCCGAACATGGCACACCAGCCCACGTCGCAGGCATCAGCCACCACTGCCGCTCGCGTGGATCCTCTCGTCTGAATATGGCACACCAGCCCACGTCGCAGGCATCAACCACCACTGCCGCTCGCGTGGGTCCTCTCGTCTGAACATGGCACACCAGCCCACGTCACAGGCATCAGCCACTACTGCCGCTCGCGTGGATCCTCTCGTCTGAACATGGCACACCAGCCCACGTCACAGGCATCAGCCACCACTGCCGCTCGCGTGGATCCTCTCGTCTGAACATGGCATACCAGCCCACGTCACAGGCATCAGCCACCACTGCCGCTCGCGTGGGTCCTCTCGTCTGAACATGGCACACCAGCCCACGTCACAGGCATCAGCCACCACTGCCGCTCGCGTGGATCCTCTCGTCTGAACATGGCATACCAGCCCACGTCACAGGCATCAGCCACCACTGCCGCTCGCGTGGATCCTCTCGTCTGAACATGGCACACCAGCCCACGTCACAGGCATCAGCCACCACTGCCGCTCGCGTGGATCCTCTCGTCTGAACATGGCACACCAGCCCACGTCACAGGCATCAGCCACCACTGCCGCTCGCGTGGATCCTCTCGTCTGAACATGGCACACCAGCCCACGTCACAGGCATCAGCCATGGTCGCCTCCGGGTCCAGACTGCGCTAGTCGCGCCATGTCGCGTACAAAGCGCCACGTTTTGTACTTGACGCCACGTTCTGTACATGACATCATGTTTTGTACTTAACATCATGTTCTGTATATAATATGTTTTGTACTAGACGCCACGTTCTGCACATAACATTTTGTTCTGTTCTGTTTTGTTTTGTTTTGTGTTGTACTCTTTTGTACAGTTCTGTTTTGTTCTTGGCGTCATGTTCTGTATATAACGCCATGTCATGTATATAACACCGTGTTTTTGCATGCTAGGCTCCACTGATGTGCACGACCTAACAGTGTCGATCACAACACAGCAATGGTCAGATGTGTAATCACATGGTGGCCCAGACCCCGCGGAGATCACGGACCATGGCACGCTGGGGCCCAAGCGACGCCGATCGGACCATTCAGAATGCACTGGCGCACAGCCTGCCTTGGCGGGCGGGTCAGGTGCACAGCCTGCCTTTGTATGGTCATTGTCCAACGATAGTCACGTTTTTTTTTTTCAAAAATGTCGCCAGTCGCCACAAACATGAACTTTTTAGTTTTCATGCACCCAGTGATTACATCTGGTATGGGTTCGCGGGCTCAATACCAGTCAGTATTCCAGCAATATCTTTTGTCAATTCGGGAACGTATAACGACGCACTTGCGCTTGTCAAGCTCAAGAGATTGAAAGGGCATTTCGTTGCATGTGCAGTGCCATCCGCCAGGGCTCCTTAAGGTGAGTGGCTTCATTCGCGCACATTTAGATGTCATCTACATGATACTTACAGTCAGGCCTGCTAGTTAGGCGCGCCACCTGATGTCTCACGTCGCCTAAGATGTCTTACTGGTTTATCACAATGCATGTTTCACGAAGTAAATTTGGCAGAATCAGACGCTGCTCACTGCCAAACGCCATAAAGCTCAGGGTCTATCCGGGTTAGTAGGTGTGTGGCTGCCAAGGTAGTGACCAGAAGGATGTTTTCACTGATACACCAAGCTGCGGCACAAAGTTCCCGATCAGTTGTGCGTCTAGCCACGCTCAGTTACAGCTGTGCAGCGTGTGTTGGAGCGCCTCTGATGAGGATGACTTGTCATTTGATTCGCCTTATCAGTTACGGCGATGCCTGCGTGCCTGAGATAGGCGCCGAACGACCCGCGCCCCGACCCCTGCCGTGGTCCATACGTCTGAAGGAGACCGACTTACAGCTGTGATGATTTGCGCAAGGCTGTTTTAAATGAATATACCCAGCTCAAAAAACTTAACCTTCACATGCAAGACCGAGTGGCCAGGAGGTTGTAAATGATTGGCTCGGGAGTTGGATGCAACAATGATCGAACCGCTGCGGGTGAGGGAGTAGTTCGCTCACGCCGCTCAACCCGAGCGTGACAGCTGTGAGCGTGATGGGCATGATCTCAGCTTCCATACATCCAGGCAAAAGGCAGCAGACCCATCCCGCTCACCCACAGTAACGGTGTAAGCACGTCAGCCGCGTTCCTGGCGGTCTGGCGAGGCAGAATCGGCCGGAGCCAGCGCCGACGGCCGTTAAATCTCACGAACATCCCCGTAATGTGCTGGAAGGCGGCGCAAGGTCGTGCCAGACACAATGAATTCAACTGGGGATATTAGCTTCACTCGTATGGTAGATGCCTGCTGGATCGTTTTGAAGATAATGTGGAGATAATTTGCATGGAGATATAGTAGAGCATGCAGTGATGATATGGAACATAGCATATCGGTTGTTTAAAGTTAAACATCCCGTTGTTTTGAGCTAGGTATTAAACGGAAGGTACCAATAGGTCCAAATCAAACTGCGTGCGTGCGCGTGCGTACGAGCGTGCGTTCGTGCGTTCGTGCGTGTGCGTGTGCGTGTGCGTGTGCGTGTGCGTGTGCGTGTGCGCCCACAGTTTCCCTACTAGTTGTGTACCCTTTAAGTACTCGAAGAGCAGACCGAGCAGCTCCGGGTGCTCGTCACAGAGGAGCATTGGTAGGGTAAGCTGTACGTTTGCCCGCCGGCAGTAAGCGGGAAGGTGGTGCCGGAGGCTTTCAAATTATTCTGACTCTGGCAGGGTGTGCTTGAACTAAGTTAGATGTCACAAGTGTCGCAGTTAGGCGATGTCTAAGCGTTGTTATTGAGATTATGGATATTATGGATTACACACACACACACACACACACACACACACACGCGCGCGCGCGCGCGCACGCACGCACGCACGCACGCACGCACGCACGCACGCACGCACGCACGCACGCACGCACGCACGCACGCACGCACGCACACGACACATGTGTGTGTGCTTCGAGGCTTGATGTGGGTGTGTTGTGTAGAACCCCGGTGGCGTCCGTAATGCATGCGTTTGGATACAATCGATGCGTTTGCTGAGATGGTGTGATAGAGAGATGGAGCCGTAATTCATGCGTTGTGCTCGATGATGGGTCGGGTCATTGCTGTATAGAGCTGAAGAGTTGTTTTGAGGTCGTCTTCACTGTCCGTGCCGCTTTGTGCACAGAGGATGTGCGTGCGCTTTCTACGCCTGGCGAAGATTTCTCTGAAATGAGTGTTGAATGGCAGTGTTTGGTCCAAGTCAACACCAATGTATTTGAAGTTTTTCACCTAGCTCACAGATTTCCCAACAATTTGATGTTAAAGGTCTGGGAGGTCGACCTGGAGCAAGCGACTATGATTCGTCTGCGGACAGGATAAAACCCCACTGTTAGCACCGCGATTCGGCGTAGTTTATTAAAGTTTTTCTGCACAATCTTTTCAACCCTGATGCGGCAGTGGTGTGTAGCCCAAGTGGCCAGATCGTCCGCGAAAAGTAAGTACTGGGATGTTTGATGGTACAGTCCTTGAACAAGTCGTTAATCAAGATAAGGAACAGTGTTGGTGAGCGTGCACTCCCCTGAGACAGGCCCTGGTCCTGTTGAGCTTGTGGTGAGACCGTTGTGCCGCATCTGATGTGCAAGGCACGATTTGTCGGGAAGTTGGCGAGGTGGCCGTGCAACCCCAGCTGGTGAACTGAAGAGAAAAGCTGGTTTCTGTGCGCGATCGACAGCCGCTGTTATGTTTAAGCATGCTGCGGTTGCATTATGCTTTTCGTAAATGCCGTGCTTGATGTCGTTGGCGCTGACTTGATGTCGTTGCGTATGAGGTTGTCTGTTGTGGACTGGTTGCATCTGAATGCACGCTGGTGGACGTCGAGCATGTTGTTACTCTCGAGAAAATGCCTGAGCCTTGTGTCGAGCATGCGCTGGATGACCTTGCCAGCACAGCCAGTAAGCGAAATGGGGCGGTAGCCGTTTGGGTGCGAACTGTCTTTTAAGGGTTCGGTACGGAGATAACAATGCTGTTTTCAGGTGGCTGAGAAATGGTCGTTGACAAAAAGATCGTTAATGGCCGACGGCGGATACTTGAGGGAGGCGTGGCTAGGGTGCTTCAGAAAGGCACAATGAATGTCGTCCGGCCGCACCGACCAACCTAACCAAACTTAAGCCTTCCCTTTTTATGCCTTTGAGAATGAATAGTTATCGTTATGACATCACCTTTGCCATTGCCCTGAATTAGTCACGGCCCTGTATGCAAGGTACGTCCGTAAAGGTATTTTACATAGTCCGTGAAGTCTCAAATCCCTTAAGCCACAGGCCATTCCAGGCATTTGAAACCAACGCACTTTGTGAGCAGCTAAGTCTGCTTTGCTGGTTTCGGTGTGCTTTGCTGACAATAGGTACCTGCAGTCCCATGTTCCGTAAGAAGTCATCTGGCTCGAGACCTTCAGGAAACGAAGCCTTGCCTATGATTCCTGTAAGATCTCAAGTGTTGCTGATGAAATTGATCATTCACAGTTGCAACAGGTTTCAAAATCCATTGGCCTAATTCACGTAGGTTTGGGAATATGTTCACGATCCCATGCTTGCAAAGTACTCCACGGATACCGATGAAATATGAATGAATTCAAACAGCATAGATGATCAACTGTGCTTTCCAGTTTGATGACCGAAGCCAATGGCAAAGGTCACTAAATGACTTAACATCTTCTCATCACCATCTGCGTCCTCTGTAAACACCCGATGCTCTATTGACTTTTGTGCTCTATTATGCTCTATGCTCTATGCCCTATGCATCTATGCTCTATTCTATTGACCTTCCCAAACCTTCACCAATCGATTTTTCGTATGCAGTTGACTAGCGCATTTCAATATGACGGCCTGGGGTGAGGTCACCGGTTGACAAATGCCCAAAATGTAGCATTTTCCTTCGTAAGACCCCATGTCCAGAGACTCGGCGACCTATATTTTTCAAACCCACGCTAATCGTTTCAGGATGTGCAATTTACCGCCGGATTTCTGTTGTGCCCGCTGAAAGTCAGGTCGCCGAGACGCAACAGCATGCTGCGCGGACAATCTCGTGCTCGTAAAATGGACTGGACAGTTTTTACAACATATTCGCAAATCGATTCAGAATGGATGACTTAACGTTGACTTTGTAAGTTGATAACTTCGGGCAGGGTAGCGGGTCACCAAATGGCCTTAACGTGATGTCTGCATTCACGTGCTATATGGCGCTTTGGCCACTTTTTGAGCTGTGACCCGACCTGACATTGCCACAATAACAAGGCCGAAGGCCATCTGGCCCGTACTCCCAATCACACGAAAGTCTTTCATTGATGGGCCTGTCCACGGCCACGGCGGTCTCTTAAGTTCTGATCTTTTTAGAGAAGCTCGTAAAGCTCCCCTCATGGATTTAGGTCCCCAGGAACCGCCATTTTCGCCGCAACGCAAAATTCGCTCCACTTTGACTTGCTGGGAAATTGCCGGGGCCACCTGCGATTGTTGCACGGTTGAGTTGCAGGCCCCGCTGCGGTATATTCCTAGGCTTCCGGCAGCGTTGAAATGGCTGGGAGCGCGATGGCGGGTATGATTACGACAAAACGCTTACGGCTAGGCTGCATTCGTTAACCAAAAACCGTCTCCCGTGCACTAAAAAATCATTGACCACATGGTATTCTTCAATGTCACAATTTTCCCCACGTATTCTGAAGTCCGCTTGCGTCGCCAGGTTTCCTAAATGCGTAGTAGGAGCCGTAGCTCCGTTTTAATTCTATGCAGATCTTTGCAGCATTAATTTCGTTCGTTAAATGAACAATGAGGAGATGAATTTATATTATTCATCTTTACTTTAATTCGGACGAAGTCGGTTTAAACCAGTTTAAACTCCTGGGACGCCTCAACGCGACAAAAGGGCTCCGGTTTTTTACCGCCCTGCCTTGCCAGCTTCACGTCTGACCGATGACTGCGTGATTTGGGCTCTCACTAGCCCATGAATCCTGGCTGGCGCCAGCACGGCGCCACTGTCGGGCTTTGGTAAGATGCGTAACGTACCAGCCTGCTACACGAAGGTTGACTTTCTAGCTGGGCGTTGTGTCTACCAGGCCGCGGCCGCACCACAGCCCCGCCTCCATCCCATCGTCCCAGGTTAAGGCCAAGACCCGTTACGGTCAAGGTCAGCCACGCCTGGCCGCATGTGTACCACAGGGGGCAGGCGGGACTCGTGTGGTTGGTGGCTTGTGGGTCCCGCCGCCGACGCGGTGGGTCCGCGTCTGGTGTCCTTGCCTGCTGTATACACTCGGCGACCCGCCGCGAACGCTCGTGTCTGTCCACACCGGGCCGATTCGCGCTCCAATGCGAAACGTCTGTACCGCAGCAGACCATTCAGTGAGCTTCGTATTTACATAGACAGGCTCGGATGAGGGTTCTGGCAAATCTTGACAACACATGTCTCGCAGTGTCACTGGCAGCTGGCCTTCGCTCCGCACTGGTTCGGGTGGCGACCGCACGTGGTCACCTGTTCGACATGGACGCCGCGTCCGTGACAGGGTCGGCGGCGCCGACACGGCACGCCGCAACACACGCACACACTGGCTAACTGACCACACCGATGGCGGGGCAGACGCTGATGACCGTCCGACATGGAAAACTACAGTGCGGCAAACCGAATAACAAAATACAAAACAACGCTTCTCTGTCATCACAGATTATTGTACTGTACAACATAACGTCTCCGCCCAGTGCCCGAAGAGAGCGCACATGCACGCCCCGGACGCCCCGCCCAGCCCGGAACACAAAACACGCAGACAACAATCGAAACAAAGCACTCACAGAAGCGCGCCGCCCGCGGCCGCCGTTTGCACTGGTGCCCGCGTGGCCGGCGCCCTGCGCTCGCGGCCGCGCAAACCGGCCACCCCGGCCGGCCGGGCAGCGGCGACGGCCGCGACGGCTGCCCGCCGGCCGTCAGCGTCCCATGCGGCACTTCCGCTGCACGTCCGTGACGTGACGTGACGTGACGCTCGCCGCCTGGCGCGCTCTTCCCTGAAGGCGACCGGACCTGCGCCGCCGGCACACGGGCCGCGCGCGCCGCCCGCCGCCCGGCGCAGGGACCCCCACCGGCACCAGCCGCGCTCACCAGAGCGTCCGACACCACCGCCACCGCACGCCGCCCACCGACACGCCGCCGCGCGCACCGCACCGCGGCAGCACAGCAGGCTGTCCATCCTGGGGTCACACGCCGGCGTGTCCCGGAGCCGTAGTTCGCTCGGCCCGGGTCCGTGGTTCACCCGTGCCGGGTCCGTGGTCCATGTGTCCCGGGTCCGTGGTCCACGTGTACCGGGTCCGTGGTCCATGTGTCCCAGGTCCGTGGTTCACGTGCCCCGGGTCCGTGGTCCACGTGTCCCGGGTGCGTGGTCCACGTGTACCAGGTCCGTGGTCCACGTGTCCCGGGTCTGCGGTCCATGCGTCCCAGGTCCGTGGTTCGCGTGTCCCGGGTCCGTGGTCCATGTGTCCCAAGTCCGTGGTTCACGTGTCCCAGGCCCGTGGTCCACGTGTCCCGGGTCCGTGGTCCATGTGTCCCACGTCAGTGGTTCACGTGTCCCGGGTCCGTGGTCCATGTGTTCCAAGTCCGTGGTTCACGTGTCCCGGGTCCGTGGTCCACGTGTCCCGGCTCCTCGGCCCACGTATCCCGGGTCCGTAGCCCATGTCCGGGTCCGCGGTCCACGTATCCCGGGTCCGCAATCCACGTGTCCCGGTTCCGTGGTCCACGTATCCCGGGTCCGTAGTCCACGTATCCCGGGTCCGTGGCTCGGGCGTCCCGCGTGCCGGAATTCACGCGTCCCGGGGCCCAGGCGCAGCTGTGTCCACACGGTGGACGTGGCGTGCCGGGCGGACCGCTGGGCCGGCGCTGGGCCGGCGCTGAACGGCTCACGTTACCAGCGGCAGCACCTGATCGCTGGCCTGGTCCTTCTCCTGCAGCTTTACCCACGTGTCGCCCAGCGCCTTCGCGAAGTGGTCGTCAACTGCAAACACGAGAGTGGCGTTAGTGTCCGGTGGGTTTCGGATCAAGGCAGGACGTGCCCGACTCGTACCGACACCCGCACGGGTTTAACGGCACTAGCGCGCGGACCACGCGGGCCAGCGTTCACCAATGTTGCCAATCGGAACTGTGGCAGCACTGACGTCATTAGTGAGTCAGCCAACACCTCAGTACGAGCAGTAGAAAATGCGCAATCTCTCTCCGTTTTGGTCCTGTGCATGGAGACGTGACAGGCATGCGTAGCGTCCCTCCGCACCACTTCGGCAACGAGTCTTTGTATCCACGTTTCAGCGCAGCCTCCCCGCAAACAAGGACAAATGGCGCCTGCTTAAGATTCTCTTTACTTTTTCACCCGTCTAAGGGCCTGAAATCACCCTTTTAGATATTTTGTTACCCTCGATTTCCTGTTCTATTCAGCATGCTCGGCGGCTTCTTTCAATTCAGAAAGCATTACAGTTTTTCAACTCCTTCGCAGACTGCTAAACTGATTCAAAAGTCAACAATCTGGGACGAACGCGAAACGCGAAAAAACGCGAAAAAAGCGGCTTGCGCTTTTCCTGCTCGCGGGCTTCCGAGCCGACTTCGGACTGATGCGAGCGGGGGGCGGGGGAAGGCAGGTGCACGCCTGCCTAAATTGCGGTACCACGAAATAATGGGTATATCGATACAAACGAAACGCCGATGCATGCGCGTTTTATGTGGCTACAAATGAGTCCTGCTAAGTTATCTCTTAATTCGAAGTCAAGATAAAGGCGATATTAGGCCCTGACTAATCCACATTATAGTTCTGATAGGACTTCTCTTGGATCCACATATAGAACTTATAGAACTTCTCTTGGAACAGACTGTCTTCGCTGATTTTTTTCATCACTCACTCGTTCCAAATATGCACCCTTTCGTAGCCATCTCCACTCCATTCAGTCAGATGGCGAGGACGGTTTTGCGTCGCAGTAACACATCAGTAGAGAGATGATCCCTCATCACACCTGACCGGGCTCCCAGGATGGCAGCTAAAGCGGCTGAAATCCCGCAGAGAAGGAATCTGATGGCAGCTTAAGTGAGCTCTGGGGTTGCTGCCCCCGGTCAGCCTTTTCGCCGGTTTACAAAATTAGATTTCTGACAAGGGTATCTGATGACTTCAAATGACTTCTAAGAAGGCGACATCTACCGTAACCACATTGGGAAACTTCATAATGTGGGGGCCTGATTGTTCATTTATATCCTTAAAGTCTCCTTGTGCGGAAAATTGAGCGGAGCCTCCGCCTAGGGCCTTGAAAGTTCAGGTCCTTCGCGGAGCAGCGATCACTTTGCGTGTCGGATGCAGAAGTCGTAGCCGGCGCCGACTTCGGCTCCGGCTCCGGCTCCGGCTCCGGCTCCGGCTCCGGCTCCGGCTCCGCCTGTTACTGACCTGACATGCCAGTGACGTCCTGCTCTCTGGCCTGGGGTGGCGACGGCGTGCTGCTCTTGAAGAGGGTGGCGTAATGCTTGCCTAAAGACCGTCGGAAGTGCTCGTCTATCACTGGGTCGCACACTCCCGGAAAATCTGTAACCAAATCCCGTGAAAGGCTTCGTTGCGACGTGCGGAATGCGGCTAAAAGCAGCTCGCCAGAGGCTAATGACGTAGGCACCGCGTGGCACGCTGAAGCTTTTCATCGAACACAGTAACATCATAAAACAGAATTAGTGGACAGGTTAATGTAAAGACGGAAGGCCAATCGTCACTAGTTTCACAGAGCACCCATAACGCACCAGCGTCGGGAAATTTCGTTCCCGACCTAGCACCTCCGTCGGATACGACGGGACGTTAAAGTGATTTGAAGCAAGTTGGCACGAATGGTACACGTCCGCAACCATCGAGCCGGTCCGGAAGCACGGCCTGGCCTTGAACAGGCCGGTAACTAATGGCTCACTTAATTATTTCCAAGGCTTCCTGTTCCTGCTTAAAGCTCACTTTAAATCTCACTTGTCGCTGTTAAAGCTTAAAGCTCACTGTTTTGAGGTAAAGCAAACTTAGAACATTCAGATTGACGCAGTATGAAAATGTTCACTTGCTTTTACTCGGTGCCGTCTATACATAGCTGCCACTGTTTCAAATACGTCATCACCTTTGGCGTGTTTCTCTTTCTGCCGGTGATTGGTGTTCGGAGGCGCGCAGACTGCAATGGTCATCCTGCGCCCACTTTCTTTTTTCTTATTTTGTTCTTAAATATTTTAGTTGACTTGCTCATTCGAAATGCACGCGTCCATCCCCGAAAATCACCTCTAGTATTTACTAGTTCTTTACCACCGTGTTCAGGCGCGGAATATCGGATCCCTCCCTTCAGCTTGGCGGCCAAAATGAGCAACCTGCCATTGCGATGAAATTGATGGTGTCCCACTTATTCCTCGTGGAGTTTAAGGTATAAGGGTCGCAATGCTGGCCACGTGCCATGTTCGTTCTGTTATGCATTCCGTTACGGACGAGGATGCTGCGACCTTCGGCAGGGGTCAGTTCACCAACAGCTCTACGGTGGGTGGAAATCCGGTGGGGTTTCCATGAAAATAAACTCGGCAAAAGCAATTGTACAGAGCCTCTGGCAAACAGAACATATTTGTGACCCGGAAAAGTTCTGGAGTCTGGATACGTTCATCGTGAGCAAATAATTCCTCTCATGCTGCCATGCACGCGTTAGCTTATTGTCCAGCCGAGTTGGAATCGCGTTTGCAAAAACACAGCGAATTGTGCTGATAGCGCAGGAACACCGACCACTAACTTTGAGCGATCGAGTCCACAGCCTGCCGCTACGCGATCCCATGCTCTCTGTTTTTTGTATGACAGTTGCGCCATGCCTTTCTTATTAAGATATCGATCCCGTAAGACAATCTGCCCGAAAATCATTGTCTCATGCGACCTTTATCCTGCACCACCTTCTACCGCACGATCCCATATGCTCTTTGTGCCGGGCTTTTGCTAATACGATCTTAATATGCCGTTTTCCGCCGTGATTCCGTGCCTCCTCGCGCTGCCATCGTGAGCCTTCACGCCACAGGCGCGGGATGGCCTCAGCCAGACCACCGTGACGGCGGTCTGGGCACGCCGCCAGCAGGCCGGCACGCTGCACCCGGGCCGGGTACGCACTCTCTCACCTCGACCGGGAGCAAGCTCAGTTATAGCGCGCGTCAAAGGTCACCGTTGATGGGCCATCCGGCGCGGACACGGGCCGGGACGTCACCGACCACGTGCGCCACACCGCCCGGGGCTGATATCGACCGGAGCCCCCCTCCCCTCCCCTACCCTACCCCTCTGACCCGGTAGGCCCAGCGGACGCGCACGATGGGCCCGGCGGAAGCGTCCGGTGTAGATGGGCTGCCCGCTCTCTGGTACCTGTCCAGCCACTCCTCTCAGTGCGTGAGGCAAAGATGGACCCTGGCTGCCGACGCTGGAACTGCAGAACTGGAAGTCGACGAGATTCGCCCGACGAAGCGTTCACGAATCGGCTCCGAGTAGTTCGCGAAAATGGCAATAGATGTCAGCACCGGCGCCACGCGGGGCTCGCCGCTCGGCCCGCCTCAGGACAACAGCCGTTTCGCCGAAACCGGTCCCCTCATTCAGCGTGGCTGGAAATCGTTCTCCGGTCACGCCACTATCGTATCCGCCGCGGGTCGCCTCGGGCTGACGCACCGCTGCCGGTGCCAATGGCGCGCCGGCGAACAGCGCGAGTCCGGCGCCGCGTCACCGCGCCGGGCCCACCGGCACCCAGCTACAGTCAAACGGCATACTACGCAGCTCCTATAGCACAGGCCACTATGTGGCTGAAAAGCGCTGAATTTAGCCGATGCGGCCTGTTCGTCAATGACTTGGAAGGGTTGAAAATGTTACGTAAAACTAAACGATTTCCGGCCTGTTTTTATCGTATAGCGTAGCACAGCGTCATTTCAAACGGTTCTGTTGCGGTCTGGCTTTATAGAACTGGTTGGGCAGCAGAGGACCGGCTTGGGTGTATCATGCCGGCGCACGACGCTACCCCATTGAAAAACCGGTGAGATGGATTCTAAACCGTAGACAGGCCGCGCGGTGACGGCAGGACGCGCCGCTTCTCACGCCCGGCTCGTAGACAAGAGCGGCGGGGCCAGCGGCGGCCTCACCAGCGGCGGCGCGTATCCATATTCATCCGGGGCCCCTGGCGGCCGGGCGGCCGGCGGCAAAAAGCCGTCTTGCGCCGCGTCTTGGTGTTACAGATTCCCGGCATAAACACGAGGGCGTCGGTCCTCACCCGCGGCCGGACCCCAGCACCCCGATACCTGGCCGCCCGGCCGGCCCCATTCCGGCCGGGAGGGGGAGGGGGCGCCGGACCGCGCCCAGGGGAAGGTCAGACGCTCGGGAGCGGCGGCCCCGCGCCGCGCCGCCCGCACGCCGCCCGCACAGGTGGCGCCCCCGGAACGCCGCCGCGCTGGACCGCGCCGCAGGCTGCGGCTCCCGCGGACGCCGAACAACAGCGGCACGGCCACGGCGCACTCCAAAAGGCGGGCGGGTGGCGGGCTACGTGAACGGACCGGTACGCGCCGAGGCAAGCGAGCGCTTCCCTACCCGCTTGCCTCGGTCTCTCGGTCGCAATGTTGGAGACGGCGCGTGGTCCGATTGACACGCGAGGAAAGGAGACACGGACGCAGGAGGGTCCAGAACCGCGGAAGTCGCCAGAGGTTCTCAAATAGCGAGAGATACATGTAATCGTGTCTCACAGGATTCAGTTTTCCCTCGTGATTTGAGACCACATGCGACACTTGCGTGTCCGTTGGTACATTCACCGACTTGTATGCACCTGGACCCCCTCCCCCCGCAAAATGTGAGGCATCCACGCACAATGACTTCAAGAGCTACGCGGAACTGTCAGCCTTCCGCCAGTTTGTTCGCCCGACCACATCGGACGCGTTCATGTAACACGTACGTTACTCGCAAATACTACCCCTTAAAATGTAGGAAGTGCTGACCGCAAGCGACAAGAAAAAACGCTGTCTTCACTGTCAGACTGATTCCCTGAGCGGTCCCTGACTCAAATGCAGCGTGGAGAATCAACGACGCCAACAGCATGATACGGAGCGCTTCGCCACCCCTATGCCGAAACGCACGGCCTAGGGGTGCGGCCCGCCCAGCTCTTCACGAGCGCAATCCAACCACGAGGCGCCATTCCACACACAGCGGATTCTCGGGCCCACGTACTGAAACTATCTGGGGTCCTCTGATCTCACATTTTGACCGCCGATTTTGGGCGATTCCATCACCCGTTGCGAAGTTCTCAAGGCCGCCTTTCAAAGTCGTCCCACAGCCCTGGAGCCCACCGTTGATTCCACGCTCCCGCCTTTCAAAGTCGTCCCACAGCCCTGGAGCCCACCGTTGATTCCACGCGCTGTAAACCTGTACAAAATATATGGCACATAGCCTTGTTTTCCATTCTATCCGTTGCCATGGACCATAGTAAGCCCGAAGTAAGCGAGCCTTCCTCCAACACTGGTGAGATATCATTCAGGTGCTGCAGTTGACTTTTCCGGATGCTGGTATATTCAAGCTCTACGTCCCTAAATGCTTTTTTAAAATCAGGACAAAGATGCAAAGCGCTTTGAACATTCCAACGGCGACCTCACACGGTTCCCCTACTGGTTGAGGAGGGGGGGGGGGAGGGGGGGGGGGAGTCGAGAAGAGATCCAAACTTCGCGAAATTGATCAGCCTGCTCGCGGTGCTCAATGGAGGTAACGTATTAACAAATTCCTGTTACCCCACTCTCCAGCCCTGTACCTGATGCGGAGCCTGGTAGTGCGAAAACTAAAGGCAACAAACTGTTGCAAATAGGACCGTATTGATGTTATTCTTTAAAGAGTGTGTTGTCATTTTCCATCCGATCCATGTTCAAACTGTTCCCCAACTTGCCAAAAGGTGGGCGGGACTTTGGAGGACTGAGGGGTACCCAGGATTTCGTATAGTGTCCGGGGTCCGCAGCTGATCGGTATACCCAGAGTCGGTCACAATCTCACAACCCTGGTGTACTTGGAAACGGACAATGACCAAGGCGGTTATGGTCTACTGAGGACAAGATAAGTTCAAAGACGCCCGAAAAAAACTCAAAACTGTCGGGATGCCCCATGATGACGATGGGCCGTGTGTTTGTCAAGGACCACGAATGCAGTGGCTATGGGGCCACAAGGTCTTCAGAGGCTCCGTCACAGTACTGGTGTTTGGCGCGGTCGAGTGGTCTCCAGCCCGTGCGAATGTCAAGGCCACAACGCAGGCCACCGTGTAGTTCGGTCTGACCGTCCAAACAGTCCAGAGTTGTTTCAGCCACAGCACATGCACACTGGCGGAAATCTCATCTTGCACCCTTGTGTTGCCAGTCACGACATGGAGACGCCACAGGCGAAAAATGGTGCCATACTGCAGGCAAATGTTACTGGCTTTTTCCACAACATCCGTGTTAATGTTAGAACAACGCAGAAGTCCTGCAGCGTACAGTCCATAACTGAGAAAAAGGAAAGATACCGTTTGATTTAGAAGATACCGCCAAGTTCTTACGGATACCTGTTCGTGGACCCCGGAAGGCAGAATAACACACTCCGTAAAGGTAGACTCGCTTAGTGTTACTGCACGGAGCGGGCTAATCCACTGTCTGCTATCAGCAGAGCGATCCTTAGCATTGCAGCCTGCGACGGTAAGTAGTAAAGTAGACTCGCTTAGCGTTACTGCGAGGAGCGGGCTAATCTACTGTCTGCTATCAGCAGAACGATCCTTAGCATTGCAGCCTGCGACGGTAAGTAGTAAGGTAGACTCGCTTAGCGTACTGCAAGGAGCGGGCTAATCTACTGTCTGCTATCAGCAGAACGATCCTTAGCATTGCAGCCTGCGACGGTAAGTAGTAAGGTAGACTCGCTTAGCGTTACTGCAAGGAGCGGGCTAATCTACTGTCTGCTATCAGCAGAACGATCCTTAGCATTGCAAGCCTGCGGCGGTAAGTAGTAAGGTAGATTCGCTTAGCGTTACTGCACGGAGCGGGCTAATCTACTGTCTGCTATCAGCAGAACGATCCTTAGCATTGCAGCCCTGCGGCGGTAAGTAGTAAGGTAGACTCGCTTAGCGTTACTGCCAAGGAGCGGGCTAATCTACTGTCTGCTATCAGCAGAACGATCCTTAGCATTGCAGCCTGCGACGGTAAGTAGTAAGGTAGACTCGCTTAGCGTTACTTGCAAGGAGCGGGCTAATCTACTGTCTGCTATCAGCAGAACGATCCTTAGCATTGCAGCCTGCGGCGGTAAGTAGTAAGGTAGACTCGCTTAGCGTTACTGCAAGGAGCGGGCTAATCTACTGTCTGCTATCAGCAGAACGATCCTTAGCATTGCAGGCCTGCGGCGGTAAGTAGTAAGGTAGATTCGCTTAGCGTTACTGCGACGGAGCGGGCTAATCTACTGTCTGCTATCAGCAGAACGATCCTTAGCATTGCAGCCTGCGACGGTAGTAGTAAAGCTTATTGTTGTACATAAAGCTTATCGTCGTTTGTATTTTACAATGTCGCGCAAAGAAGTGGATTATCATGACCGATTCACGTGACAAATTGGGGTGTTAATAAAAGCGGTTAACGGTTTCAAAAAAGCTCGAAGCATGTAGTGTTGATATCCTGGCCTGAAAAACACAAGAATCTCACGTCGCTTTTGCTGGAGATTACCAGATAGCGAAGATTACTTCGGCGCGTTAAGCATTTCTCCACATCAGCTAAAACGTCGCTATTCCAGATTAAAACACGCCCCTCTAACGGGCACTACTAAAGTGGACCACTTCATGTAATGATACGATAACCATGCAGCGTCTTGGCATTGCGACTGCTGAAGATTGTACGGCACCAATGCCGTGATAATTGCACGTTCAACGCCTGTGCAAGCAAGTCATAAGTCTCCGAGTGTGCATCCAATTGCAAAGTTGGCTTGCTCCTCGCGCATATTTAATGGTTCAATATGGTTAAACACATTGCGCTAATGCAGAGTAGCTAGCATACATACCACAGACGCGGTTATAGACTTCCAGAAGCAACACTCATAACAATAACGTGCGTGGATGAAAAGGTGTCGTAAGCACGGTTTGCATACTCATGCCAGTATCGGCAAAGTTCGAAATGCCAAGGTTCCTGACAAAAAACGTTTGAAACGTATAAAGTTGTCAACGACAAATGTTTTAAAGCATAGTTTGCAAAAAGTAAAAAGTATTCTACCAAGGTTTGTTTCGGGTCAAGGCTTGTGAACGTTTAAGTTGCTACTTAATAACGTTTGCGATGGAAAGGTACGCAGTGGCAGCGTTCTATATAGAGGAAAGCTCGCATAAAATGGGTTGTGTGCTGGTTCGTATGTACCAGAGTCTCCTATCCAAAGTTCCGTAAAGGAGCCATGTCTCCGTACCATGCACCAGCATGGCAAGTACATTTAACACACTTGCTCAGCTAGGCGTCGATCAATCAGTGGACATGCATTACCAATGGCCACGGTCGCAGTCGGGGGCCGGACTCCAAAACCCGGTACACGAGAGCCCGCCGCGGCCCAGACGCGTCAGTCCTTCCGTCGGGCCGGCCGCGCTCCTCCCAGGACACGAGCGCTACGAGAGCCCACCGCGGCCCAGACGCGTCAGTCCTCCGCGGCCGGCCACGCCCCCGCCCCCCTCCCCGAGGACACGAGCGCTACGAGAGCCCACGCGGCCCAGACGCGTCAGTCCTCCGCGGCCGGCCGCGCTCCTCCCGAGGACACGAGCGCTACGAGAGCCCACCGCGGCCCAGACGCGTCCAGTCCTTCCGCGGCCGGCCGCGCCCCCGCCCCCCTCCCCGAGGATACGAGCGCCCCGAGAGCTCGCCCGCGGCCAGACGCGTCAGTCCTCCCGCGGCCGGCCGCGCTCCTCCCTAGGACACGAGCGCCCCGAGAGCTCGCCGCGGCCCAGACGCGTCAGTCCTCCCGCGGGCCGGCCGCGCTCCTCCCGAGGACACGAGCGCCCCGAGAGCTCGCCGCAGCTCAGACGCGTCAGTCCTCCCGCGGGCCGGCCGCGCTCCTCCCGAGGACACGAGCGCCACAAGTTCCGCATGCATCCCTACCGGCAGCCGGCAGCCGCAGCCGGCCAATGACCCCGGCTGGACGCCCCGCCTGGCTGGCCGGGGCTGCGCGCATGGGCCGGCATCCTGTCAAGGGGTCGAAGTGGGTGAGCCCCGGCCCCTTCGACGAACGGCTGGAGTTCGCGGTCCTTGACTGTCGTCAGTCAGCGCCGCCGTGACGTCACAGCCGGAGCGCGGGTGGGGCGATGTTAACGGCCACACGCGATGCCAGCATCGACGCATCGCATCGACGCATCGCACAGACGGCTATCGCGGGCCGAGCTGAGCGAGGCCTCTTCCAGTCAGTGCACATTCCTGTCGCGCGTATTTTATGCAGCTTGCCGCTTGCACTTGCCTCGACACTGTCCATAGCTCTGTGAGACGCCCTGACCACCTGGATTATCCCGAAATGAAGCCGCACAGCCCCAACGCCATTGGCATCGCAGGGCGCGCGCGTGTGCGGGCCGGCCGCGACAGGCCTCAGCGGGGCGTGGGGGGGGGGGGGGCGGGGGCCGGGAAGACCCGCCGACCCCGGCAGGTCAGCCCGCCGCCCCACCGGCCCACTGGACCGGACCGGCGCTCTGTTACGGACGCCACTCCAGGACCGGTCACGTGACGTCACTTCCGGCGGCGGCGGCGCCGCCGTGACCATACACGGCGGCGAGCGGCGGCTGCAGAGGGCGCCGCTGCAACCGGAGGGCCGCCGCCGCGGCCGAGTCCGATCCCCGGCCGGCGCGGTGCCGCACAGGGGGGCCCAAGCTGAGCCCGATTACGGGCCGGCGTGGTGCTGGACTGCACTACGGACCCCATGTGATCATCAGTTTCACCACCACCGATAGGCGGGGCAAGGTCCAATGCCCTACTACTCACCCACTGACCTGTCAGACATACCTACCGGGAAAATGTCACCATAACCGTGACGCTGTAATAGTGTAGTCACCGATGAACAAATATCGCTTTGACCCTTCTGACAGCGACATAGGGCCGGTTCCACTCCTGTTTTGCCTTCTAAGAATAATAATAGCCAAGCTCACTCATCGCTGCACAGAACCACTCGGCCTGCACGGTTGAAGTCCTTAATCGATGCGCAATCCGGCCCAGCGGTGATTAATTGCTTAGTCTATCTAAACATGCCTGCATTGTCCCGTTCGTGGACGCTGCGGGCGGGCGAACAAGGGGATGGAGCCGACTGTGCATTCAAACGGCTTACACGGAACTACAAGTAATGAATTCGTAACCATTATAATCAATTTATCACTAACTATATTGGTCAAAGTTTTTACAACTTTCCAATCCCCGTGAATGAATCACAGGGAAATGTGGTGACCTCATAATTAATGTTCGCTGCCCTTTGGGCTGTACGGTGGGGAAAGACTGATTGCCCCCCCCCCCCCTCCCTCCCTCCCTCGCCCCACACATAAGAGCATTCTGTGTGCGACTCTGGCCGAGTAAGAGCAGCACTCGAGCAGGAGCTGATGCCCGGACCCTGACTGGCCTGCCCATTCGCACCGAGCCGCCACGTCAACGGGCTACCGAAGCTACCGACTACCGAAGTTACCGCAGCTACCTGCTATCGAAACTACCGTAGCTCAGACGGCCGGCGGCCGGATTTCGGCGAAAGCACATTGAATGTGGGCACCTAGCGCGAACCACGTGAAAGACCTCCAGGTGCATGCCTCACGCGAGTCGCGCCTTCGATCAAAATAAGCCAACAAACTACGACGTCCGACACTTGGCCACGCCGTGACGTCAGCGGCCTACCGGAACTACCGAAGCTACCGAAGCTACCGAAGCTACCGGCTACCGAAGCTACCGAAGGCTACCGAAGCTACCGAAGCTCCGACACTTGGCTAAAAGCCGGACGCCACATTGACGTTGACGTTGATGGACGTTGGGACCAAGCCCCTATTCGGGAAACCAGCAATGCCATACTTCTGCTGGTTGCACCGACCGCTGGACGGGCTGTGCCATGCGATCACCGGCACCAGGTCATGCCCCGATGGCGATGCCGGCGCTACACACCGCGGCTGATCACCAATCAGGCGTCCACTGATGCACGTGAGGCAGGTGGTGCCCTGGGCGCGACGGGTCGAAAGGTCGACTTAGCGGAGCTGCTGGGCTTAGCGAGCACGCGAGACCAACGTCGCGGCGCCAGCCGCGGCGCGCCGCTCCCAGAAAGCGTCGGAGGCTGAACCGTTTCTGAATATGGTGATTATAAGGCCCTCCATATGTGCTCCATCAAATCGACGGGACGAGTGCTGAACAACGCTCCCGGAGTACGTGGTCGCCCGTTAATCAGCCCTACAGAGGCGATAAATACATTTTCACGGTCTTGGGGGGACAGGGCCCACTCCAAGACTGCCGTCAGGCCCGTGGCCAACTTGCAAAGTTCGGCCCCACAAGCGGGCCTGGGAAGCCCATACGACGCTGTCCAAACTCACACGAAACACGTGCGCGGGGCAGGCCGACCGAGTGGTCCGCTGGGGCATTCCTGAGTACCGAGAACGCGCCGTCACCGGCCGGGTCCAGACGACCTCATCCCGGCCACGCCCCGCCGCCGGCGCCCTTTACACCGCCGAGTGCGGCGTGCATGAGTCAGATGCTCAGGGGTGGCGGCCGCCGCTGATACGCGCTGGCTCAGGAGGGCCGATACCGGCGCACGGGTGGCCTGCTGACGTCAGCACGTGTGAAGAGGTGCCCTGTCGACGGGCGGATTATCGCCCCGGGCCATCCCGCGCCGCCGCGTGACTCACGGCCCCCGGCGGCGGGGCGCCGCAGGGCGGCTGGGCGCGCGGACCCGGTCCACGTGTGTCACTCGTTGGTCGAGCGTGGGTGGACCGTCGGTCGCTGAACGTCATGCGAGAACGCAGAGGTGAGCTGCGATCCCTTGCGGCTCCCCCGTGGCCTCGGTTACATGACCCCCTCAAAGACCTGACCTGAACGACGAGTCCCAAAATTACCAGGCCATGTCCGGCCAGGAGCCGCGGCATGAATGGGGACAAAAATCACGTACCAGGGCAACCAAACAATCCCTTAACCTTTTCATACGTAAAAAGGTGATGAAGATATCCTCCATCATGTTCAGATCTTTTTTCTTCGGAGTTAAATCACTTCACCTTTGCAATTTAGAGAACCCTTCCATATTCTCAAAACGGCCTGTTATCGCTTCCACCAGTGAAGTGTCATCTTCAATTGAAATTAAGACATTCTCTCTCACTCTGGTGCAATTGCAAACCACGCCCACGTGATGTCTGACCACGGGCGCTGCTAGGGTCCCCCCCCCCCCCTCCCTCCCTAGACCTGCATTTTTTACCTGATGGCTCCTGACAGAAAGTAAGAAATCGGGGTAATATGTTCCTCCCCTAGCTCCGCCCCTTCCCCTCCCCCCCCCACCCCCCCCCCACCCGCCCACACACACTTGAGATAATCCTGGCCACACTCCTACGTCTGACCCACTCACGTCGACCTCGCCCTCTTTCCGCCGGCCTGCACTGACCTTTGATGACCTCGCGGGTGCGCAGGTCGTCGGCGCGCTGGTCGCCGTCGGAGCCGGCGCCGTCCTCCGAGTCGGAGCGGCCGGGGCCGCACGTGATGACCGACGGGCGGCCGTGCTGGCGGGGCGGCGAGGCGCCGCGGGCCCGGTACGGCGGCGGCGAGCCGCGCCGCACCGACATGTCCAGCGGCCCGTCGGCGGAGTCGTCACCCGCGTCACTGTACGCCGCCGAGTCTTGTCTGCAACGGAGGGCGCAGCATGAGAGCAGCAGCCGACAGCCGCGGACAAGGACGCAGTCGACGCCTCGGCGGTTGTGCCCGCTCCTGGCCGCTGCGACAACGCGGCGGCCGTGGCCCGCCTAGTCCAGTTGGAACCTACAGGGTTGCCGCAGGACGGTTGTCCCTGCATAGGATCGATCCTTGCTACCCAGCTGCCATTTCCCCAAAGCCTGTGGTAACGTGAGCGTCAGAGCGCGACGTTGATGACCTGCGTTACGCGCGTCGTGAAATGCCCAAAGGTCGTTTTGGGTAGCGGGAGCCACGGGTAGCGTCGTTACCATGGGCAGGACGGATGGGGTGCGGGTGAGGGTGTAACGAAGCGGCGGCAAGGGGCGGCGGGTGCAACGGACTGGGGTAGGGGAGGCGGGTGCAACGGACTATGGTACGGGCGGCGGGGTGACTACGGACAGAGGGCGCGGGCAGCGGGCAACCTTTCGGAAGTTGCACCTTCCGTGAGCAGAGGGTGGCAACATGCGGGGGCGGGGCTGTCAGGTGGAGCACGCGGGGGTGCCACATGCGGGGGCGGGGCTGCAGGTGAAGCATGCGGGGGTGGGGCTGCAGGTGAAGCATGCGGGGGTTGCAACATGCGGGGGGTGGGGGCATGCAGGTGGAGCACGCGGGGGTGCCACATGCGGGGGCGGGGCTGCAGGTGAAGCATGCGGGGGTGGGGCTGCAGGTGGAGCATGCGGGGTGCAACATGCGGGGGTGGGGATGCAGGTGGAGCATGCGGGGTGCAACAATGTGGGGGGTGGGGGCTGCAGGTGGAGCACGCGGGGTGCCGCATAGGGGGGGCGGGGCTGCAGGTGAAGCATGCGGGGGGGTGTAACATGCGGGGTCGGAGCTGCAGGTGAAGCATGCGGGGGTGCCACATGCGGGGGTGCCACATGCGGGGTGGGGCTACAGGTGAAGCACGCGGGGGTGCCACATGCGGGGGCGGGGCTACAGGTGAAGCATGCGGGGGGTGCCACATGCGGGGGGCGGGGCTGCAGGTGGGAGCATGCGGGGGTGCAACATGCGGGGGTGCCACACGCGGGGGCGGCGGCGGTGGATGCGTCAGGCGCACGGGTCCGATAGCTGGCCCGGCCGGCCGCGGGCCAGACAGGATCAGTCCCAGCGCCGCCGCGGCGGGACAAACGCGGCGGCGGCGGTGGCGGGGGCTCTCGGCCCGTGTCGCGGCAAGACAGCTGCCTCGCGACGGGGCTCGGCTCGCACACCGTCCGCGACCGTTGGCAGGCGCCCCACGTGGCCGACGGCGGTGTGCCGGTGTGATCTCTTTCATCGCTGTCGTCTGCCGCGACGCATGACAACGGGCGGCGAGGCCCACGACAGCGGCACATAGGACAGCCGCATCCGGCGGCGGCCGACCTTTCGTAACGCGCCCGCGTCACCTGAGTCACGTGACCTCGAAGGCGTGTGGACACGCGGCCGGCAGCGTGGCCAACACCCATCATTTGTCGTAGAACAGATACCACGTGTTAGTCACGTGGGGCGTCGGGGGCCGGCGACAGAGTGTCGCGACCGGGCACTCTGCGCCACTCAACTGCGCCTATCTCATAATTCGTTCTTCAGTATTTTAAGACTTACTCCGAACACCTTGATTGAAAGATCGCTGGGACCACAAGCTCATGCTATGCAGTGCTTGTTGCGCGAACCCTGACCGCAGTCATCAGATCGTAAATTCCAGGTTAAGAGAACATTTTGCGGCGAAAAGTTTGCATGCCGTAATGTTTCGATCCGTCCTGTCGTTTGGCGTCATCTGAACTTTAGCGCGGGCCGCTACAAATGGCGGCCACCATCTCAGTCATGAGCAAAATGCGAGCGCTTCAAAAGGTTTTATGAATCCATGCCACCACTCGTGTAGCAGCGGGCGAAGACAGACGCTCAACAAACTGAGCTACCGGAGCCCGCAGTCGAGTACAAGTTCGCCACCAAAAGCTCAGATTTTCCACTTGGAGCAGTTTTCGGGAGATCCTTCCTTGGAGTTGTTTCCATCAGTGAATCAAACACTTTTTTCAAAGATTTACTCGGTATTCTAAAGGACCGCTAAAATACCTGCTTCGTAGATCGATACTTGCTTCGTGGCAAAACTGCTTTGTAAGGCATCTCATGCCAGCCAATAATATATCATTTCGATTCCAACGTGTCATTCGTTTGGCAAGCAAACTCATTCGCGCTGCAAGTCCACCCGTCGGTGGTGGCCACACACCAACGCCACGTGGCCTATGGCTCTGACGGGCATAATTCGGCTTGAAAATTGTTTACTCACTCTAAGTGACCCAGGTCCGCTTTGTAGCACCATGTATCATGGTGCTCTGTCATGCAAACTAGTCCAGCACATTCATCGTGGAGGGTTGTTGTGATAGTCTGCTGCTGACACGGTTGTTGTGAAGGTGGCACAGCTCCTACTCTTTACACTTGGAGCAGTAAAGCGAAATCTGACCACACACGCACGCCTCTGGATTAGAGGCGATCGGTCGCTTGCGAACAACTTTTTGGTTTTCGTCTGAATTCGTCGAATTCGTATCAAGCATTTCAAATTTTCCATCTGAAAACGCAGTGTTGAAATTCTTCCACTGTACTCCTCTAGCTTAATCCACGACGGGTGACCTCCGGGTCTCCTAAGGTTTTCGGGACAACTTCTACGCGGTTTTCAGGCACGGCGCCTAATTTTTGGCAGTGTGGCCAAGTGCTTTTGACGGTGTGGCACAACTTTCACATGTCTTGCAAACGTTGCAAGTTTTCCACGCTGGCAGCTCGTGATCTATGACCTCTTTCTCGAGGCCATGCCGGTGAGATTTCTCTAAACAGTGACGGATCATGACGTCATGTTTTCGACAAATCACGTTACAAAGCACTTGGAAAATGGGGAAGGTGAAGACGGAGTAAGAAAAATGAAACAACCGCAACGAGGCATGAGGGGCGGAAGGGAGAAAACCAACAGGAAAAAAGAGAAATACAGAAACCAGTGCAGGAGTCGAGGCAAAGAAGCAAGTAAAACAATTGGAGACAGAGGAAAGACACAGACGAAAAGAGGGCAGCAGCCGACGGGCAGCAGCCGACGGGCAGCAGCCCGCGGCTCGCCGCCGACCGCGGGGTGGTGGGCCGGCCGCCCCCCTCCGTTGGTCCGTACCTCTTGAGCCGCAGCTTGGGGGGCGGTGAGCGGGTCGTTGCGTCGGCTCTCGGAGCGCTCCAGCTTCCTTTGCGGTTGGGCAGGTCCTTGGCCGGCGAGCGGCGATCCTGGCCGGCGGCCGGCGGCTGGCCAGACCCCGAGCCCCCGTCGCCGCCGCCGCCCAATGCACGCTGCGCCGCGCGACGTCTCAGCTCCTCTGCAATACGAAGACGGCGCGAGCGTCAGCGCCAGAGTGGGCCAGTCGCCCCCACGCGGTGCTGCTCCAGTGAGCCCCCTGCGCTAGCGGGCAGCCGGCGGCTGGCGCCAAGCGTTCCAGCGTCGCCCGTCAGTGGCCAACGACCGTGTCACGAGTCACAGCTCAGTTAACAGCCCCCCCCCCCCACGCCCAGCGCGCAACCGGCAGGCAAGACAAAATAAACACCTCGTACACACACGCGCGCTACCAAATGAAGGCATCCGTGTCCCGGTGGGACGCGCCTGGAACGTCGGCTGACGCGGCCATCCGAGGCGGATGGCAAGCCGCGGCCGGACCGGGCTTGGCCGGACCGGGCTGGACCGTGCCGGGCCGTGCCGCGCCGTGCCCGTATCGACCCGTGGCTGGGCTGCGCTGATGATTAATCACAGCGTAAAGGTCGCCACGGAAGCGCTGCACTTATTGTCACCAGTATTGATCAGAATAATCGGCGCGAGCCGGCGCCAGCCCCAAAGACACGGCACGGCCGCGCCGGCCGGTCTGCCCGCTGGCAGATCGACCCCGGTGTGCAGGCGGGTAGCAGTGGTATCCACCACCGTGGATAGCAGCGTGGGTATGCCACCGTGCTGGTCAAGTATTGTATTGCTGAGCTAGTATTGCGAGCCCAGTCACGACCCACGACCTCACCAAACGGAGGTCAAGGCGCATATCGCCAGGCAGCTCCCAAAGCGGACCATGTGGGCTACAAGCGGTGGGCCATGCCGCTGCCGGCCGCGTGAGGTAGGCCTGCGCACGCGCACGCGACGCGCCTCTTAAACCATCCGGCGTGGCTATCGGCCATTACGCGGCTAATTTCGGGGCCGGTTCTCTGGTGGCTTCGGCTGCGTGCGGCCGGCGCTGCACGAGCTCGAAGGTCAGGCTGGGCACCTCCGGTTAGGAGATTTCGCCGGGCGGGCGCCCGCTGATTGGGCGTTGTCTGCAGCGCCGGCGGGACCGGCACGCACCGGCTCGTAGTCAGCTAACGACAGCCTAATTGGCGGCTGGGAGGCGAGCCGCCGTCGGCGCCGCACGCCACCCGCCGCTGGTAGGCTCGACCCGCGCCACAGCGGCGCCTGCTTACTGGCCAGCCTGTCACGCGCGCAAGTGGCGGCCAAATGCCCCGCGTGCCTACAGACCAGGCGCGCCTGGCCATCGCGAAAGACCGTCGACACTTGTGCCGCATTCGCTGTGCAATTACGTCAGCACCAGCGGAACGGCCCGAACGCGCGTCACCAGAGCAAACACAAAGCTCTGAGCAGACCCATTAGGGGCACGTGATAGGCCAAAGCGTTCAGAACGCCCACTCGCACATGCCCGGGCCGTATGGCCAGGCAGTGCGCAGAGCGACAGAACAACGGCGGCAGGTGTATCTGCCATCCACTGCTGAGACCGCCAGAGCCGCGGCGGCGCCGGCCAGCGGCACGGCGTGAGCGCGGGCGGGCAGCCGGGGCGCCATGGGCCGCGTCCCCGCTGCGGGGCGAACGAACGGCGGCGGCGGCGGCGGCGGCCCGACGTCCGCCTCATTACCCGCGGGTTCAGCGTCCCCTCCCCGGCCGGCGGTAAACAGGACGGCCAGCGCCGGGGAGCCTTGCCCCGGGCCTCTCGCGCGCAGGTAACAAGAATTACAGGTGTCCGCCGGGCGTCGCGCGGCCGCATTGTGCACCGGAGCAGGCCGCATGTGCACCGGAGCAAGCGGCGGCAGGGGCGGCGCGGCGCCGCTGCCCAACAAAAACAGGCTGGGGAGGGCCGGCGGGCCGGGGTCGCTCTGCCCGAGACGGTCCGGTGCCGGCCCGGCGTCCCCCCCCCCCCTAATGACCACCCATGATCGGGCCTAATTTGGGGGACTCCGGGACAGCGGGAAGAGGGCCTGGCCGGATACGTGTTCCATACAAGGCGGACGCAGCGGTGCCTTTGAGACCTGCCGGCACACCGAACATTAGAGGCAATTTCACGTTTACTAGACGTGTGAATGGAGCGCCGACTCCTTTTGTCAGCGTGGCTGTCGCCGAGGCAATTTAGCAGCGCCAGCTGAGTTCGAAAGGTCGCGACACGGCCCCAAAATAACCACAACAAAGCACTGACAAATGTGACGGATCTACGCTGGGGGAAACGGGACCGGGTACCCAGGCCTGGCAGCCAATCATACGGCTGAGGGCTCAGCAGGGCTGGCTTATCCCCCTTGATGTCCAAGCGAAACATTCCTTGTTTCATTTGGGCAGCAGCCCGCGGCGACACGCCGCCGTTGTAATGTGCTCCTCTTAATCTGCATATGCCCATCTGTCGCTCTAAAACACGGGGAGAGGACTGTGAATGCTGCCACTGCCGGCTCCTTTGAGCCACACCTACTGGCAGCAGAACTTGAGTTTAGCTTCACGGAAGAGATTCAGTGACGACAGCGGTAAGAACTAATTTTCACGGGCATTTATGGGAGCACGCCATTTTAAAATAGCAGTTGATGGTGCTTTGAGGGTCACTGGCGTGGCATGCACTAGCACGTGAAGCATGACGGTGGAGCAAACAAAGACCCTACAGCATCGACCATGGCAGAAGCTTTAGAGATTTACGCGAAAAACAATCCACGAAGAAGAGCCCTCGGGAGATCGGCAGATAAAGACTTCGACAGATCGTCATAGAAAACGCACCTATTTAAAGGGATCCTCATGGTTGTGGTACGTTTCGGCCCGCCTGTAATGAACCTTGCAATATGCCGGCCGAGCAAGTCTGACCACATCAGCGATATGCGATGCAATTTTTGACTAGCTTTCTGCCGGAGTTTGCACGATATACTGATATCCTGCCACACCGAAACAGGCCTTGGGTGGTTCGGGACTTGAGCCCATTCGACACAGATGTTCCCTCGAGATGACGATGACGTTCACCACCACGGAGGGCAGCGCCGATACACATGCCAGCCATCAGTAACACGTCGGAGTGAAGACCGCTTTACTCCGTCGAGACTGCACTGTAAAGGGTTCAGGTTATATAGCCTGTAGCATGGACTTCGTCCATTGCCGGACGACACCAAACGACACTTATCGCACATGAAGCGGCGTCAATTTTTTTGTTGTTTATTAGTGTTTTCGGGCGCGCCAACTGCAATGGTCATTTTGCGCCCGAGTATGGCGTCAATTTTTCCCGTGTGAGAACCGAGGCGCGATTTCGTGATTACTGCTTGGCTCCTTTGTATGTTCTCTCTCAGCGCATGTTTCGTGTTTCGGTTTCCCGTGATACCCATGCGCGATCGCCAGTTCACGACGACAGGCTGCTAAAAAAGAGCCGTTTGTAGCGAAGTTACCTGAAGATGTAGCGATGTTCTACAAAACGTACTTCCAAAATCAAGGTGCCTCTGTCTGCCGGCAGACATTTGCACCCATTGGCGTTTGTACGTTTGCAGGCATGTTTTTATATCTTCAAAAAGGTGGCAGGGCTCAGTGCGGTTCAACGCATCCCTTTCAATGCAATTCCCCACCTGCAGTCTTAGTTACAATAAACATACAGCAAGTCTTATTTGATCCTATTTCACTCATATGGCAAACAACACATAGCTACCAACATAACCAATCCCGGCTAAATTATTGGCCGTGACTTCAATCCATCAAAACCAGTTCAGGCTGGTCAATCTTTCAATCCAATGTTCTCCTATCCCGTGTCGTGACAAGGTAAGAGCTGGGACCCTCGTAAGTCGGATCCACGCCACCATCGTACCCGGGGCTCCGCGGGCGACCCTCCGCTCGCCGATAGTGGTGACGCTCATGGGCTCATTATCTTCCAACGACGATATTACTCAACTCGTGTACACACACCTAGTTCGTCCATGCTTTGTCACAGTGGCACAACACGCCTGCACCGGGCCGCCCCGATTTACGCCGTGGCCCCTGGAGGCCGTCCGTTTGCCTGCGCCCAGCCTTGCAGCAGCCTCCCGCCAGGATTGGTCCTCGTGGGCCTACGGAGGTCCACGGGCTGGGTACGCCTAACTAAGCTGGGAGTGCCGCTCTGTTCAGGCCACGAGGCGGTCCCGTTACCACGCTTCACCCTGTTCTGTGGTTTGCATGGGGGGGGGGGGAGGGGACACACCACGAGTAGGTCTGGGGTGCCCCCTTATGTGGGCTTCGAGATGTCCTTCCAGACTGTACCGGAGGACGCACCTCACCAATGTCATTGGCGCCTACCATCTTGACCTGGGACGCCATCTTCCTTAGTTTGGGAAGTTTGTCCTTGGGTTTGGGAGCTGCCGCCTACCCTGGTCCGGGACGCTTAAATACTTGGTTCTAGGGGAGCCTCCCTATGTAGATCTGGACGTTGCTCCTACCTAGATGTAGGGCGCCCTCCATTTAGGCCTTGAGCTTTGGGGCGCCTTCTGTCTAGGATTGGAGCATCCTCCATTTAGGCTTAGGGGCCGCTTTTCTGTCCAGGATTGGAGCATCCTCCATTTAGGCTTTGGGGCGCTTTTCTGTCTAGGATTGGAGCACCCTCCATTTTGTGCTTGGGGACACCTCCTGCCTGGCTCATGCCCAGGGGCATCCCTCCCTCTTGGGCTATAGGGCGTACGTCTACCTGCGACTGAGGTGTTCCTCTTTCTGGGACTAGGCGCACACGCCACGCTGGTTCAGGGGGCTCTCGTCCGGGGCTTGGCCGTGCCCTTTCACCAGGGCTACGGCCCAGTGGCGCCGCTCAAATCCGCTTGATGGCACCGGCTTTGGGCCTCACGTGACCAGCGTGCCTTCTAATTGGCCGAATAGGCGCAAACATTTCTGGATGTCAATGGAGGTGCCACTAACACAATGACGCTCAAACGGCCCACATCCACGCCATCGGCTGGTTGAGGGCCGATCCTCCCTTGGAAAGGTCTTAGCACTGGCGTCAGCGCCCGGGACCAAAAGTGCGCCACACGCGCCCCGGCGTGGGGGCAGGGTGCACGATCCAGCTCGGGAACCGGTGAGGCGTGCGATCCGTTTCGCTCCCACGCCCCAACCGTACGCCCGCTGGCGGGCGGGAGAGCCCGCCACCCCTGGCGCCCGTGCGCCCGCCGGCTGCTGGCGAAGCGGACGCTGCAGGCAGCCGGCGAGCTGATCTAACGGAACAACCCCGCCACCGTTGATGACCGCCCGCACACCCGCCCACGGAGCATCTCTGCGCCGCCTTACCGTCTTCATCTTGATCGAACCACGGTTGCCAGACCTTCACCCGCGGGCGCTCCTGCTCCGACATTGTCGTCGCACGGAAGAGCGGCTGCCTGGCTAGCGTCCGCAGTCGCTCCGCAGCATGCCCGCCAGCCGCCGCCGCCGTCACCCAGCGTCACAAGCCACACCCCGGACGCGCTCTGCCCAGCACTGCCCCGCTCCGCTCAGCTGAAATGAGCCGCGCCCGGCGCACGCGGCAGCCGGCCGGTTGCCGCGCGCTGATTGGTCGGCGCGCGCCGCCGATTGAGTCGGCGCCGCGACGCCAGGTACCGCGGCGGCGGCGGCGGCGGCGGCGGCGATGGCGCGCGGCGGGTTGGAGCGGAGCGGGCCGGGCGGGCCGCCCGTCGGCCACGGCTGGAATTTGGCAGCCGTTTGACGCCAGCTGCCTCTAAATACCACGGCTGATACGTTGACTATTTTGCGACGGAATGCTTAAGAAAATACGGTCAAAGGTTAAGCAGCGGCGGGCCGCGCGTCGGCCTGGGTTTAGTGGTGCAGCGGGTAGCGGATGCCATGCGCAGCAGTACAGCGGGCTCCGCTTATCAGCAGCGCGTCCATCAAGGGAATACAATGGTAACGGTGATTGTTCACTCGTGAGGTGGTTAATTACGGCCTGAATAAACCGTCGTTTGGGCTAAACGTGCCAGGGATGCTTGGCTCATAACTTTCCTCACATTCGACGAATACTACCACTGATTGGCTTACAAAAATCGAGCAATCGAACGAACATAATTGAGCAAAAGTTGCATTAGTGGTTGCAGAAATTCGAACATCGCCCGGACCCCAGTCGGCCTCGAGTGATCAAGCCACCGTTTTTCCTGTCTCCTTTTTTGCTTTGCGCTGGTGCAAGATTCGACCCATAAATCACGACACCAGATCGGTATCAATCAATCGGAGATGTCTAAAGGTTTGACAGCTCACACATGTATGGATAAATATCGTGTCAATAAACTGAACAAGCTGGCATCGTACTGGTACTTGGTGTCTGTAATGTGAAAAGGCCGTTCCACTCGGCTTCCTGCGACTGCGTTAGCTGCAAGGGCGCGACCACGCTGCTGAGACATCAGCCTTTTGGAAGGAAAACACCTTCTGAGCGACAAGCGGGCTGTCTGTGTGCAACTTCGTCGTGTTGAACAAGCACAAAGGTGCACTACGGATCAACGAGCACGATTTCGGAGCGAGTTGGGCCATTGTCTCGATTCAACCGGAGCTCCTCCTGCACGCCGTGCCGGGCCGGACGCGAGGGCGCCATGTCCGCCGCACCCGTTCCCCTGTCAGCGGTCGACAGTGCTGCCGGTGTCGTGTCGGGCGGCAGCCGGCGGACTGTGGACCACCGGCGGCGGCCGACCCGTCGCCGTGATCACGTGGCAAGGAACGGCGCCGCCGCTAACAGCCGCGTCGGGCCGGCGATGGCTGCGTTTGGCCCCGCCGTTTCACGAGCCGTTCCGAGGAGGGCCCCGACTGAAGCGCCCGCCGACCGAGTTCAGTTTTCGGTGTCCCGTGTCCGGTGTGCAGTATCCAGTGCCCGGTATCCATTGTCCAGCGTGAAGATATCCACTTTTTTTTTTGTACGCGGCGGCCGGGCGCCCGGGGGTGATGGAACTTCCCAAAGACCTGCCGCCGGCGACGGCTGCTGGGATACTGCTGCAGCCGCATGTTGCACCATTTCCGCCGTGTCCACTGTCCAAAGCCACGTGAAGCGATCCTGGCAGTGCACCATGCTCAGCTCACAGCAGCCAGCCAGCATGTCCACAGCCCAGAGAAACATTCCACTCGCCGTCTCTAGGCCGGTGCCCGCCACTCAGCAGCCGTGCCAACTATCCAGTCATGTCCAATGTCCAGTCCACGCTCTTTCTCCAGCCAGGTCCACCGCCCAGTAATGTCCCTGGCAGTTCATTCAAGTCCCTGTCCGGCAATTCAGTCGTGTCCGCTCTCCAGCCGCGTCCGCCGTCGGCCACTGAGTTCTCCGTGCCGGTCCATGAGCCCCCGGTGCCGACGGCCGTGCCGCCGCCGCCGCCGCCGGTGGCGCCCACGGCCGCTCAGGGTCACCGCTGGCGGCGCCGGAAACGGCGCCTCTGGCGGGCCGGCGCCGCAGCGGCGCGGCGGCCAGACCACGTCACCGGCTGGACACGGCGCGGCCGGCCGGGCACTCACTTCCGCACCGACGCCGCCGCCGCCGCTGCGCCGCCTGCCGCCGCCGCACTTGGAGACAGAGGGGCATGGCACCACCATCTGTTTGCGGTGGAAGTGACCAGAAGCGGCCAGGTGGATTACCCATAATAATGCACGGTACCCGACACCATTGTTTCTCCAGCTTTTACGAAAACTGTTTTATGGGACCATTATACGCTGCAAAGCCATTCCCAAAACCCCCACCATAGCCTGATAACAATTCAAGAGCTCAGTGAGTTTATGCAAAATACGTCTGTCATCTTTTAGGAAGCATGGAACAGGGCAGTCAAAACGACTGTGTCTTCTGTTAAAAAGCACGAATTGCCAGCAGTCAAATGCTACTGAATTATGCTCCCACCAATACCATGCAAGAATGAACACCTAATATAACTTGTCCATGGATTGTGTTCCTTGAGTTAAAAAAATCAAAAAAATATTGAACATTCCATCCAACCCAGTTGTGCGACCCGACATGCAATGGGAAAATCTCATCCCATGATAATAGCATAAACGCGCAATCAGGCAACGTTGTATGGCAAGAAAGCTGAGGCAAATCCTGCCAGCACAAGAAATCTTCGCATTGTATCACCACTACACCCCGCAGTTTCAGACCCTGAGCCTGGCAAAATGACCACTCCACCATGATATGACTCCAATACTCAGATGCATTTGTAGACCTCGGCACAGCATTGCATGCCTTATTTCACTAAAAGCGACACTTTCCCACCGCGGGCTGCCCTACAGGACCATTGCACGGCGTAAGGCCAGATTCAGGGCCTCTGTTGGAATGAGCATTGCGCAGTACTTTCATGTCCCCGCTTGTTGCGTCATATGAGTGTTGTCCTATGTCATGCTTTAAATTTTTGTGTCGCTATTTTGGGGTGAGTTTCAGGCTCCAGTCCCATGTCAAGCTTGCCTTATATAAGTCATGTACTGCCTTCGGCATTTAGTATGGATTTTCCATATAATTTCGGATCGCGAGGCTACAGGCCAAACCCAGCATTTGAAGCGTGAGCAGTGAGCAATGATCCTCTACTTTGACGAAAGGTTCAATGAATACGCGCCCAACTATTGGGCATGTTCCACGAGAGGTCTCCGAAATGGTGCATGGCTTCCGCGTGGCAAACAGATACGTAAACGGCCTCCTCGTTTCACATCAGTGCTATTTCAGAAAATGCACGCCGCACTTAATTTTGATTTTCACGTCAATGGTGTAATGCCTAGACTTCAGCCTCCTTTCCAACAAAACCCTTTCACTTGAGCTCAACTCGAAATTGGACCTGGAGTTAAATGGAAGGTTCCATATTTGTGGATATTGAAGCAAGCATCAGACATGATAAAATAGCTCGCTGATACCCATTGGTGTACTTTTAAGTGTAAAAGACTGCTCTAAACACATCGAGCAAATATTCTGCTCAATACATCATTGACCATGTCATGGAGCGTTTATAAGATGTTGAAGTGTCGTCCCACACACGATCCAAAATTGCCACCTTAGCACTCGTTTGTAGTGCTTCAATCTCCTGAGAGGTGGCCTTTGCAGTGCTGCAGGTGTTTGGTTAACCAAATTTCGTTACGTGCTCGTGTTTTGGCCCTTTCTTGTGGTCTCTTCGCATACGTACTAGTGAGTTTAAGGTGTTAACTTGCATTCACATGCACGGTTAAGGCACTCATCTTAAGTTCTTCGATTACAAGCCTTATTTCATAATAACTAGCACCCATGTCCAACTTCTTGTGCTATGTAGCAAACGTGACTAGACTTTGCACCATTGTTAACATCTGCTTGCCGTCTGCTTTATCTAGAAACCTTGCTCACGAACGTCAGGTGTGGACGGCCCGCCGGCTATGTTCTCGCTAATCTTGAACGCCACGTGGCCGATGGGGTGGCGATATTTTGATGATGATACTATCGGACCGTGCATTCCTGATTGACCTTGAAATGGTTTGTACATACTCGTGGGGGTTTGCCTGATGAACTAGGGCGTTTTATGTCTTTAGAAGGGTACGGCTGTGAACTGCGCCAAATGATCGCCAAAATAGCTATTTTAGCTCCAAATCTAATACAAATGTGGATCGACCCATAAAACTTGAGTTTGGGCTCGATGCGGCAATGACCCACCCATCATATCCCATTTAAATTCTTGGCACAACGCTCAAAAGATGCAGTAACTCCAAAGCATAAAAACAAGAACAATAAGCTCCATCCCTACCACAAATGACCCAAGTGTGTTGAAGGAATTCGTGTAGAACGGAAGTCTTCCTGCAAACAATTCATTTAGACATCCAGATGTCCGTTCGAAGGCCACAAAGCGATTTATCCAGTTTGACGCACGGCGGATCATTTCGGACAGCGTCCATAGCCGCGTTTGAGCCACAAGGAAGTGTCGCCTGATCAGCTCGCCGGTAAGCCAAGTTTTGTAGGGCCTGACTATGCATGACTATGTAAACATGCTAGCAGATTTGTTTGTAAGTTACATAAACTCTATTTCAATGGTGAAATCCTGTTTAAAAAGGAGCAAAAAAGTGGAAGGCGTATGAATTATACCAAACAATGCCCCTTTGCCTTAAATTCTGGACACATGTACTATGTCTGCAATATTCTAGCCGTAAAGCGGATGTGCTGCAGCGCTGCCAAAAATATGCCTGAATGTAGATGCGGTCATTTTCCGAATGACTCAGACTTCTCCTTCGTGGTAAAGTTCGTTGGCAGTGGACCGGAACTGTCGACGCAAGTCTTGAGCAGGCAAAAAACCGTTTAGCAACAGCACAGTCTGAAGGCCTGATCAGCCAATCCCCTGTCCGTTTACTCCAGTGGCTCGTTCTATTGTCATAGGATTTTCCATTGTTAGGCCTCTGCACCCCTTTAACGAGAGACAGTCCAGTCTGCAAACGGAGCAAAAAACCAAAGGTGGCACCATGCTCAAAACGATACAGGCCGGTCTGCACATGAGGCCAAGACCCGCGACAGTACCTATCGCACTAAAACGGGGATGGACCAGCCTGCACTTAGGCCAAAAATATGTGGCAGCGCGGTAACGGGAAGAACGACACGGTCCAGCCCACAAACGACGCTGAAAGCTGTGACGGTACCGTGCCTGAAACGACACGGCCCAATTGGCACACGAAGCTGCAGTCTCTGACCACGCAGTGCCAAAACGAGAGGGCCCGGCTCAGACCTGAGGTCCGGCACCACCACGGGGCGTGACTGAAGACATGGGTGGTGGGACGCTAATGCGCTGATGCTGGTGCGCATTTTTCACCTGGCAGGTGTAATCTGCTGGTGTTCCTCCGGGTTTTTCTCATCACGTCTTGTACTGCAGCCCGAACAAGGTTTCCGTCACGTTCTGGGACGATCCGCACTCGCTCAAGAACAGCAGCATCTACACGGCCATCGGCGCTGAGAAGCGTTCACGACTCTGCGGTTCTTCACGTCCGCGACCGGGCGGATGTGCGACGCGACAAGTCACGAGCGACGACGTACCCCGGCCGGGCCTGTTCGCCGGCGCAGAGGTCGATCGCAGGGGCCGGCCTTGCTGGCCTTTGTTCGGGCAGGGTGGCGGCCGGCGCGCTGCCCTGCGCCCGACTGGAGGGCTGCAGCAGCTCAGAGGCGGCCTGCGGAGGGCTGCCGCGGGCTGCGGCGGCTCCGCGGCGGGCTGCAGCAGCTCCGCGGCGGGCTGCAGCGGCTCCGAGGCGGGCTGCGGAGGGCTGCCGCGGGCTGCGGCGGCTCCGCGGCGGGCTGCGGAGGGCTGCCGCGGGCTGCGGAGGCTCCGCGGCGGGCTGCGGAGGGCTGCCGCGGGCTGCGGAGGCTCAGAGGCGGGCTACGGAGTGCTGCCGCGGGCTGCGGCGGCTCCGCGGCGGGCTGCAGCGGCTCCGAGGTGGGCTGCGGAGGGCTGCCGAGGGCTGCCGCGGGCTGCAGCGCCTCCGCGGCGGGCTACGGCGTGGCATAAGGCCGGCCCACGGTGTCGCCTTGACACCGCTTCTGCCGCTCATCACTGTGCTTATTTATTGTTGTTTACATGTTTCGTGGAGTGAAGTGGCAAACGTGTAGAGACATTAATACAGTATTCGGCTTGACTAATTGCCCTCTCACACATTGAGCCATGGCCGATGGGAAAGGTCCTAAATGCATTGCAAAAGAGAGTAGGATGTTGCAGTTTCGGGGATGTGTCATTTCTCATGTCCTGGAGGCACCTTATGGACAGTGAAGAATAGTCAAACTTTTAACCGGCCGGGTGTACCGCGAATCTTGGCTCGCAGTTCGTTCAACTCTACGAAACATGAGGGTCGACCCGACCCGACCCGACCCGAACGAACGTTTTTTTCAGGCTGTTAGTATCATTCAACCTTGACTGTGCAGTAAATTTCTACCCGATAAACATACGATGATATACGGATGAACGATGACTAATAGCCAGCTGACAAATATAGGTCGGGATGGTCATTTCATCAAAATATATCGACACGGAGTGGGTTTTGCATGGAAAATGAATATGATTCACCGACTGACTGTTATTCTCCATGTGGCTTCCGCACAATTTTCCATGAATGCAGGTGGGGAAAAATATCTGTGCTGGCTTTTAAATCGACTGAATAAGCATCCACTGATTAGCATGAGTATTTTGGCCAGCGTTTGCTGCCCCGAGCTTACACAAGCTCTGAATTTCAATACTTTTGGCGTGTCATCCGGACGCACTCCTGTCTGATTCATTCCACGAACATACCAATCATTCATTCCAGGATTTGTTCCTGGAACATCCATGTGGGACTTTTTCGGGAGGGGGGCTGACTGAAGTGCGAGCCGTGGCGCGGAGCCGAGGGTCGGTCAGCGGCGCTGCTTCGCGCCGACAGCGGACCTCCTCACGCCGCCGGCCGACGGCCTTGGCAGAACGGATGGCCACTCGGTGGCGCGCCGCAAAAAGGCGCGAGTTTTGACGCGCGCGCTCGGCCCCAGATCGGCCGGCCCTCGCGTACGCGCCGCCGCCGTACCCGGCGGCAGGACTCGTTTTTGTTCCCAGGCCCGATAGCATCGGGTGACGGTGGCGCCACGGCGCGGCGCCGGCGCCGCCGACCCCAAGGTTGGCGGCCGGCGCGGCCCGGCCCGTCGCCGGACGGCGGCCGGCCGGCGCCGCCAGCCAGCCGGGGCGCCGGCCGGGAGCCGGCGCCGGCACCTGCGCGCCGCGGCGGCGGCCTGCGCCGCCCGCCCAGCTCTGTGGCTGATCGTGACTGTTAAAACGTACGAAGAACTCCTATCGTGCAAAAACAGGCCAATGATTTGGGAAAAGAAAACAGCTACAATTATGATGTTAGGCGGTGTTAGCCAATTATTTAAGTGGCAGAGATTGCAATATTTATGTGGCAGGGATTGCCATGAAATGGCATTCCGCACATACACAACGGACCTTGCGGAAGGTAGATGCACTGATAACAAGATAAATTAACAGCGATTGATGAAAGCAATGCTGCTGACGCAGATGACGAAACTTGCCCGACGTGGCAGAGGGGTAAGTCGAGTTGGACTATGCTTCACGCACTTTGCCATGTAAATCCCATGACAAATTTCCGGAAATGTTGGGCTGGGGTCCTCCACTCAGTTTTTCTGGTTCCTGCCTCCATCTCTGGCGCTACACAGCCAGGCTTCAATGCATTTAGAGATCTCCGGCACCCATAGGGACCCAGGCCATTTCAGAACCTTTGGCTGCTCTTCACACGGCAGCCATCTTGAGTCTCCCGCATCGTGCACTCCCATAATCCCGTGGCCCCAGGGTTCTGTGCGTGTCCAGTACCCCTCACACTCGCAGACCCTTGGATGATGATGGGGTCCGTTGACCGCCCTGGGCCCATCATATTACGAAGACTGGAAATCAAGGGCTCGTGATCCCCTCAGTACACCTGCCGGACAAGGGAGCTTGACCTCCGCGGCGCAGTGATGGTCTAGGGCCGACACTTCGTTATTTCAAGGCCTCTCCTCAGTGCGTATTTTTTCATAAATATCTGATGAATTGCTTCTGGGGGCTTTTTAAATATTCAGTAGCCGTAGCCGCCTGAAGCGCGTTAGCAGTTTTGGTCTTTCAATGTCCCCGGGCCCCTGGGCCATATCGGGGTCGATGGCTACCCCGGAACGCCTACATTCTTGGCATCCTGGGCCGTTTAAGACCCATTGTCACTCTGAGATCTTTGAGAGATTGAGATCACTATATGATCCAGCTCTCATGGCATATTGAAAGCCCTTGATCAACCCGGAACCATGATGTATATATCTCTATTTCTTAAGATCCTAAACTTCCTTTACGGGCTACGCTGCGCTCAGACGATAGCGGAATATTAGATGCTTCTGAACTTTCTCGAACTCTGACAATGTTCAGTTCCTTGACCAACTCGATGGTCTGAAGAGCTCTTAGGTCTTTCCTGACATCGCATGGGCCCGTTAAGTTATGCGGTGGCATAACAGGCCCTGCCCTCCACCCATACTCTGAGGAGAGGAGCGGTTCCCCGCTGCCCCCCCCCCCCCCCACACTGGCACTGCAACACTGATGCGCGTTGCATCTGAGTCGTAGACAATGTATCGCTTCTTCCAGAACGGAAGAAAAGCGTTTTTGAAAGCGTATCTCGGATACACGATGCCGCCCCAGGGGTGAGGAACGAGACAATAGCGCCATCTATACAGCCCGCGCAACGGTCGTACTGCAGTCACACATGTGCACCGACAGCGCCACCATGCGTCTAATTTACAAGGTAAAACTTGGTTAGCTACTCCCCAGAGCGCTCTACTCGCCGTGTTTCTGGCGCAATGCGCGAGGCGTCTTGAGCGGAAGCGGGCGACGGACGCTGCAGCGGCGCGGGCGTGCCTCCGGTCTGCAGCCCAGCCTTGTCGCCCACAGCGTGGAATGCGGCGCAGAATGACTCACCACGTCGCCGCTGCGGCAGTGCGTGAACGCCGGCCGCCGGCGCCCGCGAGTTCGCGACAGGTGCCGGCCGCACTGTATCAAACGCTGGAATGTGCCATTGATGACCGTAGCGTGACGCGCAAATATGCAGGGCACACTTCACGTGCCCGACAAACAGGGCGCCGCGCACTAAAGTCGACCGCGAGGTCGCGCCGGCTTGACGTGGTAACGCTGTTCTCCTTCCAAAGGCTAACAGGCCATGTGGAAACGTTCATCGAGTTTCCACATGGCTTGGTTCAGGAACGAGTTCATCATCCAAGCCTCCACGCGGCACCGGGCGTCGCATGGCCCAGTTTCCATCGGTGGCGGCCAGCTGAAACGACGCCAAGATCCGGCTGAGTCGACGCCGCCCCTAAAATCAGACTGACGGAGCGCCGGCACCCCGCATGGGCATCTTCCGATGCAGAAATGCCACTCGTTGATAATTTTTACGGGCGGGAGCGGCGACCAGTGGCGGGTCCAAAGAACGGGCCATGGGACTGCGCCCTCCTTGGACCGAAGGGTCACCACAGTTTTGTAAAAGGGTACCAAAATCCGTATTTCGGGTTCGCATAGCCTTCGATTACAACACGCACCAAACTTCAGGGGCTCACGAACTGCCCACAATCTTGCAATTCAACATCGAAAGAAAATCGGCCTCTAGAAATAAAGGGGACAGAGCGTGGCGGACCGTTCCAGCGGAGGACATTTTACCGGTAGAAACAAGAATCTAAAAATAAAGTGGTCGAAATCCGGAGACTTCTGTGTGAGGAGGGGAGGGCCAGAGAGCACAATTAAGTGAGGCCTCTCCCTCGACGAAATCCTGGATCGGCCCCTGGTGACGACCGCATGCTGTCGACGGTACGCTTCCGAAACGGTGGTGTCCATACCCGTGAACTAACCAGCCACTCCTCTGCCGAACCCCCGAGACCATGTCGTGCTTGGTTCAGCTGCTGTGCAGGGTCTCTCCCGTATCAAGCGCTTTTGGCCACATAGCCACTCCTGCGTGATCCTCCGCACGAAAGTACCTCATCGCAGTGCCACTGACGGTATAATCCTGGTTGTACGAGCATTTCATGCAAATTGTGACAAGATACTCAGACAGCCGTGCAAAGTTCGCGTGCATCCATCTCCAGAATAGGTAACCCTGTTCACATGAAATAATACTATGCAGGCAACAAATTACTTTCGCATATACTAAAGTTTACAAGTAGATGAAATTTCATTTCATTTCATTTCCTTCGCTTCTCCTCGCTCTACTTCGTTCGAATCGCTCACTTCGCGATTCAACTCGGCGAAACGAGAAACTACAGATTCCTTTGCTAAGGAACCACCCACAAATTACGCAACACATTAGGACTACCCCCACCGGAACATACAACTTCAAGGCATATCCCATACACATTCCTCACACATGTCCTATCAGTGATGACTCCCGACCAATTCCCCGTCCATGCCCACATTAGCCGTACACCCACACTAGTCCTGCACCCACAGCAGTCGTACACCCACACCAGTCGTACAAGTTATGGATCGTCCCAACCCACAAATGTATGAGTACAATGCTAACGTCCGTACGTGACGTCACACCTGAAACGTACAAATACAACATGGATCCAGTCCACAGGGACAACAGGAAAGCCACCAAAAAAACCGGTAGAAAGGGAAAGAGCCCTATACTTGTGTAAATTGATCTCAAATCTCCGGAGTGCTGAAAATTGTTCTAAACTGGTGCAATCATGTATCTCGGCGATGGCTTAGGACTATCCAGTATGATGACAACACACTTACGCAAATGCACCGTGCTAAACAGCAATATATGTACATCAAAACACCGTGCTCTTCGCGAGTGTATTGGCATTCTTTTCAGTCGATATCCTTGAACATCGAGTCCAACTAGGCGCTAATTTGGCTTATTATGGGGTCTTCAATGCCTTCATATAGCCAAACATGGGGTTTCCAGACGCATTTGCTGTTTGGCGAGCGAGATGAGATTGCCCCCTCAGCCTCACATCACGTCACGGAGGCGAAGGCAAGTGACACATTCTCGGACCAGTCCCACCGTCCGTTTACACTATATTTGGACACGTTTAACGGCTAGTTGTCAAACACGATACACTGAGAGAGCTGGCATCCAGGTATGTTGTGCACTGACAATCTGACCAACATCTCAACGCTCACTGTAGTCATGTTGACGTGCCTCTCACTGTGCACGTTCATAGCGATAAACCTAGAGCATATTACAACATTGCATTGGAATTTCACATGCAATCCAGTTATATGATAGCAATCCGAGCTGCGGAATCCCGGAATCTAGTCTTACCCGTCATAGGGGAGCAATGCCATGAATGGGTTAATACGGTGCGCAGATGTTAGCCATGCGTTTACGGTGTTTTTTTTTCCAAGTTGGAACTTTGGAGGAGCGGCTAGAGCTCTAACCTTTTCTTTTTCCCTTCTAAATGAGACCAGCCTACTTGCTCAGCGCCAGTAGCTGCGCCCACGCTTCTTGCTCCCATCTCATCTACCCTTAAGCTCTCCCGTCACTTCCCGCTCTCCTGCCTTCAAGCATCCCGCTGGACGTCTGTGTTTCGGCCCCATGCCGCGTATCCGACAGGAAACGACGCCGGCTCGAAGAAGCGGGCCGTGGCGATGGGGGCCGCGCCACATTCCGCGGCCGGCCACACGGGTGGTCGCGGCCTGCTTCGCGTGCCAGAGCCGGACCAACAGCGCCCCGTGGCGGGAGCAGCGGCCGGCCGCGTGCCACGACAGTCGAGCACGCAGCCCGACGCGGCGCACTACTCAGCACTGCTAGCCAGAGCTGGAGGGCAGAGGATCAGGCGTGGTCCCTGTGTTGCCTCCAGTGTGAGGGCGGGCACAGGCCGGGCTCGGGCCGGGCTCAGCCTCCAGTGTGGTGGTCGGGCTCGGGCCGGGCTCAGCCTGCAGTGTGGGGGATGGCTCGGGCCGGGCTCAGCCTCCAGTGTGGGGTCGGGCTTAGCCTCCAGTGTGGGTGCGGGCACAGGCCGGGCTCGGGCCGGGCTCAGCCTGCAGTGTGGGGCGGGCCGGGGCTCGGGCCGGCTCAGCTGCCGAGCCGCCGCCAGCCGGTCGGTGGGGCCGGACTCGTGACCTGTCCCACACCAGGCGGTGCCGGCCGGTGCCGCCCGAGCCGCGCGTCCGGACGGCGGCGGAGCATGCCCTGCACGACACCGAGCGGCCGGCCCGGTCCGCCGGCCGACCTGGCGCTCAGCGCCGCCTCCGCCGGCCGCCACTCGGCATTAACATAATACGCCCGGAATCTGGCGGCCGGTCGCTCTCCCCGACGGCGTCGCCGCTGACCGCGCTCAGGGGTGACGCCCGGCGGCGCGCCGCAGCGGCCGGCATCCGGTACGGAGGGGGGACGGTCCGGCGGCGGTCGGAGGGGACGGCTGGCGCTGATCGGCGCCGTCGCCGCCACGGGGGACGCCGCGTCGGCACGTGGCCGGCGCTCGACGGCGGGAGAGCCGCATTCCACGCCGCCGGCCGCCGCGGCCCGCCGCGGCCCGTCGTCACAGCCGGGCGATGGAGAGCGGTGGCGCTGAGCGTCCCGATGACCGAGAGAGAAGACAGAAGAGAGAGAAGATAGAAGGAAGAGAGAGAGAGAGAGGAGAGAGAGAGAGAGAGAGAGAGAGAGAGAGAGAGAGAGAGAGAAGAGAGAGAGAGAGAGAGAAGGAGAGAGAGGAGAGAGAGAGAGGAGAGAGAGAGGAGAGAGAGATAGAGGAGAGAGAGAGAAGAGAGAGGAGAGAGGAGAGAGAGAGAGAGAGAGCAGAGAGACGAGACAGAGACAAGAGAGACAGAGAGACAGAGAGAACAGAGAGAGAGACAGAGAGACGAGAGACAGAGAGAAGAGAGACAGAGAGACAGAAGACAGAGAGACAGAGAGACAGAGAGACAGAGAGACAGAGAGACAGAAGACAGAGACAGAAGACAGAGAGACAGAGAGACAGAGAGACAGACAGAGAGACGAGAGACAGAGAGACAGGAGACAGAGAGACAGAGAGACAGAGAGACAGAGAACAGAGAGACAGAGAGACAGAGAGACAGAGAGACAGAGAGACAGAGAACAGAGAGACAGAGAACAGAGAGACAGAGAGACAGAGAACAGAGAGACAGAGAGACAGAGAGACAGAGGACAGAGACAAGAGAGACAGAGAACGAGGAGACAGAGACAAGACAGAGACAGAGACGAAGAGACAGAGACAGAGCAGAACAGAGACAAGACAGAGACAGACAGAGACAGAGAGACAGAGACAGAGAGACAGAGACAGAGAGACAGAGACAGAGAGACAGAGACAGAGAGACAGAGACAGAGACAGAGAGAACGCAGTGCGCCGGTCGGCTCGCCATTGTCCGCCTTTTCCGCGCCGCCCACCTCGAGCTGACCGGCACGCAGGGTCGCGCCGTCTGACCCCGCCTCTCCAAATGACGGGCGAGAGGCTGGCCGGGCGGCGGCCTGGCACGGCAGCCTATGGAGATGTACGACACTCGGCGACGCGATCCGGAACAACCGGGTGGAAAGCGAGCCCAGTGACGGCCTCCAGCTGAGAGACTGAGAGCGTCGGCGGTACCTGATCGGTCGCACAGCCCAAACCCATCGTCACCGAGATGCCGGGCTGCGGCTGCCGCGGGACTGATCAGCATCACGTACACCACCATCACAGTCCGTGCAGGAGCGGAGGGCACGCGCGGCCTGGCCGCCCAGGGCGTCGACGCCTCGGCCATCGGAATTCGGCTTGTTCCACGCGCGGACGGCACCGCGCAGCTGCTCGTACATTCCCCACAAATCGACGTTGCGCCCGCCGGCCGATGCTCATAACAAAATGGAGTGAGCAAATGCCTCTCGTTCCGAAAACTGGCTCCGGCTTTGGCCCTCCCCTATCATATTTTTTTTAAGGATCCACTTTTGACTCTTGACAGAAATAACAGAAGAGAACCTTTCTTCATCTCTTCCTCCTAAACCATAGCAATGTATGACAGGAAGAGTTCTTTATTTCGATGAACACAACTTCAAATGCGATTGTCTGTCGCGCCGAAATCCCACATTTGGCGGTGAGCGGCCCACGCCAGCCTCGTAATCCGATCCTCCGACATGGTGACACGGTGCGCAGGGGTCGTGCCGGGCCGCCGCTCCGTGGGAGCGCTCCGCCGCGCCCGCTCCGTCGGGCGGTGCCGTCCATTCAGGCGAGACCGAGCCGCGGCATGGCGGCCGGAGCCTGGGCACGCTGGGGAGGCGACCTCCTCCGGCTCGCAGCGACGGGAACCTCCGGCGCGCGAAACAGCGTGTTCGGTGCCGTGACGGGACAACAGATCCTGTTTTAAAGCCCGTGCCGCGGAAGACTGAAGTGGGTAGAATGGGTATTGGGGCTTTCGAGAGCTTCGTTTGCGTGGCCATGCAGCTGCACGGTTGGAGATCGTGATGACAAAATATAGCATGGCATAAATATTGTATGGAGTGCGCAAAAAGAGCATGCACATTAAGATATTACAGGATAACGGTCATGATGGGATCAGATTGCATCGGATAACGACCAAATGGGCTAAAGATTGTATGCCAAACATACACTGGATAACGGCCGTACGAAATGGATGTCTTAGTGACAAGAGCACGTTCTTAAACAAAGATCATACAGATGGAGATCGCATGGGCGACTTCGCTTCTTAGGTACGACTTCGTAGCGAGACAAAATATGAAGCTCACACTGATCGGCTAACGACGGCGCCTCGCAGCCCCCTGTCATCCCTGTGCGTCGCTATAGGATCATTTCGGTGATGTGCCAAATGTGCCGCGCGGAAGAGACAAAATAATTTCACCAGCCTTGACTCGCGTCGCTGCGTGTCGCTTGCTTTTGCTCAGTTCACGCTATTGATGATTTGTGGGGGACTGAGGCAGCCCTTGTTGGATTTATTTATGATATGTTTAAAAGCTTTTGTGTATTATGCAAGAAAATTAAAAAGGCGTGTTGTGCACGATGCTGTGTGTGTATAGTACCCATAAGTAAACCTGGTGATAATTTTGAAGGCGCAGGTTTTTCTCTTTTCATGATTTTACTGTAAGGTGGCATTGGGCCGCTAGTTGCATCGAGTTCTGAGTGCTTTGCCAGCTGTCTTGCACTATGCTTGTGTGTGTGTTGTGTTTTATGCCTGTAGGTACAAAGATATGGGTGAACCTGGTGGCACAAAATATACCATATTATTGTTATTATATTGTTAAGCTGATACATCTCTTCAATCAATCCTGGCACTGCTGATATAAGTAGCCTCTATTTTTCACAAAAAATTGTTTGAAAGCATTTTGAGGTACGAAATATCGTTACGAAAAAGTTTGCTTTCCTGTATTGCCGGGAAAACTTCTACCCCTTGAAAACGATGAAATCTGCATATCAAACAAGATATGACCAGAGTGACAGCTATATGACCAGAGTGACAGCCATTTACGCAATAAGCTCAAAATCAATTTCGTTTATCCGCTCATGGCTATTGGATGCATTTCAAAGATCAGAGTACGTTGTGACAAATGGCAGGTTTTGATCTCTTCGGGTACTAAGATGACCCGATGCAAGATTTAAAGTGATTGTATTGGATTCCTGTGGGGTAAGCAATCCGGAAACATGTATGACATGACTAATTCATCTTATGTCATGTGACCTCGTATGGCCTCATCTTGGGAGCCCACCTACATCTTGGCTATGTACTGACAAAAAATCGTAGCTGATGTTTAAGCTGCATAAGGGGAGAAAAATGGATGTGAAAATATTGTTAATCATAGGTACCATGAATAAACCAGCTTGTCACGCTAACCTTTGGAATGACTTTGACCTGACGCCACTGTGGCATCAACATGTTCGTAACACAGCATCCTCACTTAGCCCAAGAGCATACATTTTCGAAGAAATGAAACGCCTTAATTGATCGACCCCCAGCAAACAGTAATGCAGCGGGTGTCCTGCAGGCTTTTGACGTGACCTTGACTTTTCATGTCAGTATGATTTCGAATTGTTGTTTAAGATGCAACATTAACTGTTTCCGTTTGCGCATATATGTGCAAATTAGGCAATGAATTCTCGAAAAAGCTTTGTGGTCTCCAGGCTTTCCAGCCCAAGACGCTCAGCTAGGACGCCAGCCAATTAACGATGAATAGGCTTTGAAGTTGATATTATGGCCTGTTCGGAGAAGAAACAGTCTTGTTATGATCCAACCAAAGATATTTAAGGGCTTAAGCATTGGAACCGTTCCAAAAAGCCGAGCATACTGCGGTAGGCATGCATCCGCCGTTTAACATTACGTGCCGAGCACACCTGTGACGTCATCAGTTGAAGCACCGGAATTTGGCCGGACGGTTCTACCTTATGTTCTAAGGCCTTGGGCGTTTCCACCTCCAATGGCGCAAGCAAATAAAGCGTTGATTTCGGCTGATGAACGTGTGCGTTTCACAAAAGCGAACCGTCGATGTTCCCCTAACTCGCCCAGTTTACCTCAGTTTGAACAAGTCTATACCATTTTGCAGCTGATACCCCTTTTCAATTGCGCACGTCTGCTGTTGATTTAATGCGGGTTCTGCCGATTTAGTGGCATTAGATAACTATGGTCAACGACATCGTTTTTTTCTTAACGATTCCTAACGATGTGTCGTGCGGCACATTGACTTCGTTTTTTCATTCCAGATTTGCACAGGATTCGTTGTCATGCGATCTCCTTTCACGGTGTTTTACTTACGACTTGTTTCGACACGGTCGTCATCCATACATTAAGTTACTATACATGAAATAGTCCGATAACCACAGGGCAGTAGAAACCCAATGACCAGGCCTCCCTGCCTGAAGCGCGGACAGATCGCCGACATCTCTGTACGGACACGCGTCGCGCGGCCCGCGGTTTCAGCGGGACATGACTGCCGCAGCAGGAGGTGATGCGCGCTAGGATCGCCGCGCGCCGGCCTCAGCCGCGGCACGCGCCAGCGGCGGGCGGCGGTGCCACTCAGCGGCGGGTCGTCACACAGCGGCGGGCGGCGCAGTCGGCGGCGAAACAATACGGGCGGCCGCAGGTGAAACACGCCGCGTCGGGACCGTTGGGGAGGTGGCGCGGTACTCACCGATCTCCTGCCCCTGCACCATCGAGGCAGCTCTGGAGAGCACCTCCAGAGGGGACTCTCCCGGCGGATCCATCGCCTCTCTGAAACAGGCGACACGCGGCGGTTGGGACAGCCCTTCCTCTCAACAGAGCGTAGTCAACGAGTACACCCCCCCGAAATGGCATCGCGGCACGTGATACGACAGATGAACAAACAAGCGGGGAAAACAAACTGTCACGAAGGGCGTTCGGAATTAACAAAGACTAAGCCATCTCATCCCCTGTGTTTCGTGACGAGGTACATTATAACAGCTGGGGACCAATAACTTACAATATAGACTCCTTATCACTGGTCCATTCAGAGACACCTCGTCAAGCGGATTCAGCTCGATCTCGAATCGGGTAAGGTTCCTCGAGACCATCGACGGAGACAGATCCATTCCGAGGCGCGGCTGAATAGCCCTCGGTCGCCCTGCCGCAACAGTGTGGTCAAAAGTCGCTGATAAGCCGGGACCGGCGCCGTGCCGACGGTAACCAGGCCGGGTGTGGGGGAAATTGCGCAGTTTCGTCCACGCGCCGACGCAGGAAACGGTTCGATGTGCTCACTTCCGGCGGAAACCTGTGCGAGCGCACTGGGCTGGGGTCACTGGCCCGCAGAGAAAGCTCGTGCCTACACTTCCGGTGGCGATTCTGAGCGCAGCAAACAACGTTCCGAAGCTCACGCACGTGGGCGGCGAAATTGCGGGGTTAAGGTGCGCCGACTTTTAAGTAGCCACTAAGTCTTAGTCAAATTAGGCCAGCTCGGGTATTTCTTCAAAGCAAACGTGCCGTTTGCGATGAAGTCCCTCTATTCCCAAACGCATTCCACCGCACTAAGTTCGTCCACAAGTTCGCAGCGGACAGCAAGGCAGGCAGGCGTCCGCCCTCGAGGCTGCACGCCTCCGGCGCCGGCTCGAGGAGGCCGATGTTCCGGACGGCGCCCGGCGGCCGTCGCGCCGCTGCGCTGCTCCACGGCTCGCCCGGCCGCCGCCCGTTTCGACATGGCCGGAGATGCGAGACGTCCGGCCGTAAAATCGATGGCCGCCGCGCCGCCGCCGCCGCCGCCGCCGCAAGTCGGCTCTGGCGTGCCGTTCCACGGAGCGGCGGCGGCGGCCGGGAGCGGACTGCAGCTCAGCCGGCATCAGCGAGCTCCGCTGCCGGCCCATCCACAGTGCTCACGACCAGACAGTCACCCACCGACTCGTAGTGGTATAGGAAGATTATTAACGCTCGGGGAGCGACACCAGGCAAAAGACACAAAGAAATGGGCGCCAGTGACATCAGATCAATACGGTTGCTGCCCATGCAGAATTTCGTGTCGTGGTAGCCGCGCCCGGGACAACGGCCATGGGAAGTCCCGCATGGCCGTCTCGCCAGACCGCGCTGCTTGGCAAGTGATCGTCTCGACACAGCTGGAAATTGTTTACGGAAAAAATCCAGTCACTCTTCTAGCTTTTAAATAAGTGGGACATAGATAGGTTGGCTGGATCGGGGAGACTGACCAATTTTGAGATGTCGAGAATGAAGCTATCTGGCAAGCTTCTTACATTTGAAGGGCATTTGCTGCCTATAGGGCTTCGTAAGCAGGCGTTTCTAAGGAGTCCATTCTTTCATGCTTAACCGGCCCGTAGTCTTCTCACGTTCAAAAGAGTGAAATAATAAAAAATTGTCCATTTCGGGTGAAGTGAACACTTCAAAGCTAAACTAGGCCACCATAGGATAAGCAACGGGAGCAAAAGGTGTGACATCACTAACGTGTCAGTTTATTTATTAGAGTGGAGCACAAAGTCCCTTACTGGTGTGAAGTGGGTCAGTCATGTCCAGTACTCCCCGGACGCATGGCTCACAAATGGCGGAGCTCAGCCTGCCCGACATCTGTGTACATGGGCTCTATCACTGAGGAGTGTCAAGAACACGATGGAGTTACAGTCGCTGTGTGACGAAGACCCATATCTATCTAGTTACGAAACTAAGGTATGTCAAAGAGGCAACTGTCATCCAAGACATCGCATGGACAACCATCTCATGGTCTCATGATCCGAAAAAGAAATCTAAAACAAACCAGCCTCCTAATTAATACCTACTTATAATACCTACTAATACCTCTTACATTTGGAATTCCTGCGGAATACCTTCTACAGACGAAAGCTTTCATGGTGCCCACTTAACACGTGACCCAAATCTCCCCACCTTACCCGATGTTTTCCGTTTATATGTAAGGTTTTGCTCAAGACGAAAACGACATTCAGAGAATGACTTTTTACCACCACTCCTCACCAGTTCAAAACCAATTGCTTAAGTGCCCAGTGAACGGCCTGCTCTCAATGTATGTTGAAATGTTTGCACCACGTGCGTATCATCCGTGCCAAAAAGCTGATGCTCCCTCCCACGACGCAGAATTTCAAATGGTAAGTGCGCGCATTTCACAAATGCCCTCATGCAGTTTATTTGTGCAGTTCAAAGCTGTCTTCACGGCGTGTTGGTAGTGTATGGGGGAATCCTCGCGTGTAAAGTAGTTGAATGTCACCTGTAGTAAGAGCATCACTATTTCTCTGGTTTTTTGCATGAAATATCACTCCAGTTCTTCCTGTGCTATGCCTTCAATCCCCGATCATGCGTGATCACATGTTCGGCGTTACCACATTCAAAATGTCATGCACTTTGATAGCATATGTTTATCTACAGCATGTACTACAGTACAAAGCCTAGCTCATCACATAAACTCAAGACATCCGAAATCACCGCATTATGTCATGTCAAAGAACTTGTTTGATCCCCCAAACATAGACATTTTTTATTTGCATAAAGGGCATGATATTTTGTTGTGACCTTTAGGCGCTCATGGCGACAGACGTGCGGACATCAGTGTAGTTTTAAAAAGCACGTAATATTAGATAATTCAACCAGGACGTTGGAGCGTCGGATGCCATACTAGGTATGTTTTTGGATCGGAGGTGCAATGAACTGCGTGTACTCAGAAACAAATCAAAGGAAACGGCACTTGATATTGCTGGGGCGACAAAAACGGATCTTCACATCCTGCACTGGTGGAGATCCTTTTACTACAGAACTACCAGAACTGCACTGCCAAAGGCGTTTTCGGTGACATGTTTTGATTTCTAATCAAAGTTGTGATTGTATTATAAATTAGCTTTGTGAAGACTAGACATGTGACAATGCTTATTCAGTCCTCTGACAAAATATGAGCTTATTGTTTATTTAGGAAAAATCAAGCTCACTAGTTCTTCATATTGCAAGCGCTTGCGAAGTTCACATTTCGCGGGCATCGAGGCTAACCATAAACGTTAGCATGCAAAATGTTCCACCATTTATGCCCAGTGTCCCATGTGGCATGCATTAGGCATCACCATCGACAAACATTTAGGTAGGAGAATCACCCATCAAATGGCATAAACAAGCAGTGCTACCATCAGTGCAAAGTACAAAACGCTACCAGCACCGAGAGCAGTACTATACGTGCTGTCATATTTGGACAAACACTACTCTCCCATGGGGTCAGTGTTGGAGATGAAATTTGGTGGTAGCCCTACATTACTCGGAAATGACGCCTAGCAGAAACAAGCTAGGCGAGCCGGGGGAGCATGACGTTCCAACGTATTTTGTTCAAAAATTATTCCACATGCCAAATCTATCTAATTACAGAAACATCCAAGCAAAGATCTCGGATGCGGTGACAAGTACGCAACGTGCTAAATTGCAGTGACTGAGGCGCATGTACATGTGATACAGCCATGCAGCCTTGCATTCATAGTCGAGGCCCATATAAAAATCACTTGTGCAGTGGAGCCAGCTCACTGCCTGTAAGAAGTCAGAGACGGAGTGCACGAAACTGCTTGACTTGCCCAGTAAACCTCCGCCTGGGTAAGAAAGCCGCTCTCCTACAGCGTCCATTGGACTTTCAACTGTTAGAAAATTTGCAGCATCCGTGCCGCGGAAGTGGCCTTCAACACACATTCCCCAATGCGTGCTCAATGCGAATTTGTGGTTGCAAGTGTGGCTTCATTGACAGACCACGATCATATATCTCAGACCCCACCCCGT
>NW_023596921.1:6606099-6746299 GCF_011947565.3 Pollicipes pollicipes | reverse complement strand
AGCAATGAGGTGAGTCACATCAGTGAGGTGTGGCGATGTGGAGACCTGACCCGGGGTCAATCGCCTCAAAAACGCGAGGGGAAAATTTCACACGCGAAAGCAGACAACTCAGATATCAGAACCTGCTGCATCGATTGTTTTGAAACCTTCACCATCGGATGCACCATACCTGATTGCCTCTTGCAGGAGCCTGCAGTTGAAAATTTGGTGACCTCAGAGCGGGTCAAAAGTCGTTAAATTTCATAAATTCCAAAATTATTGATTGCAGACAACTCTGTGCTCAGAACCTATCAAGCCGATCGCTGCCAAGGCTCTACCATGCGCCATACCTGATTTCCTCCTGTTGCATTTGAAAATTTGGTGACCCTGAGTGAGGTTAAAAGTCGTCAAATTTCACAATTTCCAAACTTCTTACCTGCAGACAACTCATTCAGAACTTACCACTCCGATCTTCTCCAATGCTTCACCATTCGATTAGAGATACCTAGCAACTGCGATGCATATCATGAAGCCATACGCTATTTCTTTTGTAGTGCCTAAGCGTGGTCATTGTTCTTTTTATTTTTTGCAATCGTGGACATTACAGCGAAAGCATTTCTGCGTATTTCGTGTGCGAACGCAAGGGCGCTGTTTTTTTTTGGGGAGGGGGGTGAACAAAGACACACAAAGTGCACCGTACGGGAGATATTTTAGTCGGTACATTTGGGACGGTCGTAATCGTCAAATCACGCATTGCCGCGGTTGCGTACAGCACGCACGATGAAGCTCAACGTTCCTGTCGGCAGAAGCAGTAATGTCTTTTCCGTCATTTTTGCCACCGTTTGCTTCTGGGCCTCGCACCTGTGTGACAAGGCTATAAGGTATGGGAATCCAATGGTGAAGGTTCAACAACGATCAGTACAGCAGGCCTTGAGATCTGAGTTGGCTGCTTTTGCACGTAAAGTTTGTCCTTCGTATTTTTTTACGAGTTTGACCCCAAACCAGCTTTCGATTTCGCCACCCCATGACTCACCTCACTGCACTGAATCGATTGCTGAAGGTTTCAAATCACCCTCCCTCACATATTTTTAGACCCTGCACGTTTGGAACGGAAAAATGATGCCGTTCAGAGTTGTCAATATAGCTCAATGGGTGCAGTTCGCAGTGTTGTGCGCTATGCTGAATGTTTTGGAAGAGACACATCGTCGATCCGAATATTGAGAAAAGACCAGGTACAGAAATTACCAAATGGCGGCAAGTATGCTACGACGTAGCGCTGGATGGAGAAGTGGATGTGGTAAACTTGTCTGACTTTATCGGTTTTGAAACAAAAAAGCGTGACCATCTAGCCCCATTTCCGAAAGGGCGTCGTCACCGTTCGCCACCTCGGTAACTATCGGTGACCTGTGCGTCGTGTGGGGGAGGGGGGGGGAGCAACTGACAAAGGTCGTTCATAGAACCACCGTGCGGAAGCATCTTCGTCAACGCACCGGTCATATGTTCGGTCATGGTGTGGTCAAGCTTGCTTGCCGCAACTCTCACACCGTCTCTCTCAAAAACCAGCTCACCGAGCCGGTCGCCTCCGGGTCGGGCTGACGGAAAGCGGGCAGGGACGGCTAAAAACATGCCGTGATCTCTCAGAGTAACCGGTTAGTTGATTGCCTTGTCCTATGATAGAACAGTTCGCTGTCGCAGGCGCGACGTGATCCATGCTCCCGTGGCCTGCTATGGTCAGCATGAGAGACCATCCAGGGACCGTTGAAGGTGGCCGGAATACACCCAGAATACCACCGCCCAAACATAGGCTCCAGCGCGGGAACAAATAATGCTGAAGAACCGTGTGCACACTGGGTGATGCATTATTCATATGAGACCAACTTTAAGATGCTTCGGGGATCTAACCATTTTTTCTTTTTTTCAGGAACATGTTTCCTCCGAACCTGGTGCAGGCTGCCGGATTCCACGTAAGCGATCTTCTTTAATGATCTATCTTTTGCCAGCGTGTGTGTAATTAGCATGAAGCAATACCGACGGCAATTTAGCTAGGGTGCTACCGTGCAGAATGCGGCCAGTGTTTCGGTGCATAGTGGCCCAAAATAATCCAACGGACGTGGTATGCCGCTAACGCCGGCTGCCGGGCGCCGGCTCCAGTTCGCGGAAGCCTCAGTGACCTGGCTACGGTGCCCCCTGTCGTAGCGCCGGCGGCTGGCGCAGCTGTTTTGGTGAGTCGCTTCCCCGCAAGGGTCATGGTTTGTGGTCTGCACTGGCCGCATCAGATCAGTGACCTGGCTACGGTGCCCCCTGTCGTAGCGCCGGCGGCTGGCGCAGCTGTTTTGGTGAGTCGTTTCTCGCAAGGGTCATGGTTTGTGGTCTGCACTGGCCGCATCAGATCAGTGACCTGGCTACGGTGCCCCCTGTCGTAGCGCCGGCGGCTGGCGCAGCTGTTTTGGTGAGTCGTTTCCCGCGAGGGTCATGGTTTGTGGTCTGCACTGGCCGCATCAGATCAGTGACCTGGCTACGGTGCCCCCTGTCGTAGCGCCGGCGGCTGGCGCAGCTGTTTTGGTGAGTCGTTTCCCGCGAGGGTCATGGTTTGTGGTCTGCACTGGCCGCATCAGATCGCTGCCATTCCGCCAAACATCGGCATGTTTCCCGCGGGCACAGTCACTGATGCATTTCCCATTGGAATTCGTCTTTGTCCTTTGAAGCAATTTTCGTAACTGTCATTGAAGCATTCCTGAATGTGACATTATTCGCGATATTTTGTTTGACGCGATGCGCCGCAAAACATCATTTATCTGTGTTCTTTGTGTAAAACTAAAATATTTTGCATTTTTTTGCTTAGCAACCATCCACGAGGTGGCTTTTCGGGTTTCAACTCGTTACAACGTTTGCTAGCTTAGGGTCGTTACATCATTCACTTACTCGTTGCAACAAGTTACAAAGCATACTGTAAAAGAGCATGCTACAAAACATACTACAACATACAATGCTACGAACTATGCTATAAGGTATGATGATATAAGAAAACGATGCGACAAGATACGGTACGATAAATTAAGATACGATACGATAAATTACGATATGATAAGATGCGGTACTATAAATACCGTGGGATAAAATTCGGAGCTATAAACTACGTTCAAAGTCGGATCGATAACCAAGAAAGATTACACACGCACATACCTATGGCATGCAATCACACATATGACCAGCATGGGCTTAAAACTAAGGCGAATGACCTAAACATTTGCGTTTTCAACAGCGAGAGTCTAATCCCTTGGATGTCAGAGATAAAGACAGAGTGGTGGTCGGAGGGACGTGATCCCATGTCGTCGCGAGACAACAAGGAAAAGTTCGCTTGGTGACTTCCAATTGAGTTCACCGTGAGGTTACATTCGTCTTTAAACAGCGTGTTCAGCGCAAAATTCGCAAGCCCCGCCGCCGGCCATTGTAGAAACGCTCGTCAAGGGTGTTTTGTCCACGACATCGCGACACACGCAACCACACTAACAAACACAATCATAGTGCGCGCACAAACATGCACATCTCATACACCAAAGCAAACGCATGTACATTTACAAATGTGTGGTTAAGTCGTTGCTTATGCAGTTAATTTTGGGATGTCGAAATGACTAGAGTCAAAGTCATTTTCACGACGTCAGAGGCTTGGCGGGCCGAATCAAGCGCAGATACATAACACAGTAGTTGACAGAATGAATTTCGATATCATCTTCCCTTAAGACATACACTTAACAAGAGACAAAATACCCTTTATCAAAGTTCTCTGGAAATGCAGCTCATACCTTTCGTTTTATACGAGCAACGGTGGAGAAACATCTATTCTTATTCACTGACATCTCCAGCATGATGTCTTCTCCAATGCGCGCACGATAGGGGCAAATATGCTATTTTGAGATGCAAGATTGCCACTGATACGTACTTACTCGCATTTACGTATGTCCCAAATGGTCGTGAAATATGTTTTTATGTCCGCTTAGATGGAATACTGAGCAGGTGCGACTGCCACCATGTTTTTCTTGGAGAAGATGTCGGCTTATCACAGATTCAGAAAAGACAGCTTTAATTACATTTGCTAAAACAATATTAACGCTAGTAATGAGTTTATTTCAGTGACAGACAAATATATCAAACACACAATAAAACAGTATGCTCTGCCTGTTTACTCCCAGCAGTTTTGGTCGGACATTAGTAATTGTTAAGTTTTCCAATTTCTCATCAGTGATGATTTGTTCTTCGAAACACTATTAATGATGATCCGTGAACAAACTTTTAAACTTTCCAAACGAAAGAAAGGAAGTGAAAGGAGACGCATTACCCGAGTGACCAATGCTCACGCAGCATATTGCCTTACAAGATAGGAGAAAAAGGCCTCTGACGTACGAGGATGTAAGGAAGAACTTGAAGAGGCCAGATATCCTGAGATCAGTGGTCTCATCGTGAGGTCTATACCTCTCTCTCTCCTCCCGTGGCCCCCTGCCCGGAAAAGTTGAGGGGTCTTATTGGTGTTAAACAGACGAGGTCAAAATGAGGTAGAAATATGAAAAGAGCCAACCCACGTGTGCCTGAAATCGTTCGTTATTTATAAAATCGACGAGTGATACAAAGTGATTCAAAAATGTTGGGCCTGCGCGCTCGCAATCTCAGGAGCAAGAACAGCGATGGTCGAGGATGCAGGTGTCGTAAAACCGGACGGCGTAGCCGACTGCATGTAACAAACATACGACGGGGGCCGGCGTGGAACCGAGAAAGTCAAGGAGATTTTGAGGCGTGAAAGAGTGGTTCCGAAAGTCTTCCAAAATCAATCCGAAACGTTAAAAAAATTCACTTAGGCGAATCGCTTTCCAAATTTTGGGATTGTCCTCTGGACAGGTTAACAACTACAGGAATACGAAAGATTAAGATTCGAGCTTAACTCTTCCAGTTCCGCCACCAGGTTTCAGAAATGGTTCGCAGTGCTGTAAAAGCTAATTATTTCTACTTATCAATCTAAAAATCATGCAGGTGAAATATACACCCGAACTATATTCTAGATGTACATAGTGATGTCCTAAAGCGTTCAAAGGCGCTTCTTAAGGTGCAAAGGCATTTTTGATCAAATGAGGTCACAAAAGGTCATCTTCCAGATTCATCTCCAAAGTGTCCCAGAACCTAGGTAGTTGTTCTAAGAAAAAGTTCGCATGCTCATTTAAGGTCACTGGCCTTGTTCAACCCTTTGAAGGTCATGGTGATCAAAATCACACAAGACCACTTTGAGTTTTGCATTGGAATAGGTGATTAAGATAACGAGAGGGCAGTATGCTCCTAAAAACAAAATGTTGGTCTGGGTCCTTTTTGGTCAGCGGCCTTTTCTGGGCTTTGCAAAATCCGCGGGAGACGTATGATGCGGTTCCTGTTATTAATAAATTCGAAATGAGCACCAGAACCTAGCACATACAACAAGGCCCACAGTAATAAAACAGATTAGTTTTCATCTTGGCCTGACCTTCATACCTGACCTCATGTCAATGTAATACGTTCGTTCAACTGTTGTGTTGCCTAAGAAAGTATCTCAGCGATGTATGGCTCCGTCTAACACTCCGTTGTCGCATCAGATTGAACGATTCCCTAGAAACTGACATGGCAGAATCTATGGCCTAACTTTGACCTGCTGTAGATCAGCGACATTACAAGGTACACCCAAATTTTGAGTACTGAACGATCCGCTATTCAATTATCTACAACTATGCAAGATTTGGCGCGGTTACGTCGCGCCGTTCGGAAACCATTCTGGAAAAACCTTCGGACAGACCAATTTGGCCCCCACCCGAGTGTGTGCTAACCACTGCGCGCCTGGGAAACCCGAGGCGCGGGATTCGATGCCCCGAAGCGCTCGCGCTTCCTGTCAGGGTGAGAGGCCGGCGATGCCATATAGTCTCAGCAGCTGAGTGCGTCATAAATTCCCAGTGACATACCCATAATTTAAATGGTCCGATCCGAAAAGGCCCTGAACCGCCTTGCCCTTTATGTTTGTTTGCAGCCCTTTTTGAACAGAAATAGTGGCGCCATCAGAGATGTTATTTCCTAAAATCAGTTGGTAGGGATCAGCTAAAAAATTAACCTTACTCGCCCCCAAATCCTTTTCCCTTGGATGTTATCACTTTAATTTGCGTCCCTGCTGTATAAGATAATAGTAGTGCAAAATGCGTCGGTTCCAAACTTGTTTCGATGTCAAGGAATGACTTCTCATTTGAAGCCGACGTATTTGTGATAATGGTAATATTGTGGCAATGATGATAAAGTAATAATGATGATATTATGGTAAAGATTATGCAGTGTTTATAATGGCATGGTCATAATGATGATATGGTGATCATGATGGTACGTGGTATTATCATGATGATATTTTGTGCAGTGAGATGATGATGATAGTGATAGTGATGCGTCAAGACACCTAGCATGTCAGCATTTCAGACACTTGCTACATTTCATTGGCCCAATGCTCCATTTTGTTCACATGCATTGCGGGGGGAGGCTCAGAACAGCATTGCGGAGACTCGAAACAGCATTGGGGAGTGTGTGTGGGGGGGGGGGGGCTGGGCATACAAAGTGGCACCTCTGGGAGTAATGCTAGGAATATGATTTATTCGGCACTTGCGGTCCCGTAGCTTGGAAAATGTGCTCCCACGGGTCCGTTGCTTCCAGCGACTGCCATTGAAATGTTATCCGGCAATGGACCAAGAGTGGGTAGCCTTTTACTGCGTTGGCCATGTTAGATCACTGTATGGTACGTAAAACCAAGTCCAGCTCTGTCTGGCATGAAGTCGGCAGAGAAACTTATTCCATGTCCTGGACAAGTCTATCTTACGTGATGAGGTAGGGGCACACGCAGCAGGTTTTGCTTAGCAAAAGTTTCAAATTCAAAACCAACCATGCGAAGCATTTGATTAAATTTTTCGAAATAAGTGGAAAGAGTGGAGCAGCAGAGGGGCCATCCTCTCATGTAGCAAGGGTGCAGTGAAACCGCGAGGGTACAGTAGAAAAACGCCAGAGGAGAATCGGAACAGTGACGTGTCCCGATTGGAAAAAGGCAGGCTGCTGATGCAACCCTGAAAGTCTGGCTAAAGCACTGCTTGAAAATTCAAAGAATGGGTTTTCGTCTTGGTATTTGCTCATGCTATCACTTGCTCATAAAGGCCTTTCCGAGCTGGAGCTTTTTGATTCAATTTATCCACTGGCAGCTCGGCTTATGTTGGAGGGCAAAACTGCTGCTGCCCTCCACCTTTGCAAAACAAAGCGTAAGAATCGCCTTTGCTCCTCTCTAACTCCTCAGAGGATCTCTCAATCACCGTCAACACCCAACAGCCGGCGGCATTGGCCATGTCTGCCTATAATACTTGTTCAAAATATGTTTTGAATATATATCTGCCACTCATCCGATTACCCCGCTTCTCCTTTTTTAATTCCTTAAAAGAAATCGCGATGCATCGCATGACATTGAACTGTTGCAAGGTACATGTTTTGTTGCCTCCCGAAGTGTTTTTTCATAGATTTCGTGAAGTAGGCTCGACCCCACCGCCGAGTCCAAGCGCACGGTCGCCACTGCACGGCCCGGCCGCCGACCGTCGAAGCCGCCAACGCGCCGCGCGCGCGCGAGGGGCTCACTCAGCCATCCTGGACCGGTGCCTGGAAATATCCGTGTCCGAAGCCGTGATTTCCCCGCCATCCGACCCAACCCGGCCCAACCCAAGCAAGCCTTAGTCCAAGATAGCACCCCCACGCGACCCGACCTCACCCGAGCAAGACCAAGGCCAGGACCAAGCGTACCACCCGACCCCACCCCACCCGAGCAGGACCAAGGCCAGGACCAAGCGTACCACCCGACCCGACCCCACCTGAGCAGGACCAAGGCCAGGACCAAGCGTACCACCCGACCTCACCCCACCCGAGCAGGACCAAGGCCAGGACCAAGCGTACCACCCGACCCCACCCCACCCGAGCAGGACCAAGGCCAGGACCAAGCGGACCACCCGCCCCCACCCCACCCGAGCAAAACCAAGGCCAGGACCAAGCTCGACCTCACCGGAGCAACACCAAAACCAGGACCAAGCATACCGCCCGACCCGACCCCACCCGAGCAAGACCAAGGCCAGGACCAAGTATCCTCACCCGACCGGGCCGACCAACCAAGACCAAGCATTTCCACCCGATCCAGTCGGTTGCACGCTCTTTATGACGAGCGTGGCGTATTGGGCCCTCCATAGCTATTACGATTCGGTTATAAATACCGGTCGCGTGATAGTAAGCTGCACATAGAAGTTGACTGCATAGTTATCGTGCCTGTTTAACCGTACATTCGTTACAAGCTGCGGTGCTTCACTTTCGCATTATTTGTCATCGTTAACTAGTTCGGTAGAAGTTAACTGCACAGTTATCCTGCCTGTATAACCGTACGTTCGTTACAAGCTCCAGCGCTTCATTTTCGCATTATTTGTCATCGGTATCCAGTGGCGTCACTTGCACGGGTAGTTTTGACAGCACTGAGCATGAGCATTCACTCGCTGACTCAGATCTTCCAAAAGAGATGCGAAGCTCTATTTATTGGTGTGGCGATATCAGTGCTGCTGGTCGCGGCAACGGCACAGGGGACAGGTAAACAAACATGGCCGCCGTTCAGCCCCGTCGATGTCTGCTGGGCGGCCGTGCCAGCGCCGAGTGCGAGGCACGCGCCAGCAGACGGCGGGGCACCCGACAAACAGCAGCTGGACGCATCTCCAAGGTCGCCATCATCTCCTCGAGTGGCTGGCAATCTATTTTCATCGGAGCAATTGGCGGGAGACGCGGGTGTTGCCGCCGTAGACGCCAGCGCCGCTCATCCGACTGGCTCGGCCTGCGCCGTCGCGTTGGAGGGAACAAACGGGCCGACACAGCATTGGCAGGCGTTCCAGTTGACTGACCTCTGATGATCGCCGCGGGCGCTACTGGTGGAAGCAGGGGGGGGGGGGGAGGGGCATCTGTTTGCCCCCCGGGAGATCTCCCGACTGGTCGTGTGTTTGGCGATGGCCCCCAAGACTGGCGCGCCACGGCAGCCTAACACATTTCATGGCACCAACTTGCTGGGTGTAGTTCATTCAAGATTTACATCGGCTGCCTATGGGGAGCGTTAGCAGACAGGGTGGGTGTCGCGGGGCAGCTCCGTCACTGGGCGCGGCAGCAGTGATTCGGTTGTGAAGCGACGCTGGACAGCGGAGGATCGCCCCACGACGGGAGCCATTTGGATCACCTTCTAGCAGCAGACATGCTTTTGAATCTCCTGTTGTGATCACATTTCAATGTAGTTGCTCGTTATACATAGTGCAAAGAAATACGATGGCCGCTTGCTGTTGTTTAGTGCAGTCAGGCTCGGGAGCGCTGTGTGCCGGCCTGCTGGGCCGAGTCTTGTGCAGGACGACTGATGCCAGCCAGACGCGTCGCCTCGCTGTAGCCCCGGGCCAGGCCGCCCCGTAGCAGGTCGTGGTGTCGGTCAAGCTGGCGCCGGCTGTCACGTGACTGTGCGGTCTCTGTTCCAGTACCGCACCGTCCTGATCACGCCCACTGCAGAGCAGGAGGAGGCCTATCGTCAGAAAATTGGCAACGACTCGGCTAGTAAGTGGGTCCGTGGGCGGCTAGCCCACAAACCGGCATCAAGCTCAATTGATACTGGCTGCAGCGTTTGCATACCGCCGTTTCAACATAAACTCTGCCAAGGCGGGGAGGGGAGGACGACGGGGGAAGTGGGGCGGGGTGACACACCTGCTGGGGCTAATACTGCGGTTCCCGCCCACCTACTGCGGCGAAATGTACATAATGGCAATGGCGACGCATGGCGCCTTAAAAAGCTTCGGCGCCTCTCTAGTGATCCACTGGCGACAGACCCAATGGGTTTATATATTTGTCTATATCACCGGTTACAGGGTATGGGGCGCACATGACACCGGGACATCGCTACGACGTTTAACACGCGCTCGGGCGGGGGTGGGGGCAAATCGACCCTCCCCGCCCCACCCGTGTGGACCTCTTTTTTAAATTGGCCGGGTGAGCCATGGTCGATCCCGTTTATAGCGAATGGGCGCTGCTATCGTATACGAGCTTAAACTGGAATCAATCAGGGGTCTGAAGCGTAATATAGGAGTGCATGCGAATTGCGCCATGAAGTGGTGTTTCTACCTCTTGTTCGTGGTAACGTCTATAGGCGTTATTTGGGGCATTTGTTGACGCGTCACGTGCCCCAATCATTGTCATCCGTGCGCCCCTATTTTGAGTGGTTTGTTGAAGAAATCAAGTGAAACTATGTGAGTACATTTCTCTGGTCATACTACGGTTTGAACGTTATCGGTCATTTGTAATTTCCTCCCTGTGAAGTTACGTCCGTGGTTGGATAAATGATGAAAAGGAACGCCTCACGCTTGACTTGGATGTCACATCGAGCAAACGCAGTTTCGCTCTTACATAATGTCGGGGGAATGGCTCTGATGAGCAGCTTGATCTGATGAAGCGGGCATCGTCGCACTGATCGCTTCACTCGTGACGTGGAACGCCGGCAGCACGTCCACGGACAGCGTTCTACGCGCTCACGGGGCTCTGTATCCACGGGCCCTCGCCAGGCTGGGGTGGGCGGGCGGTCCTTACCAAACAAAACCGTCCCGTCTTGCCACTTGACGGACTCCAGATCCTCACTGCTTGACTCCGGCCACCGCGACCGGTTTGAGACAGGCGGGGAGCGCTCCATAGATAGGAAAATCTACGGAGCGCATCTACAGAGGAGCAGTTTGAGTGAAGAAGTACCTCTCAATGTATTGCCGAACATCGCAAGTTCACCATGCTACACGCTCCAGCTCCAAATCAGCGTCGCTTTACAATAAAAAGCGATGACGATTTTTGCTAGTGATGACCTTCGTTGTAGCATAGCAGGTTATTTTAAAATATTCCCGCACAACTTTATCCATAATGGTATGAGTAACATCATATTTTGCCACAACAAAAACACGGAACAGTTGGGGAAAACAAACATGCAAGGCGTGGGACCGACACAAACAGCTGTTATGCGCTCACTAGGGGAGTGCGGTTATTCGCTTGTCGGCTTTGCGTCACAGTAATGGGCAGCTTGCTTCATCCAGATCAAATACTATAATGGTGTTGATGTTGGTCCACATAGGGCGTTGTTAGTCAATGACTACTGTGCACTCTACTGGGCATCCACTTTTATGTCAGTGTGCAATTTAACTGAGACTCAATATGGCATATCGTGCCTAAATAATCACGGCTTTGCAAAAGTGATGGCTAGAAATGTTGTCAAACATTCCGAAACGTTTCGAAGCGCTTAATATCAACGTTAATGATTGCACAAACGTCTCGCAATCATTTATAGGAATACGTGTTTCTCGATGCACGCAGTGTTGGTTCACTATCCAGTAGTGTACGTCCATTATGTAGTGCACGTCCACTATCCAGTAGTGCAGTACTATCCAGCTGTGTGATATTTACGCCATCAGTCGTTATGCAGATTCAGTGCAGAATGATTTTGACAAATATTGCGTTCCACTCATGCTGCTTTCCTTTTTCTGGAGCATGCAATATATACTCCCACACACACACACACACATACACACACACATATATATATATATATATATATATATATATATATATATATATATATATATATATGTGTGTGTGTGTGTGTGTGTGTGTGTGTACACACATATGTATCACGTTTCTCCTATGCATTTATGTAACGATGTGAAGCTTGCAGCATACAACGATTGAGATTAAGAGAAACTGACAAAGGAATAGATGCCCCACATGTTATTGAAAATTAAGATGCGATTGCGCAACATGCCGGAGAGGCATCCTCAAAATATGTTAGATAGGTGGCATCAACCCCACCCCCTATCAGGATGTGTGTTAACATGCCAATCAGATTACCATGTGAATACAAATTTTATTATGTACCACATCCTTTTCTGGTTATGATCAGTAGGTGAGGCTACAACTGGATGAACCTCACTCGGTAAGATTTTGAACAAGCCACATTCTATATCTTTCAAAAGACATGTACCGGACGGCAGTCACACAACCGCAATTCCTGACTGGTGATGTTCTTTTTTGTTGCAGAAATTCCAGTTCACATGTTTGAAATAAGTGGCCAGTACAAGGAGAACTCAAACATCACGGGGCTTGTCGTCTTTTCAATTGTCTTCGGCATCGTGATTGGAATGATGAAGGACCAAGGCAAGATTCTCCTGCAGTTCTTCACAGCCATGTCCGAAGCCGTTATGCACCTCACGCGGATCGTCATATGGTCAGGGACAAATGTATCACTGTATCAGCTTGTGAACGTGCACGTCTTAGTGGCAATCTGTCCAGCACGGTGTTGCTCCCAAGCTGGATATTAACGGTTAACCAACATTCTAAATGTGTGTGTCACGAAAGCATGGTCCAGTCTCTGTCAGCGACAACCGGTTAAAACCCTTTTAGAGGGGCGTTGATGGTCAGATCTGGAGCTAACCAGAACGTGGGGCAAAACTGACTGCCTCGTCGGGCTCAAGAGAGCATGTTCGCTTTTTCTCCCGTCCATTGTTTTCATCGAGCAATTCTTGAGGGCATGTCAATCCCATTGTCAAATCTCAGTCGCCAGCCCCGTGAGGGTAAAAAAGATCCAAAAAATTACCGAAATCTCTGAATGTCAGGTATCTCTTGATTAAAACAAAATGCAATATATTGTATCGCAACATACTGTACATTGCTTAGATAATTACTAGACTTGCGTTGCTTGGTGTAAATGAAACTAGCCGATAATGCCCTATCCATCCGAGAGCGTGTCTAGATAAGTACTATCAAGCACTTTTTTATCTTGAACATTTTTTTCCAGCTCTTTGATTGGATGGATTTCGGGGATCAGGATCCATGCTAAGTGGTACTTGCTGAGTGAGCGTTGACGCCAGTATCTGACCGCGATATTCCAGGTCGACGGCGGAATTTGCGGCGAAAGTCTGACCCACCACAGTCCTTTGTGCGTGTCATCCTGGCCTCTGACATCACCTGACCTTTAGCGTGGCCGCTGCCGCTGGCTTGAAGGCCGGCCCGTGCTGGAGTTAGAGCTGTAAGGAGGCAGGCTGGTGTCCAGTCCGAGTCTGATAAATGTTCTCGAATTCACCTCTGCTGCGATCATCGCATGATACCGTCACACATCGCATCACACATCTCACATCACACGATGTCATGGATTGTGACAGACAGTCCTGTTTAAGTTATTTATTTTTAAGGCTAGAAATCCTAGGATTGCTAAGATTCTTAGATATAAGATGAGAAATCTTCAGAATTCTTAAGTCGGGATCTCGGGATGCTAAAGCCCGAATTCTTGGATCAGGGTTAGTATGTAACCCGGGGCCTGGGACGAGCTACCCAATATCGGACAGCTGATAATGAAGCCATACTTTTAGTTTCGTATGCATTTTTTTGTATTTTAGTGGACCAAAACAACGCATCATCACAAGACACCTATCATCGCGTACCATCAACATTGGGGCAATTGTTATCACTACAGTTTTACGGAAATTGCCTCTCTCCTATCCGTTGAGTCCTTGCATTCGGTCGTGTTCGTTGATTGTCCAATTATTTACCTGTAGGAATCTATTTTCGGTGTAGACGTTTAATGCTGCACTCTTGTGTGTCGATGTCTCAGTGTGTCGATGTCGATGTCTCAGTGTGTCGATGTCGATGCCTCAGTGTGTCGATGTCGATGTCTCAGTGTGTCGATGTCGGTCGATGTCTCAGTGTGTCGATGTCGATGTCTCAGTGTGTCGATGTCGATGTCTCAGTGTGTCGATGTCGATGTCAATCCAGTGTCACGAACTTTCGCGTGGTGTGCGATATGCTACGGATGATAGACATGAGCATGGTGTCGCAGGCTGTCACCTGTCGGCGTCTGCTTCCTGATCGCGGCCAAAATCCTGGAACTGAAGTCGTTCTCGGTGCTGTTGGGTCAGCTGGGCATGTACTTCGTCACCGTTATGCTGGGCATCATGCTGCACGGTTTCGTCGTGCTGGTGCTCATCTACATGGTGATCGTGAGGGAGTTGCCGTTCCGCTACATCGCCAACATCAGCCAGCCGTTGGCTACCGCCTTCGGCACGTCTTCCAGGTGAGGCTGTTTGCGGGAGCAGCTCGCCGTATTCGGTTCTCCGCCTCCGGACAGAGCTCAGCGGCCTAAGCTGCGGTGCTGTCGTCAAATGCGCGCCGAGGTCCCGTCACATGCATGGCTATCCTGAGGGACATCAACCAGATACTGATGTCTTGTTGTCTTATTGTCACGTATTCACGACACGTCAAGACGCCGCATGTGATGCCTTATTGTAATTTTGTCTTAGAGTGGAGAGGTCCCAGCACGTTGGCTTTTACACATGCAGACGTGTATGCTTGCACAAGATAGCTAATAAGTCTTTGGCAAAAGCACAGGGCGAGGTTCTCGACCACAAAATGTGTGACTAGCCCCGCGTTGCCTCTTCGCCGCCATCCAGCCGCGTTAGCAGGTTGCCAGCAAGCCGCGTAGCCCGCGATTCTACAGAATGCCACCGAGCTGTCACACCAGCCGACCCAGCCGAGCGGCCACGCCAGCCGAGCCAGCCGAGCGGCCACGGCAGCCGAGCCAGCCGAGCTGCCACGCCAGCCGAGCTATCATATCAGCCAATCTGTCACACCAGCCGAGCTGTCACTCCGGCCAAGCTGTCACACCAGCCGAGCTATCACACCAGCCAAGCTGTCACGCCGGCCAAGCTGTCACACCGGTCAAGCTGTCACGGCAGCCGAGCTGTTACGACAGCCAAGCTATCACACCAGCCAAGCTGTCACACCAGCTGAGCTGTCACGCCAGCCGAGCTGTCACACCAGTTGAGCTGTCACGCCGGCCAAGCTGTCACACCAGCCGAGCTACACCAGCCAAGCTGTCACGCCGGCCGAGCTGTCACGCCGGCCAAGCTGTCACGCCGGCCAAGCTGTCACGCCGGCCGATCTGTCACGCCGGCCAAGCCGTCACGCCGGCCGATCTGTCACGCCGGCCGGTGCTGCCGGCAGCTCGGCCGCCCTGCCACTGACGATCGCTGCCTTGGAGGAGAAGAACGGCGTCGACCCGCGCGTCGCCCGCTTCGTCCTGCCGATCGGCGCCACCATCAACATGGACGGCACGGCACTGTATGAGGCCGTGGCGGCCATCTTCATCGCCCAGGTCCGCGGCGTCTCGTTGGGCATCGGCAGCATTATCGCCATCAGGTCAGTGAAGGGAAGCCGCATCGACATGGGGTCCGAAACTGGCAGAATCACCGTCATCGGGCCAGTGGCGAAGAGCGCCACTGTCCACAGGCGAATATTTATATGGCCAATGATATTCATCATTATCACCATCCTTTCGATTCAGTAACCGACAGCACCGTCATCAGCGAACCAACAATGCGTATTACCGTCATCAGGTCAGCAACTTGCAGCAGCGATATCTTCACGCAAGTGACGGTGGTCCCATCACCGTCACGTTGGTGATCAGCGCCATCATCGCCTTTATGTGGATTACTGACCATGTCATTATCACGACAAAGAAATGGGCAAAAATATCCGTTGAGAGCTGTTCGTGGTGAAATTAGCTGCTGCTGAAAATGAACACGGTACGCCTCAAGGTTTGACAAAAATTTGTCTTCATATAAGTCATGGCTCTAATCCCGAGTGTGGAAAAACCAGCGCTGTGCATGCATTTATTAAAGGGGCTTATATACCTAAAAACCCGTTTTTGAGTTGAGTACACAGTAAATAGCGGTAACGTCTATTTGCTGATCCAGATTTGCCTATCAAATACGTTCCGTATTTGATTTGAACATTTTTGTATTTCACCAACTTTCAACCCTCTGCTTTTGGTTACGCACTACTTGTCCTTAGCAAAACCCTCGTTTTCCCTGGCTTTAGGTCGTGTGTTTGTATTTGTTCGCTCAAAATCCATCCACGAGGTGGTTTTTCATGTATTTGGCTCGTTACAACGTTCGCTAGGTTTGATTCATTACATCACTCACACATCGCAAAATGACCTCAGCGACTGATACGCTCACAGTCCCCCCCCCCTGCCTCCCGCTCCCTCACTTGTTGCAGCACATGAAAAGTACTGTAGAATATGATGTCACGAAATGTGCTACAAAACACGATATTGCGAAATAGGCTACAAAATATGATGCTGTGAATACAATGCGACAAAATATGGTACGATACATTGCGATACGATAACATACGATCCTGTACAATGTGTACACAATCAAATGATGATTTCAAAAAAGGTTCTTAATTGACAACAGAATGTGCCAAACCCAGCGCACACACACAAAGATGAAGGAATATCAATTGAAAGCACATGGAATCCGCACTGACATGCAAAGATCACACACGTGCATACCTGTGACGTACAATCACTCGAGTAACCGGCATGGGCGGCACTGCCCCCAGATGACGTCATATCACACACGTGCATACCTGTGACGTACAATCACTCGAGTAACCGGCATGGGCGGCACTGCCCCCAGATGACGTCATATCACACACGTGCATACCTGTGACGTACAATCACTCGAGTAACCGGCATGGCGGCACTGCCCCCAGATGACGTCATATCACACACGTGCATACCTGTGACGTACAATCACTCGAGTAACCGGCATGGCGGCACTGCCCCCAGATGACGTCATCAAAGCTCCAGTGACGGCGCTAGTGCTCGCGCAGGTCATGCACTCTCACGGTTTAAGGCAAAGGCACACAGAGAAAAACTTCGATATAATCCAAAACATCCTGAACTTTGCTTTCAGAATTGTTTTTGGTCGACGTAAATTTGACCATGTGTCTGACCCGCATGATACACTTCGATGGATGTCGCCTCGACACATGGCAGAGTCACGTGTGCGGTACACCTAGCAGGACAGACTCCTACACTTCCCAGGGCCGAGGACCGATGCAGACAGGAGACGTTCTGGGTACCAGGTGCCAGTATTGTATAATGCATTGACTGCCGACATGACAAAAATAACATAGTAGCCTTTCGTACGCGCAAGAGAGCGCACCTGTTTGAGCGCATGTATGATTGGTAGCCGGTGAATGGGTGTCTCTGTGTTAATTTTTTATCTGCATGCCTTATGTCCTGAACCATTGACACGGGGCTGTGATAGTCACTCCCTGGGCTCATAGCCACACTGGGCTGTGATAGCCATTGTGGCTGGCCCTGCGGAAGTAATGCAATGCAATGCAATACGATCGTTTCTTGCTAAGCAGTATCGGGGAAGGGACAAAAGGCTTTTGAGAACGAGAAGTGTAAGCCAAGCCTCCGATATGCGCAAGACGTGCGCTGGGCATGCGCACGATTACGCTGCGTTCAGCGTAACGGTCAAAAAGTTGCCCTCCGGTTGGCCACTACCCGACCCTGGCGTCCGGCCGGTCCCAACGGTATCCAGATTTTTCCAGATCCGGTTTTTCACATATCTTCAAAGACTCAAGCGCGATTTGCTGCCAGAGCTGAGCGTAAGGTTGCGTTGTCCAGCCCCCTGTGGCAACGTGTCGGTTGTTTCTGGTCAAACTTTTCCCATTCAAGCGTAACGTAATTGACGGACTGTCCCTGTTATGTGTATTTTGTTTGAAGTTATCACTATACGTTGTTAAAATCCAACGAAGTTCTTCTCCTTAGCACGTGTCCAGTGTTAGGTGAGCGCTACATTACAGAGGTCCAAACATGATTTGACTTGACTTGACTTGACGTGTCGCCTGCCGAGCCACAGCGAACTTTTTCGCGTGGTTTCAGAAACGGGTTTCCAGAGGAGAAAAGGTGAATAGTTGTGTCCGATCAATGTGATCTATACCCAGCATCACGTGCATCGTAAATTATTCTTGAACGACCCTCGGTGTAACCTTTCATCGCTGTGTAGCCGAAGTCTAATGCTGCAAATCCTGAGAATAATGGAACAGTTCATTTCCAACGAGATCGGCTAGACATATTGCATGAATTGCGCACAGAAAAATGGCTGTTTATCATAGAAATCCGTTCCTGCTCATATCATTCTTTATATGAATTTATGAATAACAATAAAGCTGTTGATCGAAGTCTTACGTGGTCGGCCCACAAGCTAATCTAAATTAACGTGGCCGTAGAAACGGAGAGATAACTCAGTTATTTCGAGTCAACCCACACATTTCGAGGGTGAAGTGTCATGGATTACAAACACAGATGAATTTGCTACGCATTCAATCACCAACATAGGTCACACGCAAGTCGTTTTTGCACAAGCCACAATGCACTGGACCCGCATGGTAACCACACATTCTTCAGCAGCGCTTTAGCACACGAGTTCGTCTACATCTACCAAATCATCTTTGCACTGCGAGGCCCTGGATTCACGTGCCAATTTTGTGCACTCTTCTAAAAACCTACTCTCCTATATCACCCTCCTAAAAGCAAAGATTTCCTTCCGAGGGTTTTTTATTTGCCATATTTTGATACTGATTTCTTATTGACATTTTCAATCAACAATGTCAATCTTGTTTGTATGCAGCAAGGAATGGAATTAGTTGCTGGCATATCAACAGTAATCGGACCTGAGATAAGGCCGCATTAGTGTTTACCCATGTTGCGCCATATATGCATGCGTCGAAGCTGACGAGACGCGCGAGGGCAAGAAAGGAAATCCTCAGGAAGAATCGTTTGGGTCATTCTTTTGTAAGTAACCCGCGATCTGTTTACCAAGACAAAGTCAGTGATTTTCAGCTCTCAAATGTCGCCCTCAAAATTTCCATTGCGGCTGGAGTGTTGTCACACACTCCGACAGCTCAAAGGAAGCCGTTCCTGCAGTCACCGCAAATGTCAGATCTTTCAGATCTAGCCGTTGGCACTTGCCAATGCTGCCACAGCGGTAGTGCGTGTCAGACTACATTGATTCTGAAACACACCCGGCAATGTCAGTGGGAGTGTTGTTTTGCCACAGCAGTGGGATTCGCCGAGAAATGACTGCATTTTTTGAGTCCTCTTATCGTGCCCATAACAAACATTTCTGCACTCGATATGTGAGGAGGCGCCGGATGCAGCGTAACCGAAGCATGGGGCGCAAGTAATGCATTTGATCGTCACTTTGAATCACCTTTTCGCCGTCACGAACGCATGACCTAAACATGAAAAGCCGCCAGCGACCGCCGACAGCATATGACACATGTAAGTTTGTTTGTGTATTTTTTTTTTACTTTAACTACCCGTCGATGGGACTGAGTTATCAGCCGACAGTGTTTTTGCGACGCGAAAATGTACGATTGCAATAACTGATAAATTTTTTGATAAAGTTGATGTTTGGACGTATCGTGCGCAGAATGGCGTATAAATTGGTCATAAACAAGTGCTTGCGGGCTTACTTCCTTAAGCGACGGAGCGTCTTGGGACGATTTGTGTTTGCACTATTTCGGGTAAACTTACACTCACGCCACTCATGAGATTCCCTGGCCGACCCAAACATTGGCTGCCGACGACGACATTGGCTGCCAAATATTGGCTGACGGAAACCGAGTGTAATGTGATGTGCTGACTGCCGAGGACATTCGAATCTTACTCTGCAGATTTCCATTACGGCTGGAGCGCTGTTATGCATTCCAAAATTCAAGAAAGCGTTCTTACCATCATTGCAAATGCTAGATGTTCCTAATTTCGCAACTGCCACTTGTCAATGCTGCTGCAGTGTTGCAGTACTGTCAAACTCTTAAGTGACCCCGAAACACCCCGCGAAGCCAATGCGGGAGCTGTTTTGCCGTAGCAGCGAGCTTCACTGAAAGCTTATTGCATCTCGTGGTTTCTCGTACAGTACTCGTTGCAAAATACTTGTCACTCGATGTGTGCGTTTTCTTTGTCATTCCTCAAAGCGAGAAGTTGCGGTAATGCATATGATTAGCACCATGACTCAACTTTCTCGCCACAACGACTGAATGATGGAATGGGGGAATGACGGCCGCTAGACACCAACATACGGCTCGTGCGCGTTTCACGCTTTTAAAATGTGGATTAAGTACTAGCCGCTAGCCACGGGCGATCAACCGGCGGCATTTCGGTGACGCGCAAATGTGCAGGTGCGACCGTTCCGGTGAAGTTGATGTATGGACGGGACAGTGCACAGATGACGAACAAATGGGAGATGAATACTGACAATAAATCGGTGCGCGTGTTGACGGAAATTTAACCGAGCCTTTGTCTACAGTTTCGGCGACGGCGTGTTGTATTTGACACCAATTTTTATTTTTCAAAATGACGACATTCCCGGCCTGTCCGACGAATACTGGCGCAACCGTGCGTCGCATGAACTCGTGTTCGCCGCACCAATCGACGACGGCACGTCGGTGAACACTACGACATTGGGTTAGCAACTCCACGCACTCTGGCTGCTGAGATACAGCATAAACCGTGAAAACCGTAAAAACCGACCAACATTATCTTGGCCGCCTCTGAACACGTGACACATGGCACGCGCAACCGTGTGTCTGACACCACGGTATTCCCCGTTCAATTATTCACCTAAGCATGTAAAATTCTTGTCACTCCGACCCCTGGTTGCCGAGATGTGACCACAGTTTCCAACGGCCGTTCGTCCGCTTTGTCGTCGGCCACATTTTCGGGCCACCTGTGCAATGTCAATGGGCCTAAAATGGCTCTTCCGCCGCGTGCCACTTCCAAGGCCTGGACCGCGGCCACTCGCGAGCTTTATGTCGAAATGAGCGCGGGTTAGAAAGAACTGCCCAAAACATGGTCGTCAGTCCCCCTCCAACTTGAGCAAACTTTCGTTCTCAGGGGTTTGAAGGCGTGTTGCCTGAAACAGGATCTTAACCAGCACAGCCAGATACCCAAACAAAATGTACCCAAACGTACAGTCAAAAACCGGGCTCGAATTGGTGGAGTTCAGCGCAGCACGGAGTTTCGGCAGTCCGTAGTTTTTGCATGGCGTTTGCACCACACTTATCGGAATTTTCCAGCGGGCATGCTTAAAGCGTCCGGCATTTGATATATTGGCGTGACGCGTACGACGGAGTTACTGACTGACGCACTACAGACTGACCGGCCCGCTTCCCAGACATCTGCACCGTCCTCCCCCCCCCCCCCCCCCCACACACACACACTCCGTCAATAAACCTCACAGCATGGTTTATGCTTTACGAAACCTCACAGCATGGCTTCTGCTTTTCCACGTAGTTAGGGCTGCTGTTGTTAAGATGTGATTTCAAATACATGAATGGATCAAGTTTGTGTGAAGAAAATACTAACAGGATGTTTTTCATCTATGGCGAGGGACATTGCCAGACAAGATATTGACAATGGCGCAGTTACGAGGATAGCTGGGTATCTGTCAGTCCGGTGCCAAAATCTGTCGCTGAGCATTGCCAGTATTCGTTGCCAGCTGGTGTTGCTGAGTTGCCAAGTTTTCCACTTCTGCTTCATTACGACATCGCCGTAGTTCATAGGGTCACTGCTGTAGTCGAAGTGCGTCATTGGAGTACCTCAAGTATCCGGGACGTCTTGTTACTGAAAATTGCGTCATTGCATTGGTAATTTTCTGCTCGCTTCATAAAACGAAACATTTATACCATGGCAGTAGTCCTAACCATTAACAAGCAGTGGCTTCGTTTCATTTGATATGAATTTATGATCTTTTTAAGATAGCCAAAGTGCAGTGACTTGGCGTCACAAATATATGATGATGTGCCGTTCCACATAATCAATCACATAATTATCCAAATATAAGCGGCAAAGACAGTGGCAAGTAATGTGACTAAATGAAAATATCTCCTTTTACGAAACTCCTTGAAGTGATTAGTTGCCAAGGCTTTCAAAAAGACGTGAATTGAGACAGCACCACCAGTGAGGCAGTATACGTCATTCGATATTCACTTAATGAGCCCACAAACTGATGTGCACTTTGGCCAACAGCTGGAGAAATTGTTCATTTCGGCTAGGTGTCAAGTGTCATCCCATTTGTGGCAGGCGGCAAAAACAATATTTGCTGACCCCAACCACAAAGGCCCCATCAGACTGCTGTAACCTTAGCCCAGTGATCCTGAGTATGTGCCCAAGATATTATCAGTCGCCTATTGGCGCGGCGCTGGCCGCCGCCGCCGCAGTCACCGCCGCCGCCGCCGCCGCCGCCGCCGCCGCCGCTGCCGCTGCCGCTGCCGCTGCCGCCGCCGCCGCTGCCGCTGCCGCCGCCGCCGCCGCCGCCGCCGCCACAGTCGCCGCCGCCGCCGCCGCCGCCGCCGCCGCCGCTGCCGCCGGCACAGTCGCCGCCGCCGCCGCCGCCGCCGCCGCGGTCGCCGCAGTCGCCGCCGCCGCCGCCGGTCCCGACCAAGTTGTTCGTCGCACGCTGTGACTCGATTGCCTAGTTTTACAGCATGAGGAGTTCCGACGCAACCCAATGTTGCGCATTTGAAGATATTGAAACAAGCATCAGCTGTGATTAAACAAGCTCACATATAACTATTGGTACTTTTAGTGAAAGGGCTGCTCTAGGTAACACAGTTTCTCTGCTCAGTAAATATGCTCCTCAATGCGTCATTGTTTGATTACGTCATCGCACCTTGTCCAACATTGATTGGGAACCAATTTACGGCCGTTATATCTGCAAATCGTGCTCACAAACGCCAGCTATGAGCAACTGGACGATTATGTTTTGCTAGGCCCTGATCACCGCAAGGCCAATGAAATGGCAGAATTTGAATGGCGTTATTATGAAGTTATCCACGGGTGTTGATTTGTATGTTTTGGGTAGGCTTCTGCCTCCTCTCCCATATTCCGATTTGGCCCCGCAACGGTGAGTTTGGTCCCCAACCTTCTGAAGCCAAAGTAGAATCAGGCCATCACAAGTTAGAGATCACCATCGCATCAATTTCAAAGCGGCCTTGTACTTATTGTTTCACAAGTGTAAGAAAAAAACTTAGAACTGCGATGTCATGTTCAGCTGACTGCAGCTGACTGAACTAGTCGCACTGTAAAAGCCTCGGGTTCGTACCGTACTTACTGGAGTGCTTCCTCTTTTTTTGCTTGCATGATGCATGCTTTTTAACTACACGATTAGGACGTCATGTTGACTCTGATGTAATTTTGTGTTGTCATCTGAGTGTTTTGGCATTATTCAGTAATGTTTAAATATCTACAAACTGCAACAAGTCTTACTATTTTTTGGCGATACGGTGCGATGCCTTATCAGAAAAAAAACAAACCGGTCAAATGATGACACCCAGAAACGTGAACAGTGTTTTTGCCGGTAACGTTTGAAAGAACCCTTGGAATGTGCCCACCTCCAATTCGCCGTAAATATTCGATGTAGCATTTATGAAAACCTGACGATCGGCACCAGTCGACTGAACCGAAAGCGGCAGTCGTCCCACACTGACCATCAAAACAGCACCAGCCATGTCGAGCATGCCTATCGCGGGTGCTGTGCTGCAGCCTGCAGCCCGCATTACGGTGACCAGCCGGGGATTTCCGTGGCAGCCTTTAATAGTCGCGCACATCAACTCTTTATCTCCACTCCCAAAGCTGTACAAGTCCAAGAACGTCTGAAGCCATATAACATCGACCCTTTGTCGATAGCGGGAACCTGGTTTCGACGATCGAAGCCGAACATAATGATGATGATGTCCGACGGCAACATCTTCCGCCGAAGCAGAGCGAGCAAACGTATTGCAGCAGTGCTATACGTTTGTTCCCGTTCAGTTGGGTGAGCATCCAACACTTTTAAATTGAGAGGAAAGTGGATCAAATCCGTGGAGAAACTTGCGTATTTCAGGCTAGGGTTTCCTCGCCCTGCCCCTAGCCTCTTTTGCTAAACTTGACCACTGTTCTGGAGGATTAATGACGGTGACACGTGACGGATTCGCCGCCAGATTACGCCGCCTTCACTCGCGGCAGGTCTGGCATTCAGGGTCCATTTCCCAAGCAGGGACAAGGCCGGGGCGAAGGGACGGGCCGTGTGAAGGGACCCCGACAGGGGTCCCTTCACACGGCGACTCTGAGCCCACTCGTGACCGACGCATGCAGCCTGTCCAGGGTAAGCTAGGCGTCGCGCGGATTCAGGATAAAGTAATAGAAGAGGATAAAAGGGTCGGATATTCAATCACGAATCACGCTTTGTGCTACATGATATAAGAAGTCGGACATGCTTTCAAGTTAAGAGCCGAAACACGAGCGCTTTATGATATTTTGTTCAGCAAACACTCAGCACCGCCACGGCTAACTCACGAGGGATTGAAGTAATACTCATGAGTGCTAGGGTGGCAATTTTCCACGGCTTGCTTGGCGACGCCTCAACGTCATACTAGCGTTCCATGACACAATCAGACAATGATGTATTGAGAAGAATATTACTAAATTGGTAAATGTTGTCTTGCAGAGCAGTCTCTTTCATTAGAAAGTACACCAATAGTTAAAATAAGCTGATTTTACCATATCTGACGTTTTCTATAATTTCTTTAAATGTGGAACATTCTCTTAGTCAACATTGGATGGGCTGGGTGGGAGCTCAAGCACTCCGAAAGCATACAAAATGAGGCCCCTGGATGGACGCCCTCGTTTGTGTTGGCATTGCTCTCATTTTTTACCTCAATTTGATTCGCTCTATTTAACACGAAGGAAATCTCTCGCCCTCTTTGGGCAAGGGATCCTGTGGGTAGAACGTTTGGGCACATTTTTTCCCTATCAGGGGCTGAATGGTCGTTTCGTCCCAGCCCGCGGTGCCCACCGGCTGCCTTTCTGGCGAAACAAGGGCCTGCCTGAATATGCATTGGTCACTTGCCTGACTCCGGATGGCCCCTGACCCAAGCATTTGGACCCGGATGAACGCGGGGGTCCTCACTGACGTAAAACAGATCCCCTGTCGACGCAGGTGTCCAGTAATTAGCACAGAGAGCCCAGTTCAGCTTAAACGGCCCCTGGTTCGGTTAGGATGGAGAGCCCCCGTTCTGTGATGGAACCTCGGACTGACATACATGACATGACATGACACATTGACATGACACATGACATGGCATGACATGGACATGACACATTCTGTCGCATTGCGGGCTCTCATTGCACATGGAAATATCCACTTGCATTGTCAAAGGACCAACGCGAGGCCCCCCTTACATTCTGGGCCCAGTCCCTTTCCCTGTTCAGGTAATTTGTCTTGGTCGAATCGGGGCTTCTTGCCCAGGCGCCCAGCACACTCTTGGAGGCGCCCCCACGTGGGCTTAAGCTCGCCGTTTGCCCCCCCCCCCCCCCCCCCCCCCAGGCGCACGTAGTACCGCCCCACCGTTAGTCATCTTCCTTCATGCCAAAGCCCTGAAATAATCACTTCTGGTAGAAAAGGCTCTAATCCAAACAATCAAACAACCAGCCGTGACTGAAACTTGCACAGTCTGCTCAACATTGAATGAGCGCCAGTTGATTTCCTCTGGAATTGAAAGTCGTGCTGACCGACGCCAGATCTGAATTGCTGGCTGAAGCTTATCTTTTTGGCCTTAAACGCCGCATAGCCGTTGGGGTGGCAATATTTGAATGACGTTTACATCGCGTCATGCGTGCCTGAATTGTCTTCAAGCATCACTACACAAGAAGTCATCACCACAGTCTACACGCATTGAAGCCACCAACTCACAAATGAACCTTTAAACTCCTTAAGTACGGTAGTTTCAGTTCCAACCAATGCGCAGGCAGGCTGCATAGCACGTAACTCATCAAAAGCGAAGTGACAGCTGTGCTCGTCAGCCCTTTCTACTGGGTGGTCTTAAGCGGCACGCGCTCCTCTCTTCGCGGGCTGGAATTCGAACTTTTCAATGTCTCGCCAGGAACAAGCACGGTCGGTGAGCGTGGCATCTCACCAGGAACCACGCCCCGATCTCACAAAGTGGTCTTTCACGCGGTTCCGAAGGCGTCGGTAGGCCGACAGGTCGGTCTCGGGCCGAGATTCATGCCATGCTCGGTGTTCTTCATCGCGCTGCCGCAGCAGCCGTCGCAGGTCAAAGCTACCCACAGGCCATGGGAAGTGGGAGCTACGACGGGGAGACACGATTTAAGGTGACATTGGACATCGGCCACACTCCATCATCACGATCCTTCCGCCGCATTCCCCCGCCAGAGAGCCGGAGGTCATTGGTGACCACTCATCCGCGACTAATCAGTGATCGGCAGTGGCTCGCTGACTGGATTATCCGTCAGCTAGCCGCCGTGAGCCTGTGAGCACCGGTGACCCGATGTCAGGTCAGTCAGCTGAAAGGATCCAGTGGCCGTTTGTAACCCGGTGTCAGGTCAGCCAACTGTGGTGAGCCAGTGACCCTCTGTGACCCGATGTCAGACCCCGTGGCTGACCTCGTGACCAGTCAGTCAGCTGCATAAATCCAGTGACCGGCGGTGATCCCGTGACCGGTCAGTCAGCTGCAGTAATCCAGTGACCGGCAGTGATCCCGTGACCCGTCAGCCATCTGCAGTAGCCCAGTGACCGGCGATGATCCCGTGATCGGTCAGTCAGCTGCAGTAATCCAGTGACCGGCGGTGATCCCGTGACCGGTCAGCCATCTGCAGTAGCCCAGTGACCGGGGATGATCCCGTGATCGGTCAGTCAGCTGCATAAATCCAGTGACCGGCGGTGATCCCGTGACCGGTCAGCCATCTGCAGTAGCCCAGTGACCGGGGATGATCCCGTGATTGGTCAGTCAGCTGCAGTAATCCAGTGACCGGCGGTGATCCCGTGACCGGTCAGTCAGCTGCAGTAATCCGATGACCGTACGTGACCCGGTGACAGGTCAGTCAGCCGTGGTGAGCCAGTGACCACCGCTGACCGGCCAGCGGAGGCCGGACGCAGCGCGCCTGCCGGCTGGCCCAGTCAGGCCCCCAATCGATGCTCTGCAGCCCCGAGACGGCCAGCCCGGTCCCAGCTCGACACCGGCTCGGACCTCGTTTGTCCGCTGCCCGCCCACCCATCACCCTGCCAGTGATGACTGGGAAGGGGAGTGGCTGCAGCGGCATCAGGACCCCACTCAGCTCTGAAACATGACCGTCGGCCGGGCTTGGTTTCGCGGGTTCAAGATGGTCGATTCATTTAGTTAACAAATTGGACTCGGCCCGCGTTGTTCAATTGGACTTTGGCGTCAAGCTGAAGTCTTATTACATGTGAGTCAAACCGGGATTTAAGCGCATTGTGCCACAGAAAATTTCTGTGGAGTAAATTGGACATCCTGATTTGTTTATCAACAAGCCGCCATCAGGTGCGCTGCTAGGAGCAAGCGAAATGGGCCGACGAAGCATTTTAGTCAGTACACGTATACATCAGCAACACAGAAGCGTCCCTTCAACAACAAACTGTCGGTCAAACTGGCTTGTGAACATAACCAGATGGCGCAAGGCCAGACAGGCAAACCCATGTTCCGGGTTCAAAAGCATGGCGCGTTGATCGCTGGGTCATCTAGCAGCTTTCTGGGCAGTGAGCTTGGGAGCTTTGTGCTGAAGCAAAGAAGTTTTGCAATGGTCCAAAATTACTTTTAAGGCATTACGTTCGAAGAAAGTGTCTGTGGTAACCGAGCGTAATTTCAAAGATTTCGTTTAGGACCAGCGGGGGTGTAGCTTTGGAAAAGTATGAAAGCTAAGTAGGGAAGAAACATACCCCATAGTATTCAAAAATCGGGGTTCTTCCCAGTTTGACTCACTTCTCATTAACGTTGAGGGAGGAAACTACAAACCACAAAGTACATCCGGGGTAGCCGTTAATGGTTGATGTTAAAGGTCATGTCCACATTTGTATGGGCTTTGAACTGAAATAGCCATCCTGAAGACCATTTGGTGCATTTCACATTTCTCCCTATTCTTAAGGCCTAAACTGCTCTAGTTTCTGAGCTACACGCTACGAAGATGTGGAGACTTTTTCGGGGAGGCTATTTCAAGGTTACCCAGACATCCATGGCGGCATCAAAATCATCCGTCATTCCATTGGCCATGCCGCGCTCAAATCTAAAACAAATGTATTTGTCGTCTTTCATGTGTGACGTTCGTGAGCACGATTTCCAGACAAGAGGGTCGTCAGTAGGCTGTCAATCAATGTTGCGTAAGGTTTGACGGCGTAATCAAACACTGACGTATTGAGGAGCATATCTACTAAATAGAAAAATTGTGTTGTCTGGAGCAGTATTTTCCACTTAAAAATGTACCAACAACTATAAGTTACCTTATTTCACCAGATATGATGTTTGCTTCAATATCTTCAAATGTGGAACATTCTCTGTAGCTAATAACTAAGTCCATAAAATAGTGGCGATATTCCGTGCTGTCAGGTAGTATCGACTCGGACCCCGTTTGCGAGGATGCCCAGATTGCCCAGATTGCATTGACCAGATGGTGGGAGATATGAGTAGCCAAACTGACATATGGGAAGTGCACAAATGACAAACGGTTCATTGCGCCTTGCAAGCGGCGAAAATCAGCGGCTCGATAGTTAGAGGCTTTAACTCTATAATTGTACTACAATCAAACGTGTCTTGTTTGTGAAACAGACCAATGTCTCGCTGTGGTCAGACCGAAAGGTGAAAGACGCCAGACGTCGTCTCGGCAACACACGACAATACCACGCTGTCCGCAGCGGTGCAGCCATAGGCTTGGCAAATGGGGGGGGGGGGGGGGGGCACAGGGCCCCCTAATGGTGAAAGGCTTTCCCAGAAACACCCGATTCAGCTCGCTTGATTTTGACGGGGGCACGATTTTCTTTGCTTTATTTTTAGTCTTACCTTTTTAACTGGAACTCAGCGAGCAGGTACAGAAAGATGCGATTCTGGTTGTATTTTGCAGCAGATAAACTGAAGAAAGCCCGCGTTACATGATTTCATGAAATAAATCGCTGGCGCTATTCCTTCGATAGTGCCTTAGTAGACTATTTCTAAACCGATAGAGCTCAGAGGTTTTGCCAGACTTCTTTGTGTTTTTTTTACAGAAATAGTGAGTGCCTTGTAAACGTAGCTTGCAGACAAAACATTGGCATTATTAATTGACGTTATATTTACGCCATCGTTATGGCTCCAAACTACACATTCATTGACATTATTTTTCGTGCTGCCAAGTAAAGCAATTTGAATGCACAACGGCAACCCATCTTCGTCCACAGATATTCACTTTCCTTTAGAATCGAGTTGTGAAAAAAATATGCTGCATCATTCTGAACATTCACGCTCACAATTCGGAGAAACCAAAACCATGGCGCCCAACGTTGCCGTCGCCAGAGGCCCTCTGCAAAAAAGCACCTCTGAACGCCTTATTGAACTTCAGTTCGTACATTTAGGACAGCGTCGCAGCGTATGTTTTATCTGTGCGATTCTGTTATTGGTAATAGGAACAGATGAACATTGACAGCACGATAAATAGGCGCTGGAATTTGGTGGTGGAACTCGTGGAGTTGTGGAGTTAAGGTAGAATCTGTATTTTTGTGTTGCTATAGCTACCAACTGCCCCAGAAGACAGCCTCAAAACTATGCAGCTTGAGCATACGGCCATGTTGAATCTTTAAGCTGTACGGATCGCCTTTGAAAGGGCTGAAAGTACTATAACCTACCGGTCGTTCTTGTGCGCCCGGCACCCACCACCTGGCGTCACCTGCAGCGGCCAGCGTCTTTCGCTTTGACAGAAACTGCCACCCGGCCATCGGTATTCTCGCTCCGAAGATTACGGGCGCGCAGACTAAAACTTGTTTATGCAATCCGCTTCCTTAGAAGATTCTGCAAAAGGATGAACATCCGCAGGCAAACATGGGTTGACTTTTTCATTTTTTGGCCCTATATCGATTCATTCTATTGAATATTTAGGAGATTTCTTACCGGGCAAAGGTGGCCGTGATTAGAACACTAGGTAACACACTATCGTTCCCGATCAAAGGCTGAAGAGCCATTCCATCGAAGCCATTCCAATCCCTCCATTGAAGAGATTCAACTTAATTTTAAAAGTACCTCCAGGAATAAAGCCAGAAACTGGGCATCATACTGCTCAGGTTCAATGATTTCAACATTTTATGACCCGTTGAGGGTGCAGTTTCTAATGTTGCATCGATCAATATGTACCACTTCAATCAGGATGTCAAAACCTAACCAATGATATCAATTTCAAAAGGACCGTAAGGACCCTGGTTCGATGGTTTTGAATTTATAAACCGGTAGTAATCATAGTTTCGGATGAGGCAAAAAACGAGACGCACCATCGTTATCATTATCATGCACCATTGTTCCACCGCAATAATGCACTGGTATGCACTTGGCTAAAATCATGAGAGTTTGTGCATGTGAATTCATATTTTTGACATCTCTGGCGTTCATAGTCTTGAATGTGCGTCGAAACACGATGTGCTTTTATGACGAACGCGTCAAACGTTACCATGGATTCCGTTTGAGAAATATTGTAGTGGTCAAGGTAAAACGATCTTGAAACTTGCACCCTACCGACGACCATCGTTTTAAATGTGGCTGAAACGGTATGCACCATCGTAATCAGCATGCCAAACTCTGTCATTGATGGAACGTGGCGGAAAAAGAGACGCGCTATCATCATTATGTTTAGCATTACGAGTGGTGTGAATTCGAACAGCGTCGTGTCGGTGCGGCTGAGTAACAGTACATTTTAAAGATATCTGAACGTCGTAATTTGGAGTGTGGTTCAAAACGAGGTGCACTATCGTGATCAGTATGTTAAACACTACCGCTGATATTAGTTTGAGAAAAATCGTGGGAGTACAGGTGCAACGGCCTTAAACGTCGTGCGCTTCTGTCATAATGTTAAATGTGTATCAGAATGAGATGCAGCATCGTTATTAGCATTTCAAACACTACCAATGATCTCAGTTTTAAAATGATCGTGCGGATCCGGGACCATAACCTATAACTTTATGCATCTCTTTCGGTCGTAATCATGAATACCATTGGAAACGAGATGCTGTATCGTAATCAGCATGTTTAACACTACTAGAGGTATCTATTTAACCACAACCATGGGAGTCCGGACTCGTGACGTCACCATCCCTGGCGGTGATGGCCTTGACTTTGCCTCGAAACGAGCTGCCCGATAATAAACAGCATGTCAAATGATGCCGTTGATCAGTTTGAGAAAATCTTAAGGGTCCGGTGCGACTGCTTTGAACTTCGCACATCTCTAACGGTCATAGTTTCGAATGTTGGCCAACATGAGATGCATTATCTATATCAGCATCCCAAACACTACCACCGGTCTGAGTTAAAATAATCGTAAGGATCCGGGTCAACGACATGCCTTTGTACACCCCTGTCAATCATAGTTACGAATGTGTATCGGAACAATATGCACCATTGTAGTCAGCACGTCTAGCTCTGTCGTTGATGTGAGGTAAAAATCGCGTGTTCCGAGATTAAATGGCTTTGAATTTTGAAGACCTCTAGGGGTAGCAATGAGGATGTCAAGCATTACTATTGACACAAATTTCAGAGAAAAATCATATTTTTTCTATTTCAGCCCGTGTTTGAATGTTAATGTGAGTGTGAACACGAGTACGAGGCTGTCCTGACAGAATCGCTTCGGGAGACGTCTCTAGGAGACCGGCCTCCGTTGGCGACTCTTCAGGTCGCATCCCTCACACCAACCAGACCCGGATAAATCGTATTTTTGATCATCGGCGCGCACGCACATCGCAATACAAAAAGAAATGCTGCGAAAGATGCACCCTTGAGTTAGAGTATTAGATTTTAGATTATATTTAGGTTAGATTAGACATAAGGTTAGATTTAGATGGAATTATATTTAGATTAGATCAGATTTCCATTTAGATTTATTATATATTTGTTTGGGAAGTGCAGGGCAAATTGGGCTCGCAGGAGGGCTCGCAAAAGGAATAACGTTTTATATTTCGTATTCGCTTGGGCTGAGTTATGCTAATATTATTTTATATTCGTTTGGGCCGAGTAATACTTACATTATTTTGGATTTGTTAGGTCTTAATAGTGCTTTAGTTGGCAAAGGTCACTTTGGCTTTGGCCCTCTCCCTTCCATAAAGTGATATCTTCTTCCACCTCACCATGGGCGTGACTTCGGGGTGTTTGAAAGGTTGGGTGAGGTGACATTAGGCTAGTATGCGATCTCTGACAGTTTCTACGCCCAGCAAAGTCTGATTGACAATGCATATCGTTCATGGTCTTATGATCTCGCCTAATGCGAAGTCCCATAAAAAATGATTGACTCGAATATGGCGCCAAGGATCGGAAATTCCGTCTCCAATCAGGATCCACCATTCTAGGACTCGAACGTATGTGCGATGAAGCCGGACAAACTCGGACTCGGGCTCAAGATCCTAGCAACCGAGCTAGGACCCAGGTTCTGTGAGCATCACATGCTCTGCACAGGGACTTGGTCCATGTTTTGGGACCCATGCCGCCCCGGCGTCTGGCACGGACATGTCCCACATTGCCTTTCATGCTCCCGGACCAGACCGCGATGCTCCCGAACCAGACTGCGATGCTCCCGGACCAGACTGCGATGCTCCCGGACCAGGGCGCAATGCTCTCGGACCAGACTGTGATGCTCCCGGACTAGGCGTGTCCCGCATTGCGTGCGATGCTCCCGGACCAGCCCGCCGTCCCGGGAGCTGGCCTGAGGCGTGCTGTCCTGCATTGCAGCATCACGGCGACGGCGGCCAGCATCGGCGCCGCCGGCATCCCGCAGGCGGGCCTGGTTACCATGGTGATGGTGCTGGACACGGTCGGCCTGCCAGCTGAGGACGTCTCGCTCATCATCGCCATCGACTGGCTGCTGTACGTGACGTGACGTGGCGTGACGTACGTGACGTGCCGTGCTCGGACCCCAGCCGCACCGGCCCCGCCCCGCGCTCACATGCCTCACGATTCGCGGCTGGGGAGCAGTGCTCCTGGTCTGCCGCGTGATAAGGCAGCTAGTAAGCTAGTGAGGTAAACAGTCAGCAGTAGCTGGCTTTACCATTCTTGCCAGCCAGCTCATAACGCTGAGTATCGATCTCGTCACATGTCGCCGAGAACGGGCCATTTGTCCGAGATGCGTCGTCTCGAGCGGACATCTGTCCGAGATGCGTCGTCTCGAGCGGACATCTGTCCGGGATGCGTCGTCCTGAGAGGACCGTTGGTCGTTTCCGAGTCGTATCGACTGTGCCATTGGCAGCCTCCTCTGGTGACTGACGCTGTTGACGCCCGCCCATCAGGGACCGGTTCCGTACGACCATCAACGTGCTGGGCGACTCTCTGGGCGCCGGTATCGTCAACCACCTGAGCAAGCACGAGCTGGCCAAGATCCCGCCCGCCACCGACATGATGCCCGCTAAGGCCGACATGGGCGAGAACGGCATCGAGGCCACGGCCATGTGAGGTGTGCGTCCTCGCGCGCGAGCCGGCCTGCGCCACCTCTGCCGCGGCGGTGTACAAATGTGACGCGGCGCGGCTTCTGTCGGCCGACGCGGCGCTCGGTAGTGCTCGGTGGGCACGCAGAGAAAGCCCATCAGCTGCGTGTACTGTTTCGACATCCCACCGACTGGGAGCCGCTCTTCAGCTGTAGCGGCGCTCGGCCCTCGCCCCGCTGTCCCTCAGAGCTGAAGTGGTATTCGTGTTTTGCGTAGTTTTCTAGTTTCAGGCATAGTTGTCGTGCGTGGACGTTAACTCGTGGTAACTCGATCGGCTGCGACGGATGCAGATGGCACGGCGCTGGCAGCGGTGTTCGTCCTCTCCGCGGCGCGCTGAACAGATGGCCGGCCCGTTTGAGCTTGGCGGTGCCGCTCCATATTCTCGTCTCGCCGCCTCGCCGTGTAGTGCGTGCGGGGACGTTTTTTTTTTGTTTCAGCGGGACAGCTCCCACTCCTGTCATCCCACCAAGTGACTCGTTTGGCCCTATTGGATAATTGCCGCGCCGGAACCGTTGATTCAATAGAGCGCTGCCAACTAGACTGGTGCGTGTGAATGAGCGCCGGCTGGCGCAGCGGCGCCAGGGCGAGCGCGCCGCCTCTCCGGCGCCACTCGCTCCGGACAGCTCGGCCGAAGCGGGTCGGGCGACAGACGACCTAGCGTGCGGCGCAGAGGGCGCCGCAGCGCCGGCGCCAGTGACTGATGATCCCGGGAATCAATGGCAACGCTCCCAGAGACGCCCCTGCTGCGCGACAATGGGCTCAATTTCGCCGGAGTCAAGTGGGTGCCGTGGGGAGCGGCTCTTGCAGATGCTGCGCTCGGGCACAGCGATATCCGTGGCGAACAGCTCAAGTTGCATGACTTACCAGGTCGAACTTTAAAGTGGATTTTTCAATTTTTGTGTAGTTCGCAACCGAAATAGTCAGCTTGTAACACATGCGTATATATTCACAGCTGCAATGGTATGAAGAGGCAAAACGCACTACTTTCTGAACTTGAAAACAATACACTCACTAGATCAATCCGAACCGGGATTCTTTGAATGAGAAAACAAAAGACCACCGGACTAACCACACCGACAGCCAGCGACCGGACCCAAAAGCAGTGCTGTCGGTTGCCTTTTAGTCAGGACCGGGATTCTTCGAATGAGAATACAAAAGATCACCGGACTGACCCCGCCGGCAGCCAGCGACCGGACCCAAAACCAGTGCTGTCGGTCGCCTTTTAGTCAGGTGTGGCACTATGTGCAGTTTTAGAAGAAAGATGACGCTAGTAGTCCCTGCTCCATATTGCTCCTCTGAATCTGCCCCTTTGCAAAAACGTATGCATCACAGATTGTCTTGCAAATAACTTAAGTGATATTCATTCTAACCAAATAACCCAAGACAATGTATATTTTGATCCCCCAAAATATTTCTATCCGCACTGGCACTGCTAACATGTTCATTTCGGTTTTTAACTTGGTATACATATATGCTGCTCCTGTGCATTCCACTTGTGTCCCTCAAATTGGAGAAGGATTCTCCAGATCTCTGGGGTAAACAGAATCTGTCTCCACAGCTTAACATAAGTCTTAAAGCCCACAGGGCATAGGTTCAAGCACACCAACATTACGGTTCAGAAGCAGTCTGTGTTCCATGGTTGTGCGGCTCTCATCCGGTTGTTTTGATTCAGAGAGCAACTGAGCTCAAACTTTGCCCTGAATCAGTTGATTCTATTCCGTGTGACGTCTTTTTGATTGCATCTCCTGTGTTGGTGACTTATACGACGTATGGTAATAGCGGTCCCGAAAAGAGCCAGGATGCTAGATGCAGATGAAGCACTTTATCCACCTTCGCTCGCGACAGCTCCCGGTACAGGAATGCAGTTTGCTGTTGTCGCTTTTACATCGTCTATGTGTATTTGTGCACACATCTTAAATGTACGCACATTTAACCCGGTAAGATCCTGAGAGTAAAATCGCGAAATATCTTCGGTTAGAACGGGAAAATTCGAACGGTTTTGAAAATTTCCTGACATGCCGTAAGAATCAATGACTTGGCCCCCGGCATAAGCAGCCACGTCTAAATCTCGCAGAAGCGAAGCAAAACAGCAAAGCTTGGGCCCTGCTTGTCCTCTCCCCCTCTCATGAGTTGCACGGTCGGGGCCTGCTGACGATACGACTGAAATGAGTTCGAACTGAGCTTAAAATGAGTTTCGTCCCTTGCAGTCGGTGCGACGTAAAGCCGCAAGTAATATTTGGGGGCTCCGGTTCACAGGGCAGGGCCTAAAGCGTTGTTCGAAGGGCCTCTTTCGCCGATATAGGGGGAAGGGGGGGGGGAGACTGGAACGATGAGCACGGTCATATTCCGCCAATACTAAGGCAGTTCTGTGTCAGTGTTGGCTCTGGGGTCGACTTCCCAGGCGGGAACGAAGCCGGGTCCGCGATTGTTCTGAACACCTCTTGCATTGTTCGAGGCCCATTTGTGCTCTTTATATCAGCCAGAGGCCGAGGGTGTCTAACAGAGGATCCCATGTTGGCGGGGGCTCTGAAGCTGGCCAGGGGCTTTGATGAACAGAAATGGGGACGTGGGACCCTAAATATCAGAGGGTCTCTTGCGTTTGTCAGGGCGCTCTGCAAATGACAATAACCGATAAATGACAGTGAAAGGGTTCATAATGAAACCATGAAAGGTCACTGTGTCAGTAGGGTTGCTAGGATCACTGACAGGACAAGGACGGTAGGAAAGAATTGTCAAAGGTTTTTTATGCCAACTAATTTTTCAGTTGGTAAAATCACTTGCAAAAAAACGGCTTTTATATTTGCATAAATACGGCTTTTACATTTGCTTAAAACGACTCCTTGTCAATGGGTAAAATTCACGATACATACTTCCAATACGTGAAAGCACACGATAAATTTCCTGCTTGAGCCAGAAGAAAAGGTGCTCCAAAAAAACTACCGACACCCTAGTATTTGGACCCCGTGTAACCGTTTTACAAGCCCAACATCCCGCGCCGAGCCACGCTGCTCAATTGGCTGCTCGTCGAGAATGTAAGGCATGCAAGGAAGCGTACCAAATCACACTGTCGGGTGCCAACTGCAATTTGCGCTTGCAGGTGTGTGGTCGGGTGCCGGCTGGCCCGTGGTGCAAATTTGCGGAACTTGATTTGCGAAGAGCCTGGAATGCGGCTGCTGGTTATTGGCCTATACTTGGAGAATGTCTGCAATCGCTGGCCTGAGATAGACAGAGAACGGCCTGAAATTTGCGCCGCCATGACATAGAAAGGGCGGTTGGAATGGTAGACAGATACCGTCTTTGTATATGGCGCGGGCCTCGGCTGCGCACGGCACCAATATCCAACTGATTCGGAGACTTGACGCAAGGTGGCAGGGTTGGCTGTCGGCTGCGCCGGTACGAGAGGTTTTTTTTCCCCGGCGACCTAGTCATAGCCAGGGCTGGGAGAACTCACTTCGAGCTTAACGCCAGGCAAAAAGCTACCTTAAACCAGCTTTTGCTATCCGGTTCAAAGCAAGGCACAGGGGTAAGCTACGTTACGTTAAACCGGCTAGTGCTGTCCGGTGCCAATGCAGGAAAAACGCGCTCCAAACTACGTTAAACCAGCTAATTTAGTCCGGTACCAAATGCAAAGTAAGACACGAGACACACACACACATTCATTGTATTCAACAATCACAATACGTTTGGATGACGGACGACCACCTCATCGCAGTAAAGGTTTCCCCGCACGGCAAACGGCGGGCCCCGGCTCGGCGGTCAAGTCCGCCAGCGACCTGAACCGTGTCCCTCCCCCACACTGAATGGGGGGAGTAGCCTGGTGCGACCTTATCGTGTTGTGCAGTGTAATCCGAGAAAAGTTCTAACTACAAAAAACCGGATTCCTAAACCCACGGGCAAAAACCGGCACGTTTATACCGAATTGTCCTTGGAAAAAACTTTGCAAACGAGGAAAACCAGCACGTTTTAGCCGAATTGCGCCTGGAAAAAACCTCAAGGCAATGATGAAACCCGCTCGTTGGAAATTGAGCAGGTGAAAACCTCGCAACATTTATGCTGTTGTCTGTAATTATCTAAATTGGTTTTGTGTAGGTATTTGAAGAGGAGCGCCAAGAGTTCCGGATGTGTGTTGCCTAGTATGGTAGGCGGCGTCAATGGGTGTCTGTGTTTGTTTGTGTAATGCACGAGTTTTTCACGGCAGCGCCTGCAGACTGGGCACGCCAGCATGAAGTGTGCTATCGTGTATGGTATGTGGCCGTAGTGACAGAGTAGTGGCGGGTTGCGCTCCATGATGTATGCGTGAGTTAGTTTTGTATGGCCTACTCGCAGCCTAGCGAAAAGGATCTCCTTAAGGCGCGTGTTCTGGTTGCCTGAGCTCCAGGGTGAGAGTGTTGGCTAAATGTTGTGCGTGTGTTGGCGGCCGTGGTCGTCCCATTGACGTTGTAAAAACCAGCGATATGTTGAGTTTATGGCAGTAAGATAGTCGGATACTAGCTAGGCAAGATGGTTTCGGGCCGGCATGTTGATGCTTTCTTTTGCGGCAGCGTCAGCGAGGTCGTTCCCCTGGATGTCCGTATGGTCTGGTACACAGAGGAAGACAACGTGTGATTCCGCTGGCAGTGATGATAGCGTGGAGAGGATTTTGTAAATCAAAAGGTGCGAGGAATTGTGCATAGCTGATATGGCGTGCAGGGAAGAGCTGGAATCGGCGCAAATTACAGTTTGTTTGATGGCATGTTTTTTTAACGTGGCAAAGTGCTAAAAAGATTGCCATTAATTCTGATGTGTATACTGTGTGATGATCTGAGAGGTGTTTGGCTTTAGTATAGTGATTGCATATATATGCTGCTTCCGCGCGGCCATCGCCTCGGGAGCCATCAGTATAGATGTATGTATATGGGTTGTGCTTATTGCGAAATTCCGCAAACAGGGACTGGGCTTCCGTATTTGTAACGGTAGGTTTTTTTGTGCGTTAATGGAAACCGAATCTTTGCAGCGGTGTCCCAGCCAGAACGGACGTAGTGGAGGCACGGGCAGCGTGTGAATGCTTGGCCGTTGGAATAGGCGTTGTGCTTGTGTTCCGCGGGTGCTGATCGTGAGGTACTCGCTGCGTTGTGAAGTGGGTGCAGTTAGTTACCCTGTTTACATGGGCAGCTGTGATTCGAATTAAGCCGGGACCCGTCCTCGATCCGAACTATCCGGCCCATGTATACACTCACGCGCCATTCCGCTGATTCGAATCGTGCGCCGGAGGAAATCCCTTCCCGTAGTGATTTGAAAGTGGGCTGTGCGGGTCTGGCAGCTACCCGCGCGTTAAATTTGAGAAGCTGTTGTTTGCGTAGGTGTATGAGTGGTGGTATGTGTGCATCCGCCAGCGGGCTGGACACCGGGGAGGTTCGGAGGGCGCCAGTGACCACGCGGGGAGCGGCGTTCTGGATCGTTTCCAGGGCGTTAATTTTGCTCGAAGAAATGCCATCAAATATAAAGGCACTGAAGTCCAAGATCGGTCGTATCAAGGCGGTATGCAGATGGAGCAGGCTGCGCCTATCGGCTCCTCACGCTCGTCCGGCGAGACATCTTAAGATATTAGGTCGTCCGGTGCAGCGTTGTTTTAGGTCGGCAAAATGGAGCGAGAAAGTAAGTCGGCGATCCAGGGTGATACCGAGGTACTTAAATTGGGCGACAAGTGAGATGAGTTGACCATGCTGGTTCAAAGGGGCTCGAGGCGCAACAATCCCGTGCTGTCTAGAAAAATAAATGCTGATGATTTTAGCGGTGACATCTCAAGACCCCACCGGTCACACCATTGGTGAATGTGATTTAGAACAAGTCGTACAAAGTAATTTGCTCGATCGACACTGGAGTGGGTAAGCCACGCCGCCAGGTCGTCGGCGAAAAGAGAATAGTTTAGATGTGGCGAAATGTCATGCGAATCATTAAAAACGTCGTTGATCATAAGTTAAAAGAGCGTCGGCGAGACCACGCTGTCTTGGGGAAGCCCATGACCCTGTTTCGCAGGCGCTGACAGCGTGTTCCCGCAGCGAACGGCAAAGGTTCGATCTGCTAAGAAATTTTGCAAAACTTTGGCGAGTCGGCCACGGACTCCTATCCTGTGCAGTTTAATCAGAAGGGCAGTCTTATTTACTTTATCGGATGCGGCTTTAAAACTCAAAAAAAGTATAGCGGCAACCATTTTTTGTTGAAAACCACTTTGGACTGAATCAACATGTTGGACGAGGCTGTCCGCCGTGGAGCGGCCAGGCCGGAAGTCGTTTTGGTAAGGGGAGATAAGATTGTGGAGCTCTAAGTAGGCTCTCATTCGAGCGATGACCATTTTTAAAAATAATTTCGATGTGCAGCTTGACAAGGAGATAGCAAGACAGCTCGAAGGGTCAGACGGAGGCTTGCGAGGTTTTAGTATCGGGATAAGAATGTTAGAACGCCAAATATCAGGGAACGTTTCATTAATCCAAACATCGTTAAAAGCAGAGAGAATATTTAACAGTCAAGACGCAGACAGATTTCTGAAAAATGCGTAAGCGATCTGGTCTGGACGACCGAGGTGTTGCCACACTTGCTGAGGGCCAGCCTCAGTTCGTGCGGTGTGAAGAGTACTTTATAGTGTTCGGTGTAGAGTGTGATATCGGGCGAATTTGCGAGCTACTGGAAATATTGATCGGACGATGAAACGCGGGCGTAGTGTATGCAAATTGCGTGGCGACCTCAAATGGTACCTCGTAGTGCTGACTGTTGACTATGAGGCGTGAGATTTTGTAGTGGTATGTGCGTTTGTTGGTGAAGCTCCGCATTAGCGACCATTTTTTTGACAGGGGGTGAATCGGCTTAACATGGTAGCGAAATTTTCCCAGCTTTCCTTTTTTGCTTGTTTTATTGTCACGTTAGCTTGGTGTCGAGCTCTGCAGGCTTCCTCCTCGTGGGCTGTGCAAATACAATTGCGAAAAGTACGCATGCCCCGGCGTCGCAGGGCCACTGAGGGCTGACAGTCATCGCTCCACCAGGGCGCGTGTTTGTCCCGGGTCGACGATGAGTGTGTGGAACAGACTGGTGTGCTGAGGCCAAAAGACCATTAAAAAGTCAACAAGATGAGGGGTCGATTCTGGGGGGTGAGCCTCGTCTATATAGGTGTGAAATGTGGTCCAGTCCGCTTTGCAGTGGTTCCATCGCGGGAGGAAGTGGAAATCCACCTGTCCTGAGCGGACTTCTAATTCGAGGTGAATTGGATAATGGTCACTGAACAGCGGATCCGTTTGTACGTTGTGAGTGAAGTGTGGCGCGATGCGTGGTGTTGAGAGAGCCAGGTCAATCACAGAGTAACTGACGGCTGTCCCTCGGTGTTGTATACGTGTAGGTGTTTGATTGTTGAGGTATACGAGGTCATGAGTATTTAGTAGTGCGTGGAGCATGGTGCCGCGTGGTTGTGTTGATTGGCACCCCCACGCTAGGTGGTGGGGGGGGGGGGTTAAAATGGCCCAAGATCAGGCAAGGGGAGGGGATTTGAGAGAAGAGGTCGGAGAGCTGGGTGGAAGCGAGGGGGTTAGTTGCGGATAGATAAAGAGAGACGAGGGTGAGGTCAAGTTGTGCGATTTTTACGTTAACCGCTGTAAGATTAAGATTAGTATTAAAATGCACTCAATGGTGCAGTAGTTGGCTGGACACATACAGCACCGTGCCGCCACGGCGAGGTGTGTGTTTTACGTTATCGGTGTAGAGACAATAATTTCGAATATTTAAGTTGTAGTTCGTGGAATCAGAGTCATTAAAAAATATATCTTGAACAGCGGCAATCAGTGGTTTATGCCTGATGATATATTTTTCGAATTCGCTCCAGTGGGATACTAGGGATCTGGTATTCCATTAGAGCACGAATCCGTTGAATGGGGAGGTCATTGAAGGTGAGGGGACCGAGAGCGTCTTGCTGCCCGTGCAGCGGGGCGGGAGCGTATTTTAACAGTCCCGGTGCGGGTCCGTTTGGAAGGAGCGGGGAGAGGGAGGGCTGCTTTGATGGTGGGCGGGGTGGTGCTCCTCTCTCAGGGGGCGGGGAGGTCGTCCGGCTAGACCCTGAGGGGTCTGCTCCCAGGCTGGTCCGGGGGGAGCCAGTCGCGGACGACCCCGGCTCCGACGCGGCCCTTGGTCGCGCACGGCGAGAGCCGCTGATTGGCCATGAGCTCTGAGAGGGCGTCAGGGGGTCTGAGGGACGACGGGCTTGGCCTGAGGGGCCGGGGGACAAGCCCCAGGAGCCGGGGGCCGGGGACCGGACATCAGGGGCCGGGGACCAGGGCTGGAAAGCCAGGAGGCGGGCCATGGGGGTGCCCCTCAACGGGTACCCGTTTGGCGGGACCAGACCTCCGCTCTCTGCTCCAACCCGAAAGGGGGCGGGTCGGGCGTGCGCCTCCGCTGGCGTGGGCCAGGTCCCAGTCTCGAAGGGGGGGGGGGACGCGAGGACGAGGGAGGAGCGAGGAGGGAGCGCTGCTTTTTTGCTTTTGCCTAGGTTGGGCCCGGAGTTCGAGCCACGCCGGGCAGGCGCGCCGATCCCAGGCCGGGTGGGAGCCAGCGCAGGTGGCGTAGCGCGGCTCCTGGGCCTCGCATTGGCGAGCCGAGTGGCGGCCCGCACATACCCAACACTTGGGGTGGCGGGCGCGGCAGGTGCGCGCGCTGTGGCCGAGGGCCTAACAGTGCGCGCACTGCTGCGGGGCGGGAACCCAGGGGCGCAGGGGCACCCGCATGTAACCGCAGAGGAGGTACGGCGGAAGGGCCGTGCCCCAGAAACGCAATCGGAGCAGGGTGTTGGGCCCAAGTTCCGGGCGGCGCGACGGCAGGCGCACCACCTCCGTTACGCCCTGAGCTATACACTCGCCGAGAATGTCCTCCTCGGACATCTCGGCGAGGGCCGGGGAGGACACGACCGCCTGAACAGTGTTCAGGCGGTCTGCCATCACAACTACGACGTCTCGCACCAGGAAGCGGTTCAGCTTTAGAAGCACGGACGGCTGACGGGCGCCGTGGACCTTCATCAGAAGAGCCCCCGAGCGAAGGGGTTGGGCCCCTCTACCTCTCCAACGTTGTGCTCTACTTCACGGCGGATCGCAAACGGGTTAAGCGTGGCAAAATTTTGCCGTCTCTATTTTTTATTGGGACAAACGATGGCCCGTCCGGCAGTGCGGGCGACGGGGGAGCGCGGGCCCCACGGCGAGGGTGGGTCCCGGATCGCGGCGCGATGGGGATGGGGACTCGGGCGGCACGCTTGGTGTTTGGTGTTTTTGGTGCTTGTGTTTTTGCTAGAAGTGAGTGCTGAAGGCGATTAAGTGTGACTTAAGGCTGATAGGGCGTATGCTTAAGGCCTGGCTGTGTTGCTGAAGACCGTGTGTTCCTCACGTATTCAAAGAGACGGCGACACGAAACAGGAAAAAACCATGGACGACAACTCAAGCCTTCACAAGTGCACGAACTCCCAACCTTTTACTAGAACACCTTCCACAAGAAACCAAACTCAGTCGACGTCAATCTCTTAGCGGAACCAACGACATAGGACGTAACCCCCCCCCCCTCCCGTGTGAGACGCTAGACGTAAGACGGGTAGGGGAGGCTGAGGCCGGCCGCCGAGCGTTCCATGTGTTATAGCTGGATGGTGCGCGTGCGCAGTGGGAAAGCTTGTTTCATCCCGGTGTAAGCGCCATGTAGGCCGTGCCTCGGCTATTCGGGGCACTCGGCACCGGGGCCTCGCTGGGTAGGTGCTTAGGGGCGGGCCAAAAAGGGCGGGACTCTGCGGCTTTTACAGGGGGCTGGGGATTCCTTCATGTGCTTCCGAATTTCTGCACTCGGGGTTTTGACTCGTAAGAAATGTGCGTTTGAAATTGTCTGGTGCCAGTTACATATTGATGGCAAGTTCCGAGGCGAGCGTTGTTGTTTAGGATAGTGAATAACTGGTTCGTTTCAAGTAATGTTTGTCCGAGTAACATGCGTAATATACAGGTGCCGTGAGCTTATCTTTCCCTTCCTGGTACGCTGTACTGGGGTTGCTCTGCGGTGAACACCATACAAACTCTTCTGGGCCCGCACACCCACACCGTGTGGCAGGCGCAGCAAGTGTGCGAAGAACTGAGCCACGATCCATTCATATGTCCATTTGGTGCCACGCAAAATCTCACAGTAAAGGCTGGCGCGGCGCGCTGGTCAGAAACGCGAAATTTTTACACACAAATAGTTGAAAAATTGTTAAAAATGGTATTGCAAATATATTGCAAATATTTTCTATGTAAAGATATCGCGTTGCTGGCCGGCGCGCCGCGCCAGCCTTCACTGTGGAATATCACGCTGCACCATATGAGCATATTAGTGCATCTTGGTTCAGTTCTACGCCCACTTGCTTCGCCTGCCACACTGTATAGGTATACGGATCCGGAATAGCTCGTTTAGTGTTCACCGCAGGGCAACCCCCGTGCAGCGCACCAGGAAGGGAAGGATAAGCTCACCGCACCTGAACATTATACATGTTAATCGAACAAACATTACTCAAACTGGACCGCTTACTTTCTACTCAAATTTCCGACACTTGTCTTGGACTTTGTTTTAACCATCAGACAGTTACAAACGCACACTTCATACGGATCAAAGCTCAGAGTGCAGGTATTTGGGAACCCATAAGGGAATCCCCCTCCCCCCCCCCCTCGTAAAGGCGGTGGAGACCCACCTTCTTTGGCCCGTCGCCAAGAGCCCAACCCAGAGGCCTCGGTGCGGAGGGCCCCGAAAGGTCGAGCTCCACGGCCTACATTATGCTTGTGCCGGAGTGAAACGAGCTTTTCCATTGCGCGTGCGCACCATTCAGTTTTAGAACCTTGAACACCTGATTCGGAATTTCCTCATTGCTCAGAGGCGAGTCTCGGCATCCCGCACCAGCGTGGCCAACAGCCAACCCTGCCACCTTGCGTCAAGTCTTCGAATTAGCTGGACCTTCGTGCCGTGTGCAGCCGAGGCCCGCGTCATACACAAAGACGGCGTCCGTCAACCATTCTAACTATCCCTACCATGTCAATTGCGGTACGGCTACACGAGTGCTGCACCACGGCGGGTGAAAATCTTACAGGTGCGCACTTAGTGCACATGAAGATGGTCGGTGACTTAAAAGAAAGTATGCCGGTGTGCAACAGCTGCCCTGATCCGCCGTTTTTGTAACGCAGACTGGTAAACCTGGGCGGTGACTGGTATAGCGGCGATGCGACACCATTCGCCCTGTCGTTTCCAGACCAAGGAAGATTAAGTCCAGCATAAAGCACCAGTTAGTTGGTTTTAACAAGATCTCGTGATAAGACATAAGTATTTTGTTGTTAGCAGTAGCGCAGGCAGAGGGGGGGGGGGGTACAGGAGGCACGTGCACCCCCGCCCCCCCTTAGGTTCCCGGGAGTCCAAAGGGCCTCCTCGGGACCTATGATTAGGGCCTCATTAGAGGCCTTGAAGGGCCAGAAGGGCCGACTGGAGGTCGTGTTCAGGGGCCGCGGTCGGTAGGGCCGGGCCAAGAGCCCTGCGTGCTGATCAGGGGTCCCTTGGTTGATAGGGCCCATATATTGTTCATACACCACCAGTAAAGCACAGTCGGCCCCGTGGCAGCATGGGCCTGAGGGCCTATCTTCTAAGCGGGGATAAAGCCGGAGCAACGATTTACATTGGCCAGAGGCAGTATTCGGGGTGGCCCAAAGAGCCCGGAGGGCCAACGGGGTCCGACGGTCAAATACTCCATTGCAGGGTCTAAGGGCACGAAGGGCTGGTTTCAATCTTATTCAGGGGCCCCGGTGTGCAGGGACAGGTTCTCAAATGTCAGTCAAAGGGCCATTTTGCACCGATCAAGGACACCCTGAGTTGATATGGGTCTACATGTCGGTGAGGTACCGTCAGTGCCGCCCAGTCCGCTCCGTGGCGTGATTAGGAAGCGTGAGGGCACGCTTCCCAATCAGCTACAAAACCGGGACCAGATATTTTTACTGGTGGGTGCCCCTGTATCTGTCAGCGGCACACGGCGCCTAACAGAAGGTCATGTGTTGCAGGGGGCCCGAGTCGACCAAGGACAGTGTTCGATGACGCCCGAAGAGGGGACCGGGGTCCCAACGCAGCTGACTGTTAAAGGCCTGGATGAGGGGCATAAGGGTTAGAAGGGTTGGCTGTAGGTCCCATAAAGTGGCCCGTAGGGTCGTGGCTTGAAAGATCAGCCAAAGATCCTCTTGCACCGTTTGAGGACCCGTTGAGACAATTTGGGTGTCTAAGTCGGCCAGAGATTACCAACACCGAACGCTTGGCTCCCTGTCAGTCTGAATCCCGGGGACCCATTTTCCAAGCAGAAGGAAGATTGGATGCCTCGATTCTCATTGGTCTGAGTCCCTGAACAGTGGCTGGGCCCCTGTGTCGGTGTCGGTCAGGGACCCACAGTGCACAACAGGGGGCATGTCTCGGCATGTGGCCCCTGGTCGATTGCGGGCTTTGTTTGAGGTTCGGAGACATGTCAGAGGCCCCATCGGCACCAAAGATCAAGCGCCCGATGAGAGTCGGGCCCGGTCCCCCACCCGAAACGCCGTGATCAAAAATTTCAGTCAGAGCGCTTTTGTTAGGGCTTTCTTATTAAGGCTCTCTTTTTCTATTTTTATAGGGTCTCGATGCGGAGCTAAACAGTCGGCTCCGTGTGCGCCTGAGCCCTTGAGACCTATTTCCCAAGCAGGAATGAGGTCGTGGCCCGCAATGTGCAATGTTCGGAGTCGCTGGCACAACGAGGGGCTCCTGTGTCGGTCAGGAGTCATAGTACCTAACAGGGGTCGTGTGGCGGCAAGTGGCCCTATTCGGTCGAGAGCGGTGCTTGAGGGGGGGGGGGGGGGGAAGACAAGGGGCCGAAGAGTCTCTCGAGACCAAAGATCACGGGCCTGATTGGAAAGCTGAACGGCCCAAAGGGCTGGCTCTAGGCCACGTTAAGGAACCCGCCCGTAGGGTCGTGATCTCAGATATCAGTCAGGGGTCTCTTGCACCGATTGGGGACCCCTGAGACAGATATTCCTCCGTTTTAACCGCGAATCACCAACACGGATCAGTCGGCGCCGTGCTGGTCTCAGCTCTGAGAGCCATTTTGAAACAGGCCATGGCTGAGTCCACGATCTACATTTGTTCGTGATTACATTAATGCGGCACTCCCATATCGACCAGGGGCCCACAGTGCCTGACAGGGTATTCCGTGTCAACAAGGGGCCCCGAGTCGGTCAAAGGAAGATTTGCTCAGCAGGGACGGGGACGGGATCCCGAGTGACAGAGGGCCTCTTGCGCTGGTCTGACCCTCTGGCAATGAAAGGAAGCATGACAGCTTAGGACGATTGTTCACTTTGAGGCGGTGTCACAGTCCTGTGCCAGTCAGGGTTCCCAGGACCGAATGGTGGGCCCTCGAACCCAACTTCAGCATGGGTTTGTTAAGCCCAACTGGAGCTTGTGTATCAACTATTGGACCACCTGAGGCCATTAGAGATCCTATTGCATCAACGGGGGTTCCTAAGTCTATCCAGGGTCAACTGCGCGGGTCAGAAGGTCTGAAGGTCTGAGGCCTTTTACTGTACGGGGGCCCTCCGTCAGCCATGTGCCCCTCCCTTGCCAATACTCTGGCTGCGCGCCTAGCTGTGTGATCATCATGCTAGGTCAAGGGCCTAAGTATTGCGGAAAACAACATTTTACAGCTTTGCATGCCCATATTTACTAAATCCTGCCCTGTAGTGACATGAAACTGAAACAGGCGTGTTTTGTGTTGATTTTTTGGCGCAATGATGAGTAGTCTCACTTTCTTTAGCATATGTTTATGTACATATGTCATGTATGGCTCCGTTCATGTAGCAGTGTCAGCCCGCATGCGTGGTCCACGGAATCGTCGGCTGCCGTCCGCCGCCAGCGCCGGTCTTAGATTGCCGTCCAGTGTACCACAGCCAGTAAAACACGGGGACGCCATATGTGGAGTGATAATGATGACGCTGGTCAGTGCTGGGTGGAAAGAGAAGGCGGGGGTAAGGGCGCACAAGAGCCGAGGCATGTCTGTCAAGGTCAAGGTCAGCCCACACTCAGCCACCGTAGGCCCGAAAAGCGTCCTTTCCAAAAACTCTCGAAATGTGATATGTTAAGGGTCCGGATGAGGTGAACACAACGATGCACACCAATGCGCGGGGAATACAGAAACTTGGCTCTCATCGTCAATTCCACAAAATTCATTTCCGGCTAGTCAATATTCACCAAATCAGACATGTCAAATATTCAAGATCATCGTCTTTGTCCAATTTAGTTGGTAGTATGTCGGGATTAAAAAAAAGAAATTCAGCAACATTAGAATGAAGCCAACTTTCATCTCAGACAAACCTCTGAAGTCACCAATAAATTTCTCACCAATAAACTGAAGGTGATATATCTCACTAAAAATAACATCCTACCGAATGCAATCTCACATCTCAAACGGGTCGACATGACAAGCTGATTCCAAATCTAGGCCTTGTTTTCTATCCTCATTTCTGGTTCCGGAGTTAGAGTTATGCGAAATCAGTTTCCATCCGTTTTATTCCCCATGGAGGTTAACACGCGAGTCAATAGGGCTGATTTCGTCGGCCCATAAGATTTCCCCGATTTTCAGATTAAATGTATCTATACATCTGACACATCAGTTTCCATTTAAAACGGGCCAGGAAGAAAACGTGTTCAGAAGATGAGATACTTTATCCAAAATCGCATCTCGCCGAACACATGACGACCTGATTCCAAATCTCAGCTCCGTCTTCTATTTTCCTTTCTGGTTCCAGAGTAACAGTGATGCGAAATCAGGTCTTCACCTGATGCGTCATTTCCCATACAGATACTCTATTTCCCATAATCTGAAAATCAGTGAAATCGCAAGGAGCCGCCGAAATCAGGCCCATTGACTCGCATGCTAACTCCATGGAAGGTGGACATGGATGTGCTTATCTCTACGGAAAGTAAAGCATTAGGTAAAAATATGATTTTGCACCACTGTAACACTGGAACAAAACGTGCGGATAGAAAAAAAAGCCCCGATTTGGAATCAGGCTGTCATGCCGAGTCTTTTCAGCGGCGACTAATATGCATCATATTAACATCCCCGGCCTAATATGCATGGAAACAAATTTGTCGCATACCCGGCATAAGTTTACCTAAAAATAATCCGCCACTTATAGCCGACCGTCGGCTCAGCGTGGGCAGAAGCGTGGCTGAGGTGAAGAGTTGGCTTTGTTCTAATATTGAATTTCTGACTTATTCGAAGAATCCTGACACACCGCTCACTAAATTGGATAAAGGCGATAGTTTTGAATATATGACGTGCCTGATTTGGTGAATATTGACCGAGGGGAAGTGATCTTTATAAAACTAACTATTAAAAGCCAAACTCTTGTGTTCCCCGCGCATGGAAGTGTATCCATGTGTTCAACTCATGCAGATCCTTCAAAATCGTACATATCACATATCGAGTGTTTTTGAAGGGGCCGCTTGCTTGGGCAGACCCTGGGCTGAGCGTGGGCTGTCTTGACACACGTGAGCCGAGTTGAGGTTCATGTTGTCATTGGGGAAGGCTATAGGAAATAACGCTCCTCGATTTATGCTAGCGGATTTCCTTTAGCCCACGCTCACCTTGTGGTGCGTTATTCTGTCATATCCCATTTTTTTCTGGTCAGTACTTTCTGTCATCTCCAGCCCAGTCCTGAATCTGCACTGTCGTCTTTTTCCCCAATGACGTCACGAAACATTAAGTAGATGAGAACTAAAATCGTTGGACGATACTGTCCTCCTTACACGGCCTTGTGCGTATCGATATGGGAGTTTAGTTTGTTGTGTGGATGTGTGGGGTGGGGAACCGAAAGTAAGGGACCGGAGCCAGCGGGGAAAAGGAGCTGGACCGTGGAAAATACACCGTATAGCAGTCTCCAGTTTTAAGCTAAATACGTTGAACGAATGAGTATTTTTCGGGGCTGCTCGGCGTGCTGCTTTTGTGAACAGTGGATGCCAATTTAGGTGTGGATTAATGCGGCCTGCCACTGGCAGTTCTGGACATTCAGGTATGCAGTAGTTAGACAATCTGAATGATAAAGCTATTTTGATCTACTTACATCGCTGTCAACTTATGGAAAGACAATAACTTAAGGTAAGTAACCTACTTGCATGTGAAAGTCAAGAAAAGGTAGGTGTGGCATTCCTCTTTGATTGTGTTGGTGCACAGTTCCCAACGCATATCATCAGTGTGGGACAGGCACCATGACAAGCCTGAGGAGTGCAGTCCCATTTCATGCCCAGTTTGCAATGTAAACTAGCATTTTGATGTGCATGTTTGCTCCCAATGTTGGTTCATAGTTGAATTTCAGTCATCAAATGTAAGTACAATTTAAAAGACAGTAGCTTACAAGCTTTTTCATATCCAATTGATGATGTGATGTTGTTCTTAAGGGTTTTGCTTTTGGATAACAATGTAATAACATTGGTAACCTCTGCCGCACCAACACCACTTGACTGTGCTGTCATCTCAGCATTTGAGTATGGGGAATGTGAGGCTGTTCTGATGTAAACCTGCCCCAGCTAAGTTTGTTCTTTGTGTAGTAAATCAGATAATTGTATGATCATGTAATGAAATTAGTACCTGTATGCAAGAATATAAGTAGGTTATGGGTGCCATATGACCAACATAGTCAGTGTGCCCCAAAGCCCAAATCATCATCATGCAAGAATATGCAAAACAGATAAAAAACATTAGTTGTAATATGTTACTCTACCCAACACTTATTGAGAATTAGTATGTAAAATCCTGAAGGTCCTTTTCTTGCCAGCCTCATGTGCTTGAGTCTGGCTTTGTCTTGGACTGAGGTGTGGTATATATTGCAACATATATCCATAAAAGCAAAAATATGGACAAAAATATGTGAATATGCCATACCTGTCATTCTCTTGGCAATGGTCAGTGTGTGATCCAGCCCATTATATTTGCTTTTTTGTCATTGGTAGTTTCATGAATTTGTGTTTGGTAAATAACTATCATTTGTTTTGGCCAGTAGCAATCACTACAATACTTTTTGGCACACTCCTCATAGCTCAACTTGCTAGTCAGCTAATATTGCTGCATGTGTGTTGGTGGCTGTCAGCATGGCAGTTTTGTAATTTTAGTTTAAGTTAGGATGATATGATGTGTCATGTCATGATACAACACTGTTATGATAACCAATGATATATTAAATGTTTTGGGAGTTGCTGTCTTATAAAGACAGCCTTATTCAGGAAGTGTCATAAATGACCACTGTGCCTACAGTGTTCACTAAAGTAAGTTTGTTTGACAAACTAGGGAAGTTATTAAAGATAAAGTATATTTTATGTTAACAAAGCTCTACACCTCAGCAAGCTGCAAAAGTGTCTAGAAAGATAGCCACAACAAACAGCAACTCTGCCCAGACATGTATTGCTGCACCAAGTGCACCACATTGTTCAGTGGTTCTGAAGACTACAAACATCAAATGAAAAAGATTCAAAACAGTTAAATCTCTTCAGTATGTAGAAAGTTTGCAGTGGTGCTTTAGATAACTGCTATGGCATTTTCCAGATTCTGAGAACTGGCAGTAATTTGGGATATGAGCTCCACATCTTTAGCTCTCTTTCAAGACCTAGATTCCCACCACAAAGTGTGGATTGATTGATATCCACTTACACTACATGTCTGCAGCTTGCATTAGATAGTATATGTTTATATGTGTATATATTTGTGTCTATGAATGAATAAATGATGTATAGGTAGGCATCTATTTATATCATGTAAGTCAGGTATGCTGCTAAGGGTTCTGCAAATTCGTGATGGAAAGGTAGAAACTTCTCTGAAAAGGCCTCTCTCTTGTCATGAAGTGCTGGGACCAACCATTGAATCAGGTCATGTAGCTCTTGATGAAAGCATCACATGTTTTTGAACCAGTCCAGGCATAAACATATTTTATCATGTTCAAATGTCCTTTGTGCTGATGTTTTGAGGAGTGTATCATCAGGGATGAAATGCCTGAGTGAGGAGCATGCTTTACTTCCACTTGGGAGGTATGGGTTTGGTTCTCAACTGGCACCTGAGCCAGTGAGGAGCATGCTTTACTTCCACTTGGGAGGTATGGGTTTGGTTCTCAACTGGCACCTGAGCCAGTGAGGAGCATGCTTTACTTCCACTTGGGAGGTATGGGTTTGGTTCTCAACTGGCACCTGAGCCTCAATCATTGTAATGAAAAGCATCTAATAAAGGGATGCACAAAGACATACGCAACCTGTAAAAATGCATGTGTACTACTCTGTGTTGGGTATCAACAAAATAAACACCAAATGAGATTCCTCAGTCCAAGGATAATTGTATTTGTCCAAAAACATGCTGGATTTGGGGGACTTCATGTGGATGTGCTTGTGTAGATCTGACATTGTCTGGCAATCTAGCTGTCTCAGCTCATGGCCTGATGCAAAGATAAAACATTTCTGGATGGGGTCTGGCCCACCAAAATGAAAGTGTTCTTGTCTGTGTCCAGCAACTTTCAAATCAGTAGCAATGCACTGAAGCACATGCAAATGTTTGAGAAAAACAATATTCATCACTAGATGTGGGGACAAGGCCACATTCAGCTTCAGCTTTCGAAAGTTCTAGCTTCTGTGCATTGACTTCTAGGTTTTGGTGCAGCATCAGCTGTGAGCAATTTTCTAGGGCTAACATTGGCTCCAGATTCGTGGCGTTTGTGAAGGGAGTGTTCCATATTTGGAGGAGATTTCAAAAGCATGCTGTAGTGAAACAGCAGGACCAATTAGTCTTATAATAACACTGGGTAGTGCCACGGCAGCTCTAGCGTCGGCAAAGCATAAAAGGGTCTCAGTGTTAATTGTTTTCTAGGTTAAATTACACCGTTTTTGGTTTGAGCGTCCGTCCGCCCATGCACCCGTGCGTGGTGGGTTGGGTTTGGTTTGCTCTGTGTGCTCGCCGTGCGCCTCTGACTGGGATGTCCCGTGGCGTGTGGCAGCAGCCACGCCTAAGTTCAGGTGGCATTAGAGGGCAGGATAGGTCGTGCCAATAATTGAGGCACTTTTTTCGTTTCGCACCACAATTTGCCGTTCACCCGGACTTCCACGGTCCCCGGCGGGGTCGGTGCTCACGCAACAAGCACTGCTTAGCGCTGGCATTCAGTTCAGAGCGTGGGTGACGATTTGTGCTCTTTTTTGAGGGCCCTAACCTCACCCTGTTGAGTCCCCCTTCCCTCCGATGTTGGCTTGCTCCCTCCCAATGTTTTGGCTGGAATGCCACCGTAGGTTAGGTAGAAGTTCACCAACATACCAAGACTATCTTCTGTGATCTATCTGCATAGTGGCGTCACCTTGGAGGATCCAGCGGGTTAGCTTGATCCCCGCAACTACAAAATGATTCCTTAAATGATTGGTGACCTAAGATAATGGGGGGAGGGGGGTATTCCCTTTCAGGTACGCCGTGCTTTTTTCCCCGCCAAAACGTAGCTCCAGGCGCCTTTTCCCATAACCTGGATAGACCATTGACACCACTGATTCACAGGTCTCGTAAAGACTTTGCCCAGCGACGTTGTGTCTGCTACACGTGGAAGACTATGAGACTAACATTGTTTTACTTGAAATCCGAAGTTCTGTGCTGTACTGAAAAAAACGGACAACAGAATATTAGTTTCGGTGGGGCATCGTTAGTTCGAAATACAGGTTCAGCTGTGAAATGGGACACACAATACACCAAACAGAAAACGAGCATTTTGCTGGGACAGATTTTGAATGGGAAACTGCTGAAAATGGTTTGTCGCTTTCACTCCGAACTACCATCTCATAACTATAACATCTCATAACTGTGACATCTCATAACTCTAGCATCTCATAACTGTAATGAAGTTCCAACGGACTTATTCTGCTCCGGGCCCTTATCGGAATAGCACGCAAGGAGCTTTACCGCGCCATGTAACCGCACGGCTCCTGGCTGTCCTGTAACCGAGCTGACATTACCAAGCCAGCGACTTAATAGCCCTTTTCTGCGGGCCATATATGAACAGTTGTTCTGGAAGGCGAAACCTCCACCATACGTTTTGGCACATCACGAAGGTGGTCAGCATAAATTTGGTCAGCGTTGGTATTGTTTTTACACATCTTAACACTGTCATTTGCCCTTCATAATGACTCATGTTGCTGAGGTTAAATGCCTTTATAAATGATACAAAAATGAATGGTAATAAATAAAAACTAAAAGTGAACAAATACACTGCCTTTCATTGAAACAAGGTGGGTTAAATCCGGTAAAAGGGTTATTCAGGCCTTCTGTCGACCCTTGTCTCAGAGATCTATCTAGTCAAAGGGCTCAAACGAAATCTTGAAAACGAAGTGCAGACTTGTATTGAGCTTGCGCCCAAAGTTCCTGTTTTGCTTTGATAATTGCAAAAGTGAGGTGCGTGAAGCTGTGAGTGGCATAAACAAGCGAAACCAAAACGAACTCGATTCTGCCTGTTATGTGATATATTTATGTCTTCATCGAATGCATGTAGTCTTCGCAGGAATACAGTAACGTGTTGACCCTGAGGCCGATCATGTGCAGGACCGTTGTCCAGGGATGACACGTGGTCCAATACTGAAGGGTGGTGCCACCGTCCGACGAATGGAAGGTGCGCGACGGGAGACATCGGAGGCCCCTGGTCACCTGGCTACCGTGCGGGAACCGGGGCGCCGTGTCGCCGGCGCAGCCTGCCCGCTCAGTACCGGTGCACGGTGTCAATGTCAGGCTGACATGCCAGTAGTACTATGATGTAGTGGGACACTACTGGCGAGAGCAGATGTGACGCGAGCGGCGCCACGCAGTCGCCACACCAGCCGAGTGGTGTGATGGATCCGAGCCAGCCGGCGGTGCGGGCCCCCCTGCATCGGAGCCGGCTGGTGCCCGGGTGCCGCTCCCAGCCTCGATCGCCGACTTCCGGCGGACAGACTCCCACCGCCGGCGGCCGCTTCGGTTGGTGCCCTGGCCGACCGGCGGCGATCGCTCCCCCCCCCCCCTTCCCCTGTCCCTGTTACAATCGTTGCGTGGGAGACAATTCGGGACAGCCCACCATTGTGAGTGGGTTGTGAGACGAGGTGAGGCTGGATTTCAGCGCGCGTGGACGTGCTATCGGGCCCGGGCGTTGCCAGTAACTCGGCACTGGATGGCGTCCAAACATCCCTTGCATCACATAAATCGTCAGTGTTGTTCCGGCTCGCTCGCCACCACCTTTCTCCACGGGGGACTAGCCGCTCCTGATTCTTGCGGAGCACGTGCTGCGAAATGTGAAGGGAATTCGTTTCGCAGTTCTGACACATTTCCGGTTGCGTGGTGGAACGTCGCGAATGGCAGCGTTGTCTACGAGTCCCAAATACCAAACGTTCACCATGGGGTGTGTCCCTAACTCTACCGCTCGATGTGGATGCGGCCAGGATTTTCAGCACCTTAAACAGTCCTGCCTGACCGCTGTATGCTGATGCCCCGGGCTTCAAGACGAGATAAATGCTTGCAAACCGACTGGAGGCGTGGGGACTTGCAAAAAAGTGGAGGGCTGAAATCCGTCTTGAGCTGTCCTTTTTTGCATTAGTCCCCAAATGCAGCAAACCTTGCAGAGAGTGGCAGGGGCATGGCCCGCAGCCTCCGTCGCTCTTTATTTGTACGTCTGAGAATAGCGTTCCCGGGTAGTTGCGTCCACCAGTAACAGATCAATGGTCGCTCCGGCATGTCACGTAAGAACAACTGCATGTAGGGCATCCACGCTTCATGGCGGCGGTCGTTATCACCACCCAATTAGTTACGTGGAAATACCAAAGACCATAGCGCGCCTGCGCGCCTTTAATCTCGAAGGCGAATTGTGCGAAGTGTGTTTTAATCGTTTGTGAACTGATTCGTTTCGATCTTTGGGAATGCTTAAAGTTGTAAAACGATGCGATAAGTGATCGAAGTAAGACCTGTAATGAGTTTTACAATGCGCGAGATCGCGTGCTGTGGTGCGTCTGCTCGCGGCGTGTACGCAGCGTTCCTGCGTTTCCCTCCCGCCAGTCCGACCACGTCTCTGCTCGCCCGCCACGGCCTCCTCACTAACGCGCCAGCGTGGGAACTGGCCTTCGCCGGAAACGGACGATTAGTACACGGCCGTCGCCTGGCCGGAGGCGGTATGTCCTCGGTAACCGGCCAACCGCCGGCTGACCCGAGCCGCCCACCTGACGTCAGGGCTGCCGGTCCGGGGCTGACCTGGGCCGCCCACCTGACATCAGGGCTGCCGGTCCGAGGCTGACCCGAGCCGCCCACCTGACGTCAGGGCTGCCGGTCCGAGGCTGACCTGGGCCGCCCACCTGACATCAGGGCTGCCGGTCCGGGGCTGACCCGAGCCGCCCACCTGACGTCAGGGCTGCCGGTCCGGGGCTGACCCGAGTCGCCCAGCTGACGTCAGGGCTGACCCGAGCCGCCCACCTGACGTCAGGGCTGCCGGTCCGGGGCTGACCCGAGTCGCCCAGCTGACTTCAGGGCGCGCCCCGGCCGGCCCTCAGCAGACTCCGAGCTGAGGGCAGCCACCGCGCCCGGCCAGCCGCCTTCACGAGGCAGCACATTACGGGAGCTGGCAGGCAGTAGATCTTGGCCTCTGGCCTCGAAACTTTGTCCAGGATGTTAACCGCGCCGGCTGCTGGAGAAAAGAGGGTTTATTGGGATTAGGATTTGAAGAGGTAGCCATGAAAAGTAATGTTCTTGGCACGTTGGTAGTAAATTTAAACTTCATCAGAAACGTGGTGGTAAACTAGGCAATATAGCTTTCAAGTGTTCATTGTATACATGTTCAGGGATACTTTCCGGGCGTGGTTAATTCTGACTTAAGTGCGCAGGGCTTTAAAAATATGTGGTGCAATTTAAATGATGCTGCCAGCCTGGGTAGCCGGAATGCGCCCTTCTATTACCAGGTTTGGTGGTGGATAGTGAGAATGGTCATTGTGGGGCTGGGCATGTTGGATAGACTCCGAACGTTGAGCTCAAGTTGAACATTTGGGTCGCCGTGGTACCGAGAGAAAACACTCTGCCGGGACAGCAAGTCACGGCGGTGGCCTGTAGCAAGCTTCTTCCATCAATGACTGCTGTATATGACGCATTTTCATGTGTTGTTGAGCTTGTTTTTACCTTCCATCACCCACAAACCGGTAACGAGGAGTGCCCGCTCCTGTCCACCGCTGCGCGCAGAGCCGCACATTAACACCCAAATTGGGAATAGAAAGTTGCAAGGTCACTACGCTCCCTGCTAGCACAAGGAGATATAGTAGGCATACAAGACAGAAGAGCACACAGGGATGCGTATTTTTCAGGTTCGTAGGGGTTATTATGGCGCACACGATTACAGCTCGAAAGTGTGCGAGAGATGAAAGAAGTCGGTGCTAAGTATGTGACCGACAGATCAACATGAAGAATCATGTCATTCTAATGTTGCAAAACTACCTCTGATTTATGGACTTATAGCTTTGCGGCGAGTCAGGGTCCTGGCCTGGTCTGGTCAAATGAGTGCCGGCACGCCTGTCAACGGAAAACCAAGCCAACTTGTTGTCCATAAGGTAAACATAAGGTAAACATAAGGTAATAGGGCTGCCGGCGCAGTCAGGGTGGCCATGGTTGCGCTGAACATATGTCCCGAAGCTACTTTTGCATGCCGCACGCACTGCACAGTTACGCACGCACGCACGCGCACACGCGCGCACGCACACTCACGCACGCACGTACGTACGCACGTACGCACACGTCAGCTTTGACATTTGACCTTAAACTACAGAAGGTGAAAGATAGCATTGACATGCGCCCGGTGGTGCCCGGTTAGATTTCATGTACCAAGCACCCTCACGAAGTTTCAGGCTTTTGAAACCGCCTACCGTTCGGTCTTACAGGTTTTCTTACCGAAATCGCTTTTTGCGTTGCAGTCTCCAGCCTGAATGGGGTCGGAATTTGGTCATAGTTTCATAGCATCGTGCACTGACGCGCGATATATTCTTTCTCCGCTGTGGGCCTGGCCAAACATGCGGGGTTGTCTAGAAATGGTTTTCACGATCTAGAAGTTGAATACGTAAGTAAAGGCCTTGATGAAAATTCAGCGATATATCCGGAAATGCGCTGGTTTGGGGCGCCTGGCCTCCCGCGCTGAAGCATCAGTATGTTGTTGCTCTCCGTCCAAATGCACATGCTTGCGCGATTCAAACGAGAGATGATGTTTGCCATTGGTTTATTTAGGTATTGTTTTCGCGTTGTGTCCAAGTTCCATTGGTTTATTTAGGTATTGTTTTCGTGTTGCATCCAAGTTAAGAACCCGAGTTGAGTGTCCCCAAAACGCACCAGGAAAGACTTGAGTTGAAGCCTGACGGCCGCCGGCGATCGCACCAGGGGCATCATTCGGAGCCAGGCGTCGCCCAGTCCACCTTGTCCGGCGCCATGACAGAGGCTTCATTCAAATTCGCTTTAGCTACGACCGGATTGAAGCGTGCATTTTTTCTGTAGCGTTGGAAGCAGGGCAGACAGGAGAAGAAACGGTCTTTATCAGTGCGGAAAACGGCTAAGAACAAGCGTCTTCCATCGATCCGACGACCGGGAGCTAGCGCGGCTGATGACTGTGGATCTTGGCGCGGCGGTCGTTGATTTCAAAGTTCACAAGCCACGAGTTCACGAATGTATCGGTAGTCTGTGCACAACCCTGTGAAGCCAACACCAAGTTACGACGTGGTTTAGGCAGGGGACTGTAACACCCGGAACATGGTTTTAGCCAATTCCAAAACAAAACACGCGAAAACTGACCGGATTTCCCCCAAAATCGCAAATTTGGTCCGCGTGGTTGTTTACGAAATCTAACCAGGAACTACCGGCGCATGCAAGCATTATTTTTCACCCTCTGTGGGACGCGGTGGGTGGCGATATGTGGCATGCGCTTCAGCCCAGTGCCATTGGGTTCAGAGTGCAGCTGTTAACTGAATTCTGGTGGAGAGGCCATCACCACATCCTTGTCAGAGGACAGGCGCTGCTTGACATTGTTGGCGGGGCGTCGGCCGGACTCCGGTGGCCGGGCGCCGGTCACCGCCGCGCCCCGACCGGTGATTCAGCGCCGGCTCAGTGGGCCAATGTCGGCGGCCGTGTGCCGGTCCGGCGGGACCGGTACCGGCCTGGCCGACCTCGGCCGCTGGGAACGGCGCGGCGCCCGGTCGTACGGCCGCTGTGCCGTTCGGTAGTGTTGGGGCCCGGTGACGCGACCCCGCCAGTCAGCATGCAGTGTGCATCAGAGAGCGACCGGCGGTTTGAGAGACGGCCGCAGCAGCTGCGGCTGTCGGGTGGCCTGCCAGGAACGCTGAACCTCGGCGGCGTAACGAACCGACGCTGCCTGGTGTGTGTGGCGTGGTTAGTTGGCGGCGGTTTGGTCCGCCCGGCTGGAGGCGCCCTCTGACGTCGTTTCCGGTGCGGAGACGTGCCGGCGCCGAGCCAGACATCGGCGCCCCGCTGGCACCGGGCGGGCCCGTCCCCCGTGTTCGCACCGCCGCCGAGCCTTTCTCGGTCCTGGTTGCCAGCGATGGGATCAGAGACTGTGCAACGCGCCGCGCTCCGGCTGCTGTCCGCTGGCCTCTCAAGTTTAAGCTATCGATGACTGGACGGGTAGATCTGGTGGCGGTTTGGTTCCTGTGTTCCGAGAACGCGGGTACGTTTTGTACGGGACAGTGGTAGACCTAACTTCACATGCGAAGTTCATGGCGAGCGTTTTAGGCTAATACGAGTCATTGTTGGAGGTCACAGCCCGGGACTGGCACGCCTTAGGTTAGGTTAGGTTAGGTTCAACCACGGGGTGTGCGTTCGACTAGCCCTGTTGTGTTTTGGTTTCCTTCGCAGCCGGCGCGAAAGATGGCGACCCGGCCATAGTGGTTGAGCGACCGCGCTAGACGATATGTAGTACCTGTGTAGTCAATGAAGCAACCAACGAAGGGAATATATATATATATATATATATATATATATATATATATATATATATATATATATATATATATCACACCAATTAAAATAGGTCGTTTCGAATAAGAAGGTGACGCGGAGCTTCATACAAATTGTCCGAGGGCTTCATAGACATTTAGTCTTTGGACAAAGGCTGGTCTTCCCCAAAACATGAAGTTTCCTTGTTGCTTAGCGGTTTTTTGTGGCTGGCCTGAATGATTTTGATCCGGAATTTACGATTTTGAGACACGCGGGGTGAGAGTAAGGCCCCCAATGAGGTGCAAAGTTTCGCCAGTGGTCAAACAGTAGCAGCTGTTCTATGACAGCAAGCATACACAGCAATGAGAAATCTCCAGCACGGGTGCCTCATGTTGAACCCTCGCGCAGGGCACCGAGCATAGCGTCGAGACGGGCTCGAAACGGGATGCACTGTGCTGAGTCAAGGGAGATGTTACAAACCGCAGGACGTCAGAACTGGCGGGTGTTGACTGGGTTGACTGTCCAGCTGCTTCTCTGTCCTGTTGTTTCTCCTGATCCGGTGCCACCCTGTTGTGCCTTCTGGTCTGGTGCTGCCCTGTTATGTATCCTGCTCGTGTGCTGTCCTGTTATGTATCCTGCTCGGGTGCTGTCCCGGTGTGTATCCTGCTCGGGTGCTGCCCTGCCGCGTATGTTTATCGGGTGTCGTCGTGTTGTTGCAGACATTGCCGGCTGGTCTGGGCGGAGCGATGGCCGGCTGGTGCTCCATCGCTGCCACCTTTCGGCCCGCCGCCAGCTGCCAGTGACACACACCCACCAGCCAGCCGGGCGGTCAGACCATGTCGCACTCGCTGCTGGAGGGCAAGCCCTTTTTCTGCCGCCAGTGGGCGTTCACCAAGATCGCGCAATGTCTGCAGCACAAGCAGAGCAAGCTGGGCGGAGCGCTGGTGGTGGGCGGCATCGGCTCCGGCAAGTCGGCGCTCTGTAGCGAGCTGGTGCGGCCGACTGCCGCCACCGGCCGCCAGCTCTCGCTGCACGCCCGCTTGCTGGGTCACCACTTCTGCCGCGCCGACGATGCCGCCTCGCTGCGCATGGCCGGCTTCATCGGCCGGCTCGTGGAGCAGCTCTCGCGCTCGCCCCTGCTGCCCGGCTACGCCGAGAAGCTGCGCGACCCGGACGTGCAGGAGGTGCTGACGCCCGTGTTCTGCGACCGTCAGCCGGACGAGGCACTGCGGCGCGCCGTGCTCTTCCCACTGCTGGAGCTGGACGAGCCGGCCCAGCCGCTGCTGCTGCTGGTCGACGCCGTGGACGATACGCACCAGGCGGTGGGCGGCGGCGGTGGCCGGTCCGGCAGCCGCAGCCTGGCCGAGCTGCTGGCCAGCCACCAGCACCTGCTGCCGCGCTGGCTGTTGCTTGTGGTCACGGCACGCCGCCACAGCCGCGAGGTTACGCGCCTTTTCGCCGGCTTCAGGAAGGTGGGCGTCGCTGCTAGCGCTGGCACAGAGCACAAATGCGGGGTGGATAAAAACCGCGCGATTCGGCACTCCAGCGCTCTATACTTAGGGCAGTACAACTGGGGCGCCGCATCTGCGACCATAGATCTTGGTACCCTCTTCGAAAGCTCATTCTCTCTTGGGATGGGCACATTTCTCTGCTGATTCTCCGCTGTCGTGATGCGCTAACTGGTTTTGAGCACCTGCGCTGCAACGCCTTCCGGGATCAGCCTCTTCAGTCTCGATATCCGGCTTGGTCCTGTTCAGGAGTCTGGAGTCATGTAGGTCAGTCGTGTCAGAGGCGCGGACGAAAGGCCTGGCAGTCCTCTGTGGACGAGGGTTAAGCTGCATTTTGAGATGGCTCGTTTGGAAGCCATTGGAGGGAGTATGCGCTGATACGCGTCCATCGCACGCACTGTTGCCACGCTAACCTTCCCGCGTTTCCGTTTTCAGATCGTGTTGGACGATCTGCGGAAGGCGAATGTGGTGACGGACCTGCAGCAGTACATCCTGAGCCGGCTCGAGCGGGAGCCGGCGCTGCGACAACACCTCAGCAACGAAACGGCCGAGATGCTCAACCAGCTGCATATCAAGAGCAACGGTTGCCTTCTGTACCTGGAGAAGGTGCTCAACGGCGTGGCCGAGGGCTTCATCCTGCTGCGCGAGGTGCGCGAGATCCCGGGCACGCTCAACGGCCTCTACTTATGGCTCAGCCAGCGGCTCTTCACCAAGAAACACTTCCACAAGGCGCTGCCGGTGCTGAACGTGCTGCTGGCCGCCCTGCGGCCGGTGTCGGAGCAGACCATCTTCGAGTGCGTGCGCCTGAAGCACACGGCCGTGACGCGTGACGACTTCGAGCGCCGGCTGGCCGTGCTGGCGCGTCTCACCGTGATCACGCCGGATGGCGCCAAGCTGCTCTTCCACCACAGCTACGCCGAGTGGCTCACCGATGTCAAGTACTGCACGCAGCGGTTCCTCTGTCGGCGGGACGTGGGCCACGGCATGCTGGCCGCCTGGCTGCTGCGGCGCGCCCGCCAGCTGGCGCCTGACGAGGTGCAGCAGCTGGCGGTCCACCTTGTGCGCATGTCGGCCGAGCCGCCGCGGCCGGCGCCGCTGCCTCTGCTGCTGCTCTGGTCGGGCGCTGAGGTGGAAACGTGCCTGCAGGACGGCCAGCCGGACGACGCGGCGGCGCTGCAGCTGCTGGAGGAGGCCGGCGCCGAGCCGGCGCCCGTCTGCCACGCCTCCGACAGCCGACAGGCCAGTGTCGAGCCGGAGCCAAGGGCAGGGCCCGGACACGGTTCCGAAGCCGACTCGGCCTCGGAGCCCGGACTAGAGTCGGCGTTAGGGTCGGAGCGCGGGCTGGAGTCGGTGTTGGAGTCGGTGTCGGAGCCGGGACTGGAGCTGGTGTCAGGGCTGGCGGCCGAGCCCAGTCCGGAGCCGGAGCCGGACGACGACGGCCAGCTGCTGCAGATGTACCTGACGGAGGGCGAGCCGGCCGACGGCGCGGCCGAGGAGGCGCTGCTGCTGTCGGCCGCGCAGCAGGGCGACAGCAGCCTGGTGACGCTGCTGCTGCGGCGGCGGCGCGTCTCCTGCGAGTGCGTCGACGACGCCGGCCAGTCGCCGCTCACCGTGGCCGCGCGGCATGGCCACGCCGACGTGGTGAGCACCCTGCTGGAGGCGGGCTGTGACGCCGACCGTCCGGACGCCGACGGGTGGACGCCGCTGCGCTCCGCCGCATGGGCCGGCCACACACCTACCGTGCAGCTGCTGCTGACGGCCGGTGCCGCCGTCGACAGCGTGGACGCCGAGCGGAGGACGGCGTTGCGCGCCGCCGCTTGGGCCGGACACGACGACATCGTGTCGGCCCTGCTGGCCGCCGGCGCCGCCGTTAATGGCGACGACCGCGAGGGCCGCACGGCCCTCATCGCCGCCGCTTACATGGGCCACGTGGAGATCGTGCAGCGGCTGTTGGACGGCGGCGCCGACATCAACCATGCCGACGCCGACGGCCGGACGGCGCTCAGCGTAGCAGCGCTCTGCGTGCCCGCCTGCGAGGGCGCCGGCCGCGTGGTGGCGCTGCTGCTGGAGCGCGGCGCCGACGTCAACCACCAGGACAAGGAGGGCATGACGCCGCTGCTGGTGGCAGCCTTCGAGGGGCACAGGTTGGTTCGGACGCCGGCAGGCACGTAGGGACGCGGCGCTGAGGTCAGGCCCCACCGGTGCTCGACCGCCGCCATTTGAACCGCGCTGCGACATGTGAGCTTTAGTGTGCGTACTATGTCGAGATGTGGCTGTGGTGCTTCAAGGCATACAGGCAACTCCATCTACACCACAGGACCATCTCAGTGAATGCGGCGTGTGTGTGTTTGATACTCCTGGCTTAGTGTGGATCATGTGTGCGCGGTTTGTGCATGGATAGGCTCTTGGGCTCACTTTTTCTGGAATGAAATTCAGAGGATGAATTTTATCAGAGTTGAATTTCATGGAAAGCGCTGGAGTTCCAACACTGCTGACCTATGCCCCGTTCCAGGGACGTGTGTGAGCTTCTGCTGGAGGCAGATGCAGACGTGGACCACACGGACGCGGCCGGGCGGTGCGCGCTGTTCGCCGCCGCCTCCATGGGTCACCACCAGGTGGTGCGAGTGCTGCTGTTTTGGGGCTGCTACTGCGACAGCATCGACCCGGAGGGGCGCACAGTGCTGAGCGTGGCCGCTGCGCAGGGCTGCCTGGAGACGGTCCGACTGCTGCTGGACCGCGGTCTGGACGAGGCGCACCGCGACAACTGCGGGTGGACCCCGCTCCACTACGCCGCCTACGAGGGCCAGGCAGACGTGCTGGACGCGCTGCTCGACGCTGGGGCCAAGGTCAACGACGTGGACAACGACGGCAAGCACGCGCTGATTCTGGCGGCGCAGGAGGGCCATGTGTCGGCCTTGGCGGCGCTGGTGGAGCGGGGCGCCGACGTCAACCTGCGCTCGCACGACGGCAAGACGGCGCTGCGCATGGCCGCGCTCGAGCGCCACAAGGACGTGGTGCACTACCTGGTGTGCAACGGTGCCGACCCCAGCTATCGGGACATGGACGGCCGGAGCACGCTTTACCTGCTGGCGCTCGACAACCGCGTCTCGATGGCCGCCTTCCTGCTGGAGAGCGGCGCTGACGTGGAGAGCCGCGACCTGGAGGGGCGCACGGCGCTGCACGTGAGCGCCTGGCAGGGCCACCAGGAGATGGTGCGCCTGCTGCTGCAGCGCGGCGCCGACCCGGACGCCGTCGACGCTGAGCGCCGCACGCCGCTGATCGGCGCCGCCTGGCAAGGTCGGCCGGCCGCGGTGCGCGCGCTTCTGGCGCACGGCGCCACCGTCGACCACACGTGCAGCCAGGGCGCCACGGCGCTCTGCATTGCCTCCCAGGAGGGCCACTTGGAGTGCGTGCGCGTGCTGCTCGACCACTTCGCCGACCCGAATCACTCGGACGTGCACGGCCGCAGTGCTCTGAAGGTAGCACTTAAGGGCCGCCACGAACAGGTAGTGCGGCTGTTGGAGGAGTACGGCGCCACGGGCGCGGCGGCGCCGCCGCCGCTGCCGCCCTGTCACGCGAGCAACAGCAGCACCTCGATGAACTCGTCGTCGACGGCCGAGACGAAGCCGAGCAGCGCTGTACTGTGCGGCTCGTCGCCGACAGGCTCGCCCTCCTCCACCTTCGAGAAGCACCAGTCGTATGTGTCGCTGTGTAACAACTCGCACTCCAAGTCGAGCAGCAACCTGACCAGCTCCACGGGCAAGTCGTCGCAGACGTCGCAGCCGGCGCTGGACGTGTCGCCGTCGCCGTCGGGCGCTGTGCAGGCCGGCGGCAGCCTTTCCTTCACGCAGCAGCTGCAGCAGTGTCGGCGGCGCGGCCGGCGTGCGGCCGCGGCCGAGGCCGACCCGGCGGCGCACAGTCCGGCCGGCGAGCGCCGCTCGGCCCCGGCCAGTCCGCACGCCCACCTGCCGCTCATCTACGCCGACCCGCGCGACTCGCGGCCCGCGCCGGCCGCCGCCGCCGTCCGGCCGCCCGGCCGCCAGTCCGCCTCCGTCCCCTTCACCTTCAACCAGAACGAGCACATGCGCATTATTCTGGGCACTAAGTCGGCATCGGTCGAGAGCAGGCCTCGCCGTGGTCTCGTGGCGGCGGCCAACTCCGGTCTGAAGGCCGGCCTGGGACTGCGCTCCCGCGTGGCCACGCCCACCAAGCCGCGGCCAGCGGTGCTCGGCGCCGACGGCTCGAACGGCTTCCACGTGCGCCGCGAGACGCCGCTATAGTGGCCTGCTGGTAAGCGGCCCCCTCCCGCGCAGCGAGCTGGCGCGAGCGTCTCTGCCCGACGGCCGCGTGTTGTCTCGGACCGACGGCTGGTCTCGGGCCGCCGGCTGTGTCGTGTCTCGGGCCGCCGGCCGTGCGGTGTCTCGGGCCGACGGCTGTGTCTTGTCTCGGGCCGACGGCTGTATGGTGTCTAGGGCCGCCGGCTGTATGGTGTCTCGGGCCGCTGGCTGTGTGGTGTCTCGGGCCGCAGGCTGTATGGTGCCTCGGGCCGCCGGCTGTGTGGTGCCTCGGGCCGCCGGCTGTGTGGTGTTGGGCGCCGGCTGTGTGGTGCCCCGGGCTGACGGCTGTGTGGTGTTGGGCGCCGGCTGTGTGGTGTCTCGGGCCGCCGGCTGTGTCGTGTCTCGGGCCGTCGGCTGTGTGGTGATGGTTTGCAGGCTTGGTACGCGCCGCACCACTGGGGCCCAGCACTTTCCAAAAGAGGGACGATTTGTGGAAAAGGTTTTGCGGTGGCGCGACGTAATTATTTGGAATGTTCTGATCGCTGGATTTGACTCAGTCGTGCGAAACAACAGATGACGGTATTTGTAACCTTGCATCGCTGCAGCATGGTTTGGTGTTATTCGTTGCATTCTTCTGGATAGTATTACTGCCAGACAGAAACTGACGAGCAGGTTGCAGCTCTGGCGGATGGGGCATCCGATGTTTGGGAATAGGCGTAATAAGTGTAAATGTGCATGTGTGATATCTCGTGGTGATGCTTGTTATTTTGACTAACCTGCAATATTTTTGTACGAAGTGTCGTGTTTGGAGCCGTCCGATTACAAGAACATGGTGAAGTTTCTTCGTTCTCGGATTTTTTCCGGTTTGTGTGTAGGCTTAAGTCGTCCTCTTTAGAGTGCATTCACTGATGCTGCACATCGTTGGACTCTGCTGCAGAGTGTGCCGCCAGTTGGACTTGTAGGCTTGACATCGTCACGGATGATTTGTTTATACTTGTGCCCCGCGTGAGTGTGTGCGTGACGTCATCGTCTGTTTAAGGTCTTCAGCTTTGTCCCGTGTTCCATCCCTGCGACGTTGCATTCTGCCAAAAGCGTCTATTGCGCCAGATAGTGTGTGTGTTCGCCTCAGCCGTGTTTTGCCGCCTGCTGTCTGGTGGTTGCGCTGTTGTCTGACGGCAGTGTATCACTGTCTGCCCACCAGGCGGCCTGGCTGCTGTCAATGCTGGATGCCTTGGACGGCTCAGCCGTCGCCGTCGCCCAGCTGCAGCGGCGCGCGTCGCTGGCAGGGGACTGACACGCCCCCGGACCCAGTGGGCAGCCCGGAGCCTCGACAGCCATGCCCGTACCCGCTCCCCGCGCGCCACCGGCCAACTACTGTGTCTCCCGGGCTGGGATGTCTCGTTAGATAATTATTCGAGAAAACGGGTCGCTCCCTTGTTTTCTCCATATTCACCCATTAATGAGGCCTGCACTGCACGCGAAGCTTGTGTGCCGGCGCAGGTGCTATGTGTTTTTACGTCATCTGTGTGTTTCTATGGGTTTGAATCTATGGGTGCGTGTAGTCGTACGTATACGAGAATCGCGGTCTCTATGTTTCTAGTCCTACAACATAGGTGTCAGTGATAACTAGACGTCATCCGACCGTATCGGCTAGTTTTGTTCCGTTCGCCTAATGAGTTTCGTACGACTGCGCTGTAGCTGGTGAGCTGGCTGGTGCAGTACGTCAGGGCGCCGCCGCCTGTCTGGATGAGGTGGGGGTAGCGTTCAGCAGGGGTGGGCCGTAGCTGCCCCCCCCCCCCCCCCCCACACACACACACCTGGCCCCCCTCCACGACCAATAGTGATGCTCCTCCAATAGTAACCTAGAAGGTGTCTGGCCCCCGACTAGCAATACTGAACTGTGTTGTGCCCTTAACCTGCACTGCCTAGACCCACACGGACGGATGGATCCGTCTGCACGGGACGCTTAAGCCGCTTAATACATGTCACACCAGATCTGCGCGGTCTGTACATAGCGCCGGAGTGACTGGTCGGGGACGTGGGTGTATGAAGCCGCAGCCGAATGTAACGCTTATAACGAGTCATATGCTTTTTCACCCAACATAGTTGTTCGCGCCGCCGTAAACATAACTTCTCCGGCGCAGCGCTCTTGTCCTGGTTTCTCCTCGACAAGCAGCCGCCTAGGCTATCGTTTGTGCCCACTTAAGTACATGTTTGATACACGTGGCTTCTTTTCTTGTGGATGTTGAGTGGTATCGGACATCTGCCGCTAAGTTGGACGTTTGTTAGCATCGGTACAGGCGCCACATCGGACCGGACTCACTATGATAAACTGATCGAGGGGGTTTCACGTCAGTATATTCCTAATAGTATATTGACTAAGCCAGGCGTCCTTAAGCCCTCGGATTCCATACGACGCCCTTGTATTCCCGAAGAAGAATACGACAGTCTGAAGGCATAATGTAGCCAAACTGCATCTGATTTTAAGAAACCTAACCATCCAGGACTCAATTTAGCGCCGACATGCAAGCGCTAGCTAAATGATGGCACATGCACAGTCATGCTCTGGGCCGAAAATGTGTATTAGTGACGCAAAACTGCAGCAGCATTTCCACCGGCATGGGGTGTTTGGGCGTGGAAGGAGGAACCGGAAGTTAATTCTGAGCTTGGATTTGTGTTGCCCGGGCTCAGTCGCTGTGCAGAACGTTTCTTGTATCACGTGATTCTGTTAACCTGCTCACAGCAGGAGGTAAGAATGCCTATGACTTTGTAGATGAGGTTTTGTGGATTACGTGGAGGAGAAATGCTGTTCGTCCTTGGGGACTAAACAAGTTTAAAAGGGAAGAAACATTGTGCTAACCCGCCTTCATCTTGTTGAGGCATTAGTTTGTATCATCATTCCGTCACATGGTCTGTTTGGCGGGAGATCTATCACAAACGGCGCAACTGCGGTGGAGCGGCTCACTCTGGTCAAGAAGACCATCATCGAGAGATGGAAACGCATCCGACATGACCAGCTGATCACACTGCCAGTGAAAGGCTCGGAGTCGGCGACAATGTCAGCAGCCCCCGTTTGGTGAGCTCGTCACACTTGCCTCCCAGCGAGCTCAGGCCACGAGCACGTACCACACTGGGCGCCGCGAAGCAGATCCACAACACCCCGCAGACATTCAGTGCGCACCGCCGTCTTTGTCAGGCACGTGCCGCCCGGTCCTCTCTTCTGACCCTTGGCCCTGTTGCCGTGCCTCTTCATACGTCATTGGATGCCACGATTTCTGGTCCCACGCTTTGAGGCTCACTGGCTTCGGCCGCCTGTCCTCTGCGCGTAAGCTATCGGTGAGCCCGGACCGCTGCTGACGTCCGGCGTGCTGCGAGTCTGGACCTCGGTGTCCTCTGCTCTCCTCCGCTGGCCCCAGCTGAAGTCTGTCCCAGCCGGGGTCCGGGCTGGCAAGCCCGCCTGGATCTTCCCCTCGCAGCAGATCACCGCGCTGCTCGTAGTCGGGCGACCCGGCACGACGCTGGTAACCACCCTGCAGTGCGTACGGCTGGCTGTGGCTGTCGTCAGAGACCCAGTAGATGGAGCCGAGCAGCAGGCCGCTGACCATGAGGGTAGTGAGCGTGGTGAGGCCGGGCGGCGCCACAGCCACGAGAGCCGACAGCGTGTCCATGGTAGGCGCGACACCGCGGAGCTTCTGTACGGGGCACCGCACGGACGGGACTGGGACGGTCCGCTCCTGGTCCGTTCCGAGCCTCACTTTGCAACGGTCAACGAACCGGAACTGGACTGGCCTGCGACCGGAGAGAGCGGCTCAACGGGCGGCCAGCAGCGAGTCTGCACGGCCGTCCGGCGGTCACTGGGCCACGTCTGCTGGCCAGGTACCGGTGCGACAGACACCTCGGCGAGGCGCGGGCCGCCGGTCACTGGGCCACATCTGCTGGGTAGGTACTGGTCCAACAGCGGACATGTCGGCGATGTCACCAGGCCACCTTTGCCGGCTAGGCAGCACTCGGACAGCGGACATCCCGGCCAGGCACGGCCGGTCGTCGCAGCACGTTCGGAAGCAAAGCCCGGTCAAGCTGCCTCAGCTGTCCTGGCCCATCGATGATGTGGTGGCAATGACAGTTCTGGCCTTCTGCCAACTTGACTTTTCGAATGCATGTGCCGAGTGACAGGAAGGCGAGCTTATTACACCTCCCGTGACCGACTTGTTATCGCGTTGCTTGCTGTTAACGGTGCACGAGTCCTGAACAGAAGTGACAGCATCGCAAAGTACGCCAGAATGTGCACGTCTGCATCTGCTTGACATCATCAGAGTGCCCTTGCAGCTCACCACTGCACGTACTGCAGAAGAAATGGGCCTGATTCCACATGACACATTGCTGTGCGCGCTGGCTACCGACCTTGTTTCTGCAGGCAGGGGTGTCAATTTTTGTAAACTATGGGGGGGGGGGGGGGGGCGAAACAAAGGCCCGACAACCTACACCTCCCCATTTTTCTCACCGGATTTAGCCCACTGTATTTGGATTTACGTAACGCATGTTTTTAATCTTTGCATAATGTATAAAAGTACTTAAGCCGTATAGAAATCATGCGGGGTTGGATCCAGAGAGCAGGCACTGGACGCACACATCTCTGATCGGCACGTGAAGGCGCCTTTTCAGAGGCCACCTTAGGGCGCCGATGGCGCCCTTCTTTGGCGGTCATGGGAGGCAGCACGCATTTTGGCTATGAGAGACGGGGACGGGGTTAGCCATTAAGGACTCGGCCATCCCCACATTCCAGAGTTTTTCGCTTTAACCTCACAAATCATTGCGTGTCTTATGGCGCTAGGCATGTGCAGTTTATTGCATCGTTTATTCGCCCAGCTATTACGATTTGTATCTTATGGTGAAAACAATCATTATAAGAGTGGTACGAGACGCCATTACGCAGAAAGATCCAAGAAGAGAGTCTTTGAGATATGATTATCTTTTACCCACGTTTTTTGTGGTACTCCCGCCAAAAACATTGGGGGGCCAAGCCAACAATGAGGGGGGGGGGGCAGAGCCCTCACAAAAGAATACAAATCGACAACCGTGCCTGCGGGCGGGGCGCATGCGGCGCATGCAGTGTGCATTAGGTCTTACGCTTTATTTTGGGGCCAGAAAATCGTAACAAGCATTGCTTGCGGAGTTCAAATATCCCTACAGATTGCACAAACAACTAATTGACGCCCTCTTTACACCATAAGCATGGACTTATACAAGTGTCTGCGCCTCACTAAAACATTTCTGACAGTTGTGGCAAGACGGAACTGCATGGGATGTCTGCGGGGTGTCGGAGGCAGACAGGAGTGAGCGAGTAACTAAAGACTGGAAAGCGTGGGGGATGATGCATACGCAGCATGCTTTCCGTCTAGGAAGTGCACCGCGGTTGCTTCGTGCACCTTAGCTGAGGTTGTTCCCCAGGTCTGTGTCCTCGTTCAGTGAGGCGATAACACAGCTGACGCGTATCACCATCGGGCCAACACGCACTCTCGACTGAACACGCAGCTGCGCGACGCTGTTCCCGACCATGAGGCGGTACCGACCGGCTAATTTTCGAAACGTTTGCTTCGGGGGGTCCGTTTCCATTATCCTTGTGCCGGACACATCCCCACGGTTTCCCTGGCACGACGTTGCACTTTGCACGAGGAATTACCAACAGAGCTTTTGTGTGGTATCCAGGTCCCTGGCACACAACGCATCGGTAGTGGCAGCGGCCCAATCTGTCCCAATCTATTTCATATCTTTTTCCCTGGTGGATTCTAAAGAAAGACGGACCTCCCAAGGCGGGCAAGGCTTAGACCTATCAATGCAAATTTTGAACCTCATATTTTGATCTACGTTGGCGTTCAATCCGCCCGCTTTTGCCTAACAAAAGCTTTGTGGCTTACGTGCATTACCAAAATTCAGGCCAAGGAGGTCCGACAGTTCAGCTAGAGGCTATTAACCCGGCCTCAGAAAGGTTTTTCTGCATAAATTGGCTGCTTCCTGGCTCATGACACCGCCTTTAGCGACCAAGACACATTTTCTACATCAGGTCTAACTTTGTGTTAAGGGGACCATGTGCCGGCTTGGGAGACCGCCGTTATGAGCTAAGAGACCCCTTGATGAACTTGGAGGCCCCGTTTTAACAAGGAGGTTCCTTGGATGAACTAGGAGGTCCCGTTTTAAACTTGGAGACCTATTTCGAACTAGGTCCCCGTCCCCCCCCCCCCCCCCCGGTATGACCTTGGCCCCGTTATGAACTGCAAGGTTCCCGCTATGAGCTAGTGGGGGCACGCTATATACCAGGAGGCCCCCATGTGTACTAAGAGGCTCCCATTATGCGCCATGAGGCCCCATTATGAAGAAGGAGGCCATACACGCAAACATATCACTCTCCATGCGCACTCAAGCAGGGCCTGCAGTGTACCGCGTTCGGCCTCATTTCTAACAAGATACGCATGGAGTGCTAACTTTTGCAGCGCGGTCATCGCAATCCCGCAAGTCAAATTCAACCCGAACCGTTGACATCTTAATTCATAGAGCCCACTCTTCCCAGCTCCGCGGCATGGTTTTACATTCTGGTTGCTGGATGGGTCGTTGGAAACGATTTGACTAGAATCGTGAGTAAGAGAGCGACTTTACTCATCGGCAGTGATTTACATCCGCGTCCGCCCCACGAGAGCTGTAAACGCCTAAACGCAACCTTCTTCAGATTCAGCATTATGCAGCCATTCGAAGAACAAAAGTTTCCAAACGACCCACTCGTTTATTCGTCAGGCATATCGCGTGAACGTTCAAGAGCTTGGCCGTCGCCTTCCACAGCCGCGAAGGCGTCGCGTGGTGAAAATGACAATACGGTGCCAATCATGGTTAAAAAACCAGCAGCACATGCATCTCGTATGGAAATGAAGCAAATGACACAGGACAAGCACCAAGGAAAGCATAGTGATAAAAAAGTCACACCATCTGAATTCGGGGCATGAGGCCATAACCTCCGTGTAGTCCCATAACCACATCACTCTGCGAAAAGGCGTACAAATCCATGAAAATACTTCGAGATCTTCGGTCTACAACGAACAACTGCACAGCAAGCCGATTTCAGACACCACGCAAACGAAGTACAAGAAACGCATCACACTTCAACATCGTAATGGCTAGCCAAAAGGTCCGCCGAGAGCCTGGCGTCGTGCCCAGCCCTGCCAGATCAGCTTTTTGTTGTGGTGACTGCAGCATGGGGTGGGTGATGCGTCGAGCGCCAGCGACACCGACAGAACATGGCTCCGTCCGAAGGCATCGCGCGGAAGTCTCCGCATGGGTGCGGTCATCGTGCTGCCTAAGAAGCGCACGCCCTCCCCCTTCCCCCCCCCCCCCCCCCCCCACGAGAGACGCATAGAGCCGTCATTGTAAACACCCCAAAGCTGTACTGCGCTGATAAGAAGGGGAAGCATACGCGAACCCCAGCGAGCGCGTTCGGACAGCTGGTGTGTGCAGCGCTCTTTGGCCAGCAAGACTGCTGATCGGGCAGCCCGGTCGGTTAATGTCCCCAGGGTAAGCAAGCGTCTCGACAAGGCGGTATTTATTTGCGCCTACTGGTAGCGACACGTTACGAAACGGGGGACAGAGCTTCCTCCCAGCATGTTCGTCGGCGCAAACACGTCCGTTTTAATATCACAGAAAACAGACCACGTCTCCAAACACCTCGTAGAAGAAATATGGATGCATCTCCAGGTCATACAGCGGGATGGCATATCTGAGATCCTGATAGCAAAAGCACAGCGTCGCCGGTGAGGACGAGTGGGGACGTTCGAGGACGCCAGCAGCAGGGGTTCTGAAACACCTTCAAGCCGCATCATGAGTCTCCTTTTCCCACACGCAGCAGAAAAACCAACCTACGTAAGCTGCACGTGCTGAACTGCGTCCGCCACGCCGCCCGAAAGAGCATGTCCTCAAAGATGCTGGTCTCGCAACAGCAGAAACACCCAGATGTGTGACAAGTTACATGGACGGAGAAGGACATCAAATTTGTGATGATACGACAGTACCTTATTGGGAAAATTTGCCACAGGCCCTTCGTTATTATTCCTGTAGTGCGACATCATACTGCAGGACAAGACACGGGTCAAAAGCTTCTACGCACCGTTTCGAAGTTCCTACGCTCCTGCGGCCATTAGCGTATGAATCGCTCTTTCACTCATTCCGTGGGTGATGTGATGTGCTAAGTGAGTCGACACTACCACGAACATCATCTGTTCCAGAAAGCTGGACGCCAGAACAGAAGCATCGGCAGATCCCAGACACACCAGCGGCGGGCCCGAGGCCGGCACCGCCGTAAGGCCATTACAATATGTTCTTATAAAGCTATGACCCCCGAACCTAACTGTCAATACCGGTGGAACCAAGATGTATTCGTAGCAAGAACAGCATACGGTCAGCGTGTGCGCCAGACCTATTGTCTGTTTTGTTTGTGGCCAGGAGTGCGCCATGCCGGGTGCACTGACCTCCCCGCGCAGCGTTCAAAGCGTCCGTTGTCACACTTGTGTGACCACGAGACGTGAAACGCTGCGAAAGAGGTGGGAGTTGCCATTGAGCGCCTGACCAGGGGCGTGACGTGACCGTCACTGTCAACAATGTGCAGGCCATGGCTTGTCCAGTCCTCCAACGCTGAAACTCAATTGATACACTGCTTCTCAGCGCCTTAATAAATGTCTCTAAATGTCGGAGAGCCAATCGATTCGTTAACATTACTGTTCAAATTAATTGTTTCTTATTGCTCCAAGACTTGTGTTCTTTAATGAAAACGAACAAATCACAAGCGGGCAATCTTTCTGCCCCTGACCGCCCTTAGTCGACATCATTTCAGGTATGTGCTCAATCACTCGCAAAATCCCATACGCATATGATCTCTTCAGCTTGTGATTCTGGATACCCTAAACCAGTCCACACCATGCCCCGAGATGTAGTGTGCAAACTCACACAAGCTACGTGAAGCATAACGGCAGGCCAAGTTTCATGAGGGCTAGAGCAAGTGTCCTAAAGGAAAACGCTTGAATCGGCAGTTGGCGGACGCCCGCGCCCGAAAACTCCATCCTGCATTGGAGGAGAGTGCAGCACAGTGGCGTGCGCATGTTCCAAATCCTGAAATTACCACCACCTTCGGGATCGGGCTGCTCACGAGTAATCAAGATTGCACTGCAATAAAAATTGATAACCAATCCAAAATATAAACCTATAACCTACCCTGAACACTATGACTGACTGCTGGCCCGTCGTTGTATCAGTATGATAAGCATCGCATGTGGTTCTCTTCACCAGCAGATTGGCTGCCGGAAAATGTGTCGTTTTTGGTTTACACGTATGCATCAAATTAAGCACTATCATTGATATTCAACATATCGCGAGTCCTGAATAGCGTTAGCACATCCCCTGAACCAAAGGCCGAGGAGATTATAAGCATGTGGGATGATGCGAGTGATGCCTGAAAAAATGTACCTGAAATAATGCTGACCTCATCATAGCCAACGGTTCAAAGCTGGTTTGTGCACTTGTTTAGCATAAATACCATTATTGGCATTTCAAAGATCATTTTTCACTTGGCCTCTCGGTAGACGTCTGATTAGACAACCCGCCAACCGCGTCACTGAAATCAGTGAACCCATACATGCCACCAGATATACATACTTTGGCCCCAGTGCTGTTTACCACAACAGCGCACACGCACTGTCTGTTGTTAACGACTTGTCTGGCACAAGTTTGCCGCTGTAGAGCTTGGAAGTGTGAGGTGGCGGTGGGAGAGACCGATAGGCACCCTTCCATAGCGCCCAGCACACCCACACCAACGGAATCAGCACTCAGTCACAGACTATTGGACCACAGCCCCCAGATCACCAGCGGTGCCTGTCCCATGCCCGTTCCTGACCAGCGGCAGCCTCGTCCCATCCGTTACGCGCTCAGACAGCCTCCTGCGAACCAGGCGGCACGGGGCGAACGGCGGCTCAGATGGCCTCACCCCGTACGGACGGTGGCTAAGGTGATGGGTTGTCCTGGGCCGGGGAGGAGGGGAGGAGGGGGGAGCTGTACGGGCGGCGGCTCCGAACGGGGCATCCGAAGTGGATCCCGGGCCGGGCCCGTACGGACGGTGGCTAAGGTGATGGGTTGTCCTGGGCCGGGGGAGGAAGGGGGAGCTGTACGGGCGGCGGCTCAGAAGGTGGCCTCTCCCGGGCCGGGCCCGCACGGACGGTGGCTCAGACGATGGGCTGTCCTGGGCCGGGGGGGGGGGGGGGAGGGGGGGGGAAGAGCTTGTACGGGCGGCGGCTCAGAAGATGGCCTCTCCCGGGCCGGGAGGCGCCGTGCCGACGGTGACGAGGAGCGCCGGCGCCAGTGTCACCGTCTCGGCGATCACCAGCTGCGGTCGACCAGGCGGCGGCGGCGGCGGCGGCGGCGGCGGCGGCGGCGACTGTGACTGTGACTGTGATCGTGGCTGCAGCTGCGACTGCGGCTGCGACTGTGACTGCGACTGCGACTCCGACTGCGACTGCGATTCCGGCTGCGGCTGCGGCACTGACCGCTGGTGCGGCGGCGGTGGTGGCGGCGGCGCCGACTGCGGCGGCGGCGGTGGCGGTTTGCTACCTGACCCGCCGCCCAACGCCGGGTGGTACGTGCGCTCGTGCGCCGCCATCTGCGCCTCCGTGCGACACGCTTGGCCACACGCCGAGCACTGCAGCTGCGACGCGTGCTGGCGGCGATGGGCGCGCAGCAGCGTCTCGGTGCGGAAGGCGGCGGCGCACACGGCGCACGGGAAGGGCCGCTCGCCTGTGTGGATGCGTTGATGGTCGCGCAGCGACTTGCGCGTTGTCAGTTGTTTGTTGCAGCTCTCGCACGTGTAGCCGATCTGAGGGAGGGCAGCGGGGTCACGCCCGGAACGCAGGGAAACTCCGCAACCACGCGCCGATCGAGGTCCGGCGCTTAACACGCGCTCGGGTCAGGGAGTTGAATCTGACCCCCTCCCCCCAGAGGCTCTTTCCAGAATGATTTCTGAAAGCGAGGCGTAGCAGCGCCAAACATTGCATGGCTGTAGGCGGCTGAAAAACGGATCTTTTAGTGCACAAAATTAGATGTTAAGGCCGCTGACCTATGGCGGGTCAAAGTCAGGTCGTGGCTTTCAGCGAAGGCAATTTCTCGGGAATCGTTCACTCTGATGCGACAACGGGGTGTTAGACGAAGCCAGGCACCCGGGTTTCTTATGCAATGGAACAACTAAATTTATAATTATAATAAACTCCTTTACCTAGGGTCAGGCATAAAAGTCAGGACAAGGTCAAAACTAAATTTATTTTTCACCACGAGCTTGCTGGATCTGGTAGGTTCTGGTGCTCATTTCGATTCGCGCATATTTCATGTCATGGACCGCAATAGCCATGTTCCATGGACCTCCCAAATGTCAGAGGAGGTCACTGACGTAAAAATAACACAGGTCAACATTTTAATTCAGGAGCATATCGCCTAGTGTAATACCTGACGTTTAACCAAATGCCGAAATCGAAGCAAGCTCGTAGGCTTTGGTCCTTGACTTTCGAAAGGTGAAAAGTCACTTACCTTGAATAAAGATCCGTGACCTTTTGGCTATAACAGGTATCTAGGTCCAAGGCGGTTGCATGAGGAAGTCTGGGGCACTTTGGGTACCAATCTGAAGTTTACACTTGTTTGACCTTATTTGATCCAAAGATCACGACCTAGGAATATCACACTTTGACATAAGTGAGTTCACATGTAGGCCAGCCCACCCCGCGAATTTGGTGCCCAGCCCGCTTACTTTCTGAGATATGGCCACCGGGCGCGTGTTAAACGCCTCGCATATGTACAGAAATTCGCCCACACTACCCCTCCCCTACCCCTAAACATCCCCTGCATGATAAAATAGGTGTATGTACATAAAACAACACGTCATCCAGATAACACACGGACGCACACATGCACCCCCAGGGCGCTATCTGACCGGATCGGCCCGGCCCCGGCGCCCCAGCGAGCCTAACCAGCCGCGGCTCACCTTGTCGCCAGTGTGGGTGGCCATGTGCTGCTTCAGCTTGTGGGCGGTGAGGAAGCCCAGCTGGCAGACACAGCACTGGTGCGGCCGGCGGCCCGTGTGCTCGATCTGGTGCACCTGCCGCGCGCCCACGCCCGTCACTGGCCCCATCGCCGTCCGAGCGATACACTAGTCATTGTATGGCGTGTGTTTCTCCTGTGATCATTGGCGCCGCGGCATAGCACCAGAGGAAATTAAGCCAGCAGCCGGGTGCACTTCCATTTCAAGGTTGTGGTGGCCTGGTCTGGAGGCGGCGGGTAACGCCACGGAGGTGCCGTCTGTGACAGACCGTTTTTAAGCACGCTACGCTCAAATCTAGAGGGCCAACACTGACCCGAGCGGATATGACCTGACATCAACGACGCTCTCATCCGCATGGGCATGGACATTATCTGCGGTCATCACAAGGCAGACCCCGCCAGACGGAGCCACCTCTCGGGGCCAGAACGCGCACCGCTGCACACGGTCGGTCGAGGCGTCGGCCCTCACCCACCTTGAGATGGTAGTCGGAGCGGAACTGGCGGCCGCAGGTGGGGCACGGGTATGGCGTCTCTCCCGTATGCACGCGCCGGTGGCACTTGAGGTTGCCCAGCTGGGTGAAACTCTTGCCGCAGTAGTCGCAGATGTGCCGCTTCCGCGACGAGTGGACCTGACGGAGGGGAGGGTCAGCCTACGCAGGACAGCACACATGGATGCCTGGTGGCGCCCTCGATGTACACACTGGACACTGACGATTGGCGGAGCGATCAACACGAGCCATGCAAACCATCACAGCAACTTTTTAGAAACTCACACAATTTAGAGACTTTTTACACAATTTAGAGACAATTTTAGAGACTAACAGTCTCTAAAATCTCAGCTGGCATAGCTCATAACCACGGGAGCACGGCCAGCTCACTGCCTGCAACAGCCGGCCCCGTGTTCGGCCGTGCCCAACAACCACGCCTCAGCACGGCGGCCGTGCCGTCGGCAGCGGTCATCACCTGTTTGTGAATCTGCAGCGACGAGTGCTGGGTGAACCGCTTGTGGCAGTCGGTGCACTCGTAGGGCCGCTCGCCCGTGTGCGTGCGCCGGTGCACGTTCAGACTGTCGTTGGACTTGAAGCCGGTGCCGCAAACCTACCCGGCATGGGGGGGGGGGGGGGGCGTTACGGTGCGGCTCACTCAGAACTGCGCGCCCCCCAGCCATCTTACACCAGCAATACACGTGTGTTGTGTCGTACACAGCGTTTAACGAACGCCACTGAATGTGCTATGCCTATGAGCCGAAGCGTACGTACATTCACGTCGCATGGATCCGAAAAGAGGTAAATCAGTTTCACGTTTCATTAAAGCAAGTCTTTCTTAAAGAATAAGACATTCATGGCATACGTATGCCGTTGCAGACAACGAAAGGTATGCATGCGGTACGATGTCTATCATTTCAATATGGTGACACATCATCATTCATCATATGTCGTAGCATTTTATGATACCACAGTGCAGCATCATGAAACACAACACTATTTTATCACTTCCACACCACACCATTATCACTTCTCATCAATAGGGCAACACAGAGTAATGCAACGTACTACAGAAGTCTAACGGAGGGATTGAAACGAGGCACTAGTGTCACCGATCGAATGAGCATTCTGACTATCGTCGTCATCTAGTATGTTGGTATGCAGACAACGCTACGGTCAGTTACCACGGCGGGTGGTCCAGCCGCCATCAGGAGTTGTGGAGCCCTGGGAAGGACCCTGCCATCTGATTATCTGATGTGATCTGATCACTACTGGTCACCTCCTAAATATATTGGGGATGAAGTCCTTATCAGAACACAACCCGCCGACGGCCGGAGAGGCGCCTGGCAGAAGCGTGTACATCTGCACATGAGACGAGGCCGACAGCCCGCATCAGTGACGTTTCAGATATCCGTATCAGTGACGCTATATACAATGACGTCACTGCGGTTCAATCAAGTAGGGCCTATTCCGTAACCTGCCAATGGTGTGCTCAGCTGTATTCGATGCGAATCCGTATAGTTCGGACACCTCAGCCAGCGCCAGCAGCATCTGCTGCGTGTTGATACCCATCTCGCTAAAGGCCGACACAGTGGCGGCGAGACCCACACTCTCGCAGGTGGCCGGGAGGGGACATATCCATCCGGCCGGGGACTGCGGGAGCGACACACCCGCGTGCTCGGGCCGGCCGGGGAGCAGGCGAGACCCACCTCGCAGGTGAAGGGCCGCTCGCCAGTGTGCCGCCGCTCGTGGATGACTAGGTTGCTGGGCCGGTAGCAGCGGTAGTCGCAGTAGCCGCACTTAAGCAGCTTGATCATGCCCAAGTGGCGGCGCACGTGCTTCCGCACCTCCTTCCGGTCCTGGTGCAGAAATAAATACTTTCTTTCGCAAGCCCCTCGCAATCGCGTTACGCGTACGCAGAACAGAACGCCATTAGTGAACAAGTCGGTGCGCTTTGGATTTTACAGCAACACAAGTCTGCCACATCTCTCACAAGCTACAAACTCACGTTACTTCTTAAAGGGATTGCTCCACATTTGTACGGGGTTGCCAAATGCTATTTCCGCAGCTCTATTGACTAAGACGGAAATGAGCCTGGCAATCCATAAGAATAGCGCGATAACCAAGAATGCACATGCACGTAAAAAAACATGACATCACGGACAAATATACAAAATAAATGCCAAAAGGGCTTAAACACGCGCCCACAACGACCTTCGGTTTATCTCACACGCATAAATTAACAAGCCACCTCTCGGCGAATTGAAGCACTACAAGTGAGTCAGCCCGTTCACTGCAGTGGTCATTCGGACGCGACCAGTCTGGCAGCCAAGCTGACGACACAACTAGGTCACGTGACGCAATCAGCATTGCGTTGTATAGAACAGTGTTTTGTGCTTAGAAGCACACCAGCAGTTGTAAGTGGGGTTTCCACGTTATATCTGATGCTTGCCTATCTCCAAACGCGGAACATTCCTTCAGCAGCACGATAAGTGACCAGGATGGTGCACTCTCGACTGCCGTGCCGGAGCTCCCAGCACCGTGCAGACCCGGGCAGAGCCGCTCCGTGTCACGCGGATCATAGCACGCGGCCCACCTTGATCTTGGACAGACAGACGATGCACTGGAAGCGCTCGGCGCCACCGTCGTCCGGGTCGACCACTTTACGGTAGTGTTTGTCCACCTCAGTCCAGTCCGTGCGCGTCTTGGCCCGGCTGGTCGGCGGCTGCAGGCGGCCAGACATGGAGTTTACCGTTATCGTCACAGTTCACGGCACGGGTGAACGATGCCGCTCTTGGCAACAGATTGACTGGGGTCATCGAACGCTATGCATCACTCACTGAACGTCATGGACTAAAAATGCGCTAAGTTGACTGGATGACGCACGCCCCGCTGTCGTGCCTGAGCCCCTTATATCAAAATACACAATGCATACTTAGTGCACAAGGTGGTATACGCACAGACACTCCGCATATATATGCATGTGCGTGCGTGCGTGCGTGCGTGCGTGCGTGCGTGCGTGCGTGCATGCGTGCGTGCGCGCGTGTGCGGATGCGTGTGTGTGTGCATGTAATTACACAGCAATAAAATGTATGACCCTGTGCATTCCAGTAAACTCAACACCTTGACGCGATAATATCATTCAAATCCTCCATTCAACTGGCCATGCGGTGTTCAAGGTAAAAAAATACGATTGCTGAGTCGTTCATAGCTAGCGTTCATGAGCACGACTTTCAGAAAACACGACCGTTAATAACTCTCAACAAATGTTGTGCCAGCTCCGCAATATCTTATCACGAATGACTTACGAATAGCGTTGTAGCCGAGTACGTGAGTGCAAGTTAACAATTCTACCCCACGGATAACAGCGCAAGAATACCACGAGAATGGGCCAAGACACGAGCACATAACGATATTTGGCACAGTAAGCACTTGTGCTTGACGTGTTTGCTGTGCTCATGCTTGTGCTTCCCGTGGCACATCTACCATCTATCTCGTCACTACCTCTCGGGTTACTGAAGAACTACAAGTGAGTGCTGTCATGCAAACGTTCCATGACGCAACCAAACAATGACGTATCGAGGAGCACATTTACTAAATAGAAAATTTTGTCTAGGGTCGTTTTTTACACTGAAACGTCCAACAACAGTTATAGGTGAGTTTATTCCATCATACTTGATGCTGGCTTCAATATCTTCAAATGTGGAACATTTCCTTTAACCTCTCGTCTGACTATAATGGGAGCGCTGTTTGTTATCGCGTGTCATCGGTGCCCCAGCGGCCAACCCAGTTCTAACCCGCTGCCGTGCCGCCGTCCCCTCGGCCTTGGACTCGTCCGGCCGAGGCGAGCCCGGGTCATCCGAGTCGGCGACGACAGCCGGCGGCGCCGACGAGGCGTGCGGCAGGCGACGCTCTGATGGGGGCTCGGTCACCAGGTCATCTGCCGCAGAGTGGTCATGCGCTCAGGGGCACGGCGAGGCGGAAGGCAAGAGGCGAGACGCTGAGAGCGAACAAGTGGCTCGGAATCCGGTGAGTCATTGGCTGGAAGTCAAGCGAGTCAATGGTTGGAAGCCGATGGAACCAAAGTTGGTGAACAGGGTGGGCTGTCACCCAAATGAGTCTGTTTGCAGAGTGCAAAATTGGGTTTTCTACGCGTAGCGGAACGCGGAACTACATGCAAGGCACCAAACACGACTATAGATAAGAATATTGTCATACAACGCATATTTAGTCCGAAACCAGCACCCCACCAACCAGATGGCACCACAACCGTTACCATTCCAATCACAATGAGCAATGTCCAAGAGCCACGTAACAAGCGACACCATGACGAGCAGCATGCCATCAACTGAACACACAACTACAAACTTGGTAACCACAGGCGGCTTCCGCTTGCTTCAATGCACAAAGAAGCTATGTAATTGGTCGCGGTAGCTTCGCCACCCGCGACGTCACGATAACTTACTAGCGTGGCGTGACGTTAACTCATCGGCGTGACGTGACGTTAACTCGCTCGCGTAATGTTGCGTTAACTCATTAACAAGGGGTGACAAAAACTCATCAGCATGACGTGGTTTACTGATTAACTTGACGTGACGTGACGTTAACCCATTAACGAGACGCGACGTTCATTCGTTCGCGTAATGTGATGTTTACTCTCCAACGTGACGTTAACTCATTAACGTGAAGTGACGTGACATTAACTCGTTAGCGTGGGGTAGCGTTAACTCGCTAGCGTGGCGTGTCGTTGACTCATTAACGTGACGTGACGTTAGCGTAACTATGTCGAGAATATGAAGTGATGTCAGTTAACATTCGTGAACCATTTAGCACTACTCGCTCAATCGGACACATCGCCCGCATAACGCTGTTCCACGCTCTCAGGACGCAACGCTGTACAACGCTCTCAAGACTACGAACAGATATAATTTGGCTCTCCCCTTACTTCGCCTTGCGAGAGGCCGGCGCCTTAAACCTATGTAAAGCACCGCCCCCTGCCATGTAACATTAGTTTGCGTTTCAATAGTGCAGAGCGCATCTTAATGACCCTTTTCTTCCAAGATTTCAGTGCCTGTGTCAATTGGCAGATCCCTTGCGTGCAGGGACACAGTGTGTTAACAAAGGACTGCGGCGCATGTCGCTACGTCTATTTTGTGGAGCACCAGCGACCACATTGGCCACATAAGCACCCAGGGGCTAACGCGCATCCGAAATTTAAACCCATGCCCCTTCGTGAGAGTCCGACGTGCTAACCACTCGGCCAATACGCCCCGCGCTATATTTATCGCTGCTAGGGCTTTGCGACACGTTTTCGACAATTTGGTATTTCCACAGTTCGTCTTCCCCACATGTCAACATTGTGTCACTGATACCCGCAAAACACACCGCTGTGGTCCGCCGTGGCCCACGCCGATATTAGACGAGCGTGAACTGATGTCGTGGACCGTCACAAACGTTGAACTCGTGGTATACGCGCATTCCCCTGTCATCCATGAAACAGACTGTGCTGTGCGTCTGGTTAAAATGCGTACACAGACGGGCACAGACAGGCAGACGTACGCTAATAATACAGCACCTAAACTGGATCCTTCCAAAGAGTGTGACTGGCATAACAGGAGACAGAGACCAGCTGCAGCAGGCGGCCCTCACCGATATCGGTGATCTCCATCTTCAGCGGTGTCTCCGGGCGTAACGCCGCGTCCGCCGCCGCGGCCGGCTCGGTCTTCACAGGCCCTTCGCCAGTCCGCAGTCGGCGCCGAGCGTTACTCGAAGGCAGTGTGCCTTCCGCGACAGCCGGCGGCGCAGTTACGTCGGCGTCCGCCTTCGACGCCGGTGGTGCGAGCGGGCCGCGCGCGGGCGCCTGCGTCCCAGCGTCAGCGACACGCGACACCTCCGACACGGAGATCTGGCCGCGCGCAATGAACGTCTGCCAAAACTTTTGCTTGAAGTCGGCGCGGATGCGCGAAAGTGCCGTCTCATACTCGTCGACCAGGTTAAGCTGCGCGGCGCAGCCACTGCACACGTACTCAGAGTACCGGCCGAGCTCGGCGGCACGCAAGCTGCTCTGAACGCACTCCAGGATCTTGTCAGCCAGCACGGCACTGCTCGTGTTGGTGAAGGAGCCGTGGATGTTCCAGTAGACATGGTCCAGGCCCTGCACGTTACACACCAGGCAGTAGATGGGGGCGAGCGGCGGCGCCCCGAGCTCCACCGTGCCGGTCTGTAGGCGCGGGCCGCCCGCCAGTGGCTCGACTAGGCCGAGCACAGTGGCACCTGGCGGGGACGGCATCACCACCGCCGGCGTCGGCACCTCAGACGGCATCACCACCGCCGGCGTCGGCACCTCGGACGGCATCACCACCGCCGGCGTCAGCAGTTCAGACGCCATCTCTGCTGGCATAGGTGAGCACAAGGTCGGGACTCAAAGACATTGTAACGTCTCACTCACCATAACTTGGCAGGTGACAATTGCTCTTTAAGCCGAGCACCGAACTTCAATGCGACAGAATGTCCCGAATGATTAACCAATGAATTTAGACTTAGCATGCTTGCCATGTTTAAACTTGGATGGTGTTTAACATGCACAAACAGCACAAGAACCAATGTCCCCCTTTTGATGCACATGAGGCAGAAATCAGATGAGCACTGGTCAGCTGATTTTACACCTACACATATTTTACTCCTTACCCCTATGCTCATTCCACTGTCTGTGTACAAATAAAATGTAACCAAAATAGCAAGCAATAGCAGGCAGAGTCATGATGCCCCATGCTGTTTGCCATTAACAAGGACTGTTGAATATTCATTTGAGGTTTTGGGCTGAGATGGACAGGTGCACTGTGAGGTCTTTGTGAAGACTGCATCTAGGCCCTTGCCTGATGAGAGGAAGGCTGACAGACCCCTCAATGCTTTTTGTGGATATCTTGAAAGCCAAGACATCTTGAGAGCCAATTGATGGCAGTAATATCTGGGAATCATGTTCATGAACAACAGATATGAGCCACTCGGCAATGACATTTATACTGAACTTGAATGCTGTATGGCCAGTGGAATTGCCAGATTTGAATGACATTTTTATGGAGCCGTGGATGCCTGCGTAACTGAATACTCAGGACATCCTGGCAGGCATGTAGCTGGCATGTGAAACTGAGATATTCTGAAAATGTGGCTTAGGTGCAAACAAAAATAAAATTTTGATGGGCCTTCAGAAATCCTCAGGTCTAAGCCTCATACAGGCCATTTTCCTCACAAAATGTTGGGAAAAGTTGCTACAAGTTATGGGAAAAGAAATCATTGCTCTTGGCTTAAAGAATTTGTGGTACAGGAATTGTCACTGATCATTCAAGTGTGCAGAAATTTTACTTTGTTGTTGATTAGATGATTGCCATTATTATATGTCAATTGGTTTGATGTTGATTGGATTCACAACAGGACACTGTTATTGTTTGGATGTACCTGTGGCACACAGTCACTCTTCAAATATTCAAACCATAAGAAATGTACCAGTTTTGACATGCTGCAAGTCAATGAGAATGGGTCAAATCCTTTCTCTGATGATGATAGTTAAATTATCGGTCCTGGTAATCAAGGTTTCAATCCCATCCCCAATGATTGTGGTGGGAATGATTGCAACCTCATCCGCACATGTCCTAGCACAGTAAGCACACCAAAGCTGAAAGATCCCCACTGTATGGTATGATGATACAATATTTAAAGACCAAAAGGGAATGTTTTACATGTGAATATATTGAAGCAAGCATCAGATATGAAGAAATAGGCTCACTTACCACCATTGGTATACTTTTAAAGGGAAAGGACTGCTCTACACAACACAATTTCTCTGGTAAATATCCTTCTCAGAACATCACCATTTGGTTGTTCCCATATCTTGCACTATAGAGTGAAGACCAATTAACAGCTGCTATATCTGGAAATCATTATGTCCAGATTACATGTGGATATTGTTATATCCATGAACCATGTTCGCAAACAAGACATGCATTGTGTGACAATTATGTTTTTATCTGCCTTTGCCTTGATTGCCATGTGACCAGAAAAATGACAGGATTTGTGTAAGTTATTACAGCATCATGGATGCCTGGTTAACCTTGAAATAGCCTGCACAAAATAGCCTGCATATCTTCACAGGCATGTAGCTCAGAAACTAGAGAATTTTAGGTCTTAAGAAGGGCAAAGCTGTGAACTGCACTGAGCAGTCTTTGACTTAAACTTTACTTAAAAGTTACTTCTTCACTTACTTCTTAAAAACTTCACTTAAAGTTACTTTCTTAAAACTTCACTTAAAAGTTAAGGTTACTTCAGTTAAAAGCCCCATGCAAATGTGTAATGCTTTCTTCATAATGCTAGAGCCAAATTCTGTTAGATTCTGATGAGCAGCTTTTGCCTTTCCACATCTCTAGCTCAATTCCCACCAGATGGACATAACCTATTTCACTTGTTGCAAATAATGCAGCATAATGAGCAGGAGGGAGCATATAGAGCCAGCATGGCCAGCATGTGATAAGAAATAGTTGAAAAATAGCTGGAAATGCATAAGATTTGTTACAGACTGTCACATTATTAATAATTTCTGTTAATTTGCAGCAGTCTAAAAAAATACTTAAGTTGGACAAATCAACACTGTGCAGTGGAGGTAAGTCAAAATTGGGTCGAAAATGATAACTGATGTGAAACATCTGGGATAACAGAAGCATCAGATTGTTGGAAAGGTGTGCGAACAATTTCCAGAAAACACAACCCAGAAATAATTTTCCATTAAACATCTAAAAGATCAGCTCATCAAGAGAGCAAAAATCAGCAAGAGAAAAAATCAAGAGAGCTCCGCACACAAGTGCACCAAGTTCAGAGTATAAATTTAAATAAGGTGCCTGGCCATTGGCACAGTGGACCCAGTTTTGTTGTTGCCTAACACCAGAGTACAAGGGAAAAATGCTACCAAAATTACCTGGGTAATGCAGCAGACTTACTCCAATGCATTCAGTGCATGCACACTAAACATTGGTAATCAGGGCTTAATGCATGGTTACCATCAACTTCATAACACTGAGCTAATGTCTTACAGAAAGGTGATGTGATAGCAGCTTGAGGTTAAAACACTTCCAAAGCCTTTTTCAAGCGAAGACAAATTGCATAACCAACAAAATTTAGAGCGAGCTGAGTTTCGCGCCAAGTTCAGTGGACCGATATACCTGGCAGCAGGAGTAATCAGGACCTCAATTCTCAATGCGCTTATGATTACTAATTTTCATAAATCTTCGAACATATGATCTTCTTTTCTGTTATTAATCCAAACCTTCCAATAACCATTCAGGCCTTTCAGGCGCTGGCATGCAATCGCATGCACGAAATTCAGTCAAAACCAACATGCAGCGGAGCTACCTTTACCTCCCCGCCGACAACGCTACCTGCGGGTAACAGTGTCGGCACATGTGGCGCATCAACAAAGCCACTGGAACATTTAGTACCAATGCTGCCTAAATTTGGGGTGCGGCTAAACCCTTTCATTTCCGTTTAACTGACAAAGCTTCCGCCCCCGAGTTTACCTCAGATCACGATGAAGCTTGTAATGAAGCTTTTTGCCACGCGTAAACTCAAGCTGTTCCTGGCCGAATGCGGCGACAAAACTTCGGTTGGCTCACATGGGCCACCTTACTCGTTTTTCATCAATCTTTCTACTTTAAACTTAGCAACATTTTTACACGCTGTCAACAACCTCTGGATTAATCACACCTTCCCAGGCGCATGGCTCCAAAGCACGTTCATTCTAATCCTGAAGCCCGGCGGATAGGATGTCCGCAAACCCATATCGTCCAATATCGCTCGCAAATTGTGCATGTAAGGTGGAACGAATGGTCAGTACGCGCCTCCGATGGTTCCTGGAAACAAATCATATGTTGGACGGCTTCAAAAGTGGTTTCCGAAGTAACCATAGTACTGCAGAAAGCATCATACATCTCACTATGAATGCACAGGCAAACTGGGATCGACAACTTCCCACCGTCGCTGTGTTCTTTGACCCTATATCAGCATTTAGCAAAGTTCATCGCGACACCGTGATGTGTAAGTTGGATGGTAATCGCCTTAGGGGCCACTTAGCGTATTTTCTTCCTTATTTCTTACGGAGCTGTTCCTTTTTTTGTACGCTGCCAATTCACGGCACCTGACTTACACCGTATGGATCATGGTGTTCCCCAAGGTGGTGTTCTTTCTCCAATGCTGTTTCTTATCGCCATAAAAGATGTTTTTCTGACACTCCCCAACAGCCTAGGATGTATCCAATATTTGCTGTTTGCTGACGATCTTGCTATATGGAGCTCACACAGAAACTGTCGAGAGTCTTTCACAGCTTTACAAAAAGCAATCGATCATTGCGGGATGGGCTGCTCAGAATCGGGCCTCTTTCTCTCCACTCCCAAGTCCACCATGCTCATTTTCAAACGAAGCCTTTTACCGTCACTTGCCGTCTCTCCAAAAATTTGCGGTATTCCTATACCATCCTAAAAGTCGCACAACTTTCTCGGAATTACATTGGACTCAAGTCAAACCCTCCAAGCACACATAGAGGATGTCAGAAATTGATGCTTAAAATGGCTTAACGTCCTCAGGTGCCTTGTTGGTCATACCTGGCATGCAGACCGAACGACGTTTACCACACTTTATTTAGGTCCCATCCGATCAACGCTGGAGTATAACAGCTTCATATTCAGTATTATCTCGGTCAACTTTTGCAAATGCTTGGAAGCCATTCAAGTCAACCTGCCTGCGTCTGATCACAGGGGCCTTCCTCGCGACCCCAGTTCTCGCCATTCGTTCTGACATCAGCCTGCCAGCGCTGGGAGGCGGGCGTTACATGTTGCTTCTTCGGTTACATGTTGCGTTACATGTTGCTGCTACAAATGTCAGAGCGTGGGATGAACCACGCGGTATGCGCCGCTCCTGAAACCAATAGACCGCACCCACAAAGACAGCAGCACAGGTCGTGCTTCCTGTTCGACGCTATCAAACGGACGTGACGAGCTCTTGACATCCCATGTATACGTGCTGCTCATAACCTTCCATTGACGCCGTTCTGGTTTTACAATGATCTATCGATAGAGTGTCTATTTAAGAAATCTGAATTGTCTCCTGATGAGGCATAGTCTGCCTTCCCGGAGTACCGAAATACGCACGCCCAATCCGTTTTCTTTTGCACCGATGGACCTGCTCATGGTGACCAGGTTGGTGCAGCAGCCGTCAGTCCTGACTTTCGATTCACCGGACGTCCTCCAGATTTATGCAGGGCGTTCTCTGCGGAAGTATATGCTATAAAACAAGTGCTGTTGCATATCAGAGTCGGGCGTATTCCCCAGGCCACGATACGCACAGACTCCAAGGCATCGCTGCAAATTATTTCCTTATCCTTCCTTCAATAATCCTTCCTTCAATAATCCAATAATCCTTCAGATTATTTCAACCACCCGAGAGTGTATGACATGCATAATATAATGCTTTCGCTACCTACCGACCAACGTGTGACCTTTCTGTGGACACAAGGACATCATGGCATCGCGGGAAATGTCCTCGCCGACACCCTTGTGAACGAAGGTATCCGTCTACCAACGCCTCTGGAAGTATATGTGGGTCTAGGTGATGTTCTTCATTTAACTGAAGTCCGTCTCCCTTGGTATTTGCAGATTCGGCGGGATGACTCGCATGCTAGCCACATGTATCGAATCAAGCTTACACTTCAACCATGGGCGACGTCCCATCAGGAGAACAGGCAGAGAGAAGTGGTTTTAGTGCGTTTGAGATGTGGTCACACTCGTCGCACCCACAGCCACCTATTCAGTCGCTCTGCACCACCGGTCTGCGAGACTTGTAATGCCCGGCCTACGGTTGAAGACGTACTGGTCAGATGCGCTGCTCTTACCCGGGAACGTCGCTGTGTCATGAGTTACTTGCTAGCACACCGTCCACCCCGCACCCTCCAAACGCTGCTGGGCGACGATGGTCCTGTCTTAACGGACCTTCTCCTGGACTTCGTGATTAAATCGTCATTGGGCGCCAAGATCTGACGGCACCTGGTTTGCCACTTACCGCCGTGGTACCTATGAATAATGCCGAGAAGAGGCAACGGCCTGGCACTCAAAGTAGCCAAGCCTTTACTCGCGGTGTTTCCCACATATATGCACTAAATTGTGATCCAAATGACGACCTTTGTTGACCATGTTTTCCGTATTGCCTAGCCTATCAAAGCAAAATTGTATATGTGTGGTTTTACCTGCTTCCCCGCTCTAAAGTGGTCACCGGATTTATTTAGGATGAGCCGGTTTTTGTGCGGGGTCATTTGGGGACCCCACTTTCCTCTCTTGGTGAATAACGTAAGTCGAAGCCACTAAAAAAGTACTCACCAAAGGGGATTTTTAGTACTGATTGGTCTTTGTAAGCAGTTCAGCGACAATCCGTACTAAAGAATCGTCAAAGGCGGCTACAGCCATGGCCATAACCGTGGTGGGGCAGCCGTTGAGGCCACGCAGATGGCGCCACCCAGTCGCGGCCAGCGCAGGAGACGCCCCGCCCGGCGAAGGTTTGGACAAGCGAGAGGCAGGTTCAGCTCGGATCTCTCCTGTCGATTGATTGCGCTCTCTGCGCTGACACCCCAACACGCTTGGAGAAGCCTGCACTAGCAGTGAAGTGTCGCCTTTGGAGGCGGATGCATCGTTGTCGTCCTTTTGACTGTGGGACAGGTTGGTACGGTACCGAGTGCTGCCATCGCATCATTTCCGCACCACCATTGCGTTAGCAGCGCGGGCAGTGGTCACCGCACCCTTGTTATTCACCTGAGACGGAAAACGCCGGTGGACAGAGGAAGGGTGGCAGTGATTTGCCAGTTCAGTTGTGACCAGTTTGACTTCCAGCAATTTTGAGCCCGCGTCAAATTATGAAATTTGAAGGTCGCCGAGCGTAGCTGCATGCTCTTGAGACGGCAACATTGTTACCCCTTTGTATATGTTTGGACCTCATAGACGACGCCAAAGTTATTCTAAGCAAGCGGCTTGGCCAGGGTGCGATGACCCTAAGAGTCGCACCCGTGAGTGCGCCGCTGTCGCCGGGAAGATCTGGAACGTGTCCGCGAGCCGACTCGGGGGGACTTTAGCCTCCTGTCAACTCGCCGGTTGTTTATCACCGAATTTTTCGTGTGGCTAATGTCAGCCGTGTCCCATTCACTTTCATTGTTCACCGTCTGTAAATTTGTGCATCACGATCAGTTGCATCTTCAATATTTGAACGACTTGACTCATGCGACTTGTGGCCTGGGATAGCATTAAAGGCCTTTTTTATTTCGCAGTCAGTCAGTGCGAACTGTCACGTGTTTGTGGCCTGACAGCTGCTTTCACTGACCTCCGCGAACGTCTCTTTTTATCTTGGTTCGATGTCGTGACTCGCATACATACTCCACACGCTGCCAATCTGGGCTGCGGCGGCCCCTCGCAGCTGCGTGGCCACGCCTCCTGCGCCCGCGCGCTGGGGCCGGCACAGCCCGTCGCAGCCCTACCACGGCCTCTCTCCCGCCTCGTGACCTCCCATACGATGTCGCTTGCGGGGACGATGGGCGGTATGTTCTGCGTGATGTGCGCTGACGCAGTGCGTGAGACAGTGATTGAGCAGTCCTCCGTTGGGATGTCTGACGTCATTTTAGGTCACGTGTGTCATGTGACGGACGCGCAATTTGGGACCCGCACTGGTTGGGTGCGCAATTTTCCGCGAAGCTGCCATCCTGCTTATATATTGCAAATGCCTGGACAGCGAATGTGGTTTCCGTTGCCCAATTTGTCATCAGCACGTTGTTATCGCTGCGATGCATCCGAAGCTTCACGGTGAAGGGCTGTGGGTTTTGTCAAGGTGCCCTCGTGCCCCTGGCAGCGTGCTTGGTGTGTGGCTGTGTTGGTGGCATAACGTCAGCACAGACCTGAGCCGCTACCGTCCCGGATCCTACCGGTGGCGGTGTGTCGCTAGGCCTCTGTCGGTTGCGTTAGGCTGCCAGCCTGGACCACCGCAGTCTGACCTGCCGGACCGGCCGGCGCCTGCCCTGCCGGACCGCCGGCGCCGAGGTGGACCACCGCAGCCTGACCTGCCGGACCGGCCGGCGTCTGCCCTGCCGGACCGCTACCTGATCTGCCGGACCGGCGCCCGATCTGCCGGACCGCCGTCCGACCTGCCGGACCGCCACCCGATCTGCCGGACCGCCACCTGCCCTGCCGGACCACCGCCTGATCTGACCGGACCGGCGCCCGATCTGCCGGACCGGCCACCGCCTGCCCTGCCGGACCACCGCCTGATCTGCCGGACCGGCGCCCGATCTGCCGGACCGGCCTGCCGCCTGCCCTGCCGGACCACCGCCTGATCTGCCAGACCGGCGCCCGATCTGCCGGACCGCCGCACGATCTGCCGGACCGGCGCCTGATCTGCCGGACCGCCGCACGATCTGCCGGACTGGCGCCTGATCTGCCGGACCGGCGCCTGATCTGTCGGACCACCGCCTGATCTGCCGGACCGGCGCCCGATCTGCCGGACCACCGCCCAATCTGTTGGACCGGCGCCTGCCGGACCGCCGTCCGATCTGCCGGACCGGCGCCCGATCTGCCGGACCACCGCCCGATCTGCCGGACCGGCTCCCGATCTGCCGAACCGGCGCCCGATCTGCCGGACCACCGCCCGATCTGCCGGACCGGCGCCCGATCTGCCGGACCACCGCCCGATCTGCCGGACCGGCGCCCGATCTGCCGAACCGGCGCCCGATCTGCCGGACCGGCGCCCAATCTGCCGGACCGGTCGCTGCCTGCCCTGCCGACGCTGACGAATGGGTTCGCGTGAAATAAACAGAGCCGGCCGTATGACGAGTCAGCAGCGGGCAGTCCGTCTGTCAGCGGAGAGGCGTCTGGAGTCTGGAGCGTTGAGACCGCCCTCCTCCTCCCCTCGAGCCGGGGTACGGGGTGAGATCTGACGGCCGCGGGGTGCGGGGCGAGTCCGTGCCTGTGCTGTTCCGTGGGTGCCGTTTGACATGATGGCGTGCACATGACATGCTGTGCAAAGGAGCTGTACAGTATACACTTAAAAGCGGTTTACAGTGTACAACGCCTCAAAATAACGATATAAGATTTCCTGTTGAGGACGTTTTCTTGAACTAGAAATTAAAGATGGGTGGCATTTCGGGGCAACCATCACCGACGTGCTCGCGGGATCTGACTGCAAATATTCCTATAACAAATGTTAAGGGGCTGCATTGGCCGGGAGCACACGAACGGCTTCCATTTATTTCCATTCAAGAAACATGAGCTTATGATCGACGGTTATTGCAGCACATCAATGGAATGTTTGCAGGGCTCACGAAACAATGAACTGGAATGAGCCTCACCACAGAATTTCAGGGTTTGGATAACGCCGGGGACAGGGATGCTCGAAGGACCCTGAAAAGTCGGGACCCAATAAATAATGGGTATAGAAGCATCACATTGTCTGGGCTCTACAATCATCAGGTTATGATGGGGTGAAGCACATCAGGATTTCCCAAATCATAAAGGCATTCAAGCGTGCCTGCAGCGGTAGGAGATCGGTGCCACACGCCCATGGGGTCGCAGCGGCCGACACCCAAAAAGGGTCTTCTTAAAGCGCCGAAACCGATAACCGAGGGATGCAAATCAAGGTGGTCTAAATCAGGAAGTAAACGGATAGAATGAGTACTGGGGCGATCGCCCTCGTCCGGTGTTTCAGCTACACAATGCTTTGGTCAGTTTACTCTTCGGCCCTATTCAGGTGTTATGGAGTTCTGAGGAGAACTGGGTGGTGCTTGGCTATCAGCCATGTTTGTGACAAACGGAATTGCCTCCTTGGAATAGCTGGGACTCGAGCCATGGCCCTTTCCGTTTCTCTAAAACCGGGGCTCGAACCGGGATTGCCCTTCCCGGTTAGCTCAGTTGGTAGGGCTCTGGATTCGCAATAAAGAAGGCTGGACTATGTGTAACTAACACATAAGACGAGAACGATAGTCAGAACAATAACTCCATCCATGATATACTAATGCCTCATCTCAACCCTTCCGTAATACTGTGTTCGGGCAGAAATCAGGATCTGATGGTAAGTTAGGTCATCTTCATTAGTTTGGCGCCCCTCACCGATTTAAGGGGAGCATGCCCCCCCCCCCCCCCCCGCTTCGGCCCCGAAGAATTCCACAATAGCTGCCCTACGCCTTACTTTGTGGTCGCGGCTCTGTCTGCCAGAATGCCGAGGCGCTCGTATCGATAAGGGGCTCTTCACGGATTCTTCAAAATCGCCCGAAGGGCTCTATACGTTGTAGCCGGGGGCCTCAATGTTAACCTACCGCGGTACTCTACGGAGAGCCTTAACATTGGTCTCGGTTAACAGTGGTATGCCTTGCCATTGGGGCTTCACGACGCACTCAACTGCTCAGGCTACATGACATCGCTTGCCTCTCACCCTGGCAAGAAGGGCGGGCACCGAGGGGAATCGAACCCCGTACCTCTGGTTTCCCAAACGCTCAGTGGTTAACGCAGACGCGTTACCACTACCTACCGGCACGCGACTGTTATCCCCCCCCCCCCCCCCCCCCCCCCACCGGGCTCAAAGGCTCCGAAAGGCCCATAACCGGCCTAACGGACGCAGTTTTCAGTCCCAAACACAACAAATTAAACGTCTTTTGGCCTCCAGGCGACCACGAACAGTCGCAAGCAAAAATAAAAGGGCCATGGGCAGACACAAATAATTCCTCGCTGATCGAAAGGCTGGTGATTGGGGGAGATTTTGAGGCTCCTTACGCTGTACAGAGGCCCTACGCTGTTGCCGGGTGCTATATATATCCACCTGCGGGATCAATCCGATCGCTTAAGGGCCTTTCATGTTGCCCTTGATCTCTGCATTTTCTCGGAGGGCCCCATGCTGCTGTTGATGCGCTATCTGCTAACATGTCTGGGCTCCATCCACGGATTCTTCCCATTTGCCTGAAAGGCTCTAAACACTTCTGCCGGGGCCCCATATGCTAGCCTGCCGGGGTACTTTCGCCTGCTCAGGAGCTCTTCACATTGATCTCGCCTTCTTTCTGCTGGTTTGAAGGGTCTTGCACTGTTGCCGTGGCCATACAAGTAAAGGCACTAAAGCACTCGATGCTCAGGGACCCTCTACACTGATCTTGATCCAGGGCTTTTTTCTTATTTGCGGAGGATCCTTCATTCTTGTCGGGTCCCTTTCTGCTCACCTGCACTGAGGACCGCTACAATGATCTTCGGCACTTCATATTTCTTCGGAGGACTCTACGTCGTTGTCCGGGCCTTGCATGCTCATCTGCCAAGGTACTGTCGGTCACTCAAGATGATTGATTCATGTATGTGCTTCCGATTCCGATTCTTCCCATTCGCCCGAAAGGCTCTATACGCTTGCTCCGGGAACCAATATGTCAGGGTACACTCAGCTGTTCAGGAGCTCTTCATGTAACTCTCGGATTCTTTCCACTTCCTCAGGGGGCATTGTGTTGATGCTGGGGCTCATGTTAGGTAAGGCAACGGGACACCCGATGCTCTACTTTGATCGAGGGTCCCTTTGATCTCATTTGCGGAGGACTCTTTACTGCTATCCTGGCTCAATCTGTTAATCTGCCCGGACACTTTTGATCGCACAGGGGTATCAATTCATGGTCTTGCACAATTCCCTTTGCTCATACGGTCCTGTGCTCTCGCCGGGGGCCTTAGATGTCAGCCTTCCGGGGCACTACCGATCGTTCAGAGGCCCACCACGTTGGTCTTGGGTCCTTTTCACTTGTCTCGAGGACCCTACGCTTGTTCACGGGAGCCTCGTTTTTAAGCTCGGAGGGCAACCATAATCGGTCAGGTTTCGTTCCTTTTAGCCTTAGTGCCTTAGCCTCAGAGCAGCGGTCGAATATGCGCCGATGAACTTTTACGCGCAATTGTCGAAGGTCATTCTACGTGCCTCCGACGTCGCATGTGTCATTTCCCCTGGCGATTGAGTGTGTCACACTTATCAAACCTGTGCATCACGTCCTTTACATATTTTGAATGCTAAAATATTTTGTACTCATTTATAACAAATACAAAATTCTACTTTAGTTGTCAGCCATCAACTAATTACATTGCCCAGCCAGGAAGGCTAAAAAAGGTAGGAATCAAGCCCGTGCTTGGTTCCGACGGTACTTAGCAGTCAACTTGAGTTGAGTTTGCCTGTTTTTCCGAAACACTTGCCTCAAAATCGCAGGATTTAGCGTGATCTGGAGAAAATGAATGAGCTCCATGTATGTGAATGCATAACCTGCCTAGCTTTAGCACAGTAGGATGGGTGCCATATTGACTATATATATATATATATATATATATATATATATATATATATATATATATATATACATATATATATATATATATATACACACACATATATATATATATATATATATACATGCGTGTGTGTGCTATTTACTATTTATCTTAAAATTTCACGGCCAGAATGCGAAGTCATTTTCTGGAGGGGGCCCCAAACTCTAGGGACCACAACGTTGCGTCCCCCCCCCCCCCACCCTTTTGACGAAATCCTGGATGCGCCTTGTAGTCAGAAGCCAACTTAAGTTCACTTTGCCATGAATTATCCGAAATTCTTAGCCTCGAAATGGTGGGATCTATCATGATACGGAGTATGTGAACATGCTTCATATATGCATATGCGTAGCACGCATGGTTTTCTTAGGTTGCGTACATGAAGATGGTTTCCTGTATGATAAATAACATACATAAGAATCTTACAATTTAAAAGCCGAAGAGCGATACTTTTGGAGGAAGCCCCAAACTGTAGGGGTCCCACATTGCTGCGTGCGTCCTCCGCCCCCCCCCCCCCCCCCATCCACTAGTCCCGGATCTGGCATTAGACACCCCTGAGCATGAGTAAGACGTTCACGAAACGCCAGGAATCTTCTTCAAGGAATGATTTTCACTCGGTGCTTCTGTTTATGTCCTTCCTGTCAAATCAGCGCCACTTTCATTCTTACTTACATTACTTCCGTTACAGATGGATTGGATGCAGAAATCATGCCTTGAAAGCCTTTGTTTCAGGACCTCAAGAACACCTAACTGATGACGATAACATCAGACGTAGGAAGCATATTGTTGCTACTGCAGACAGTAGCGGCTTGCCCAAATTTTGACCAGAAGCGCAAAACAGATGCATGGGCTTATGGACTGTTTGTTGGATAAAAAACGGAGCGTTTGGTACATGCGGAGGTTGAGGCATGCCAAAATGTTTAAGACTGCCCCCTTTTGTACGACGTTCTACTGCTCCGTCTTGCGGCGCACCCAGCATCGAACTGTGTTTAGATCAATGACGTTGACAAAGTGGCGTACAGGTATGTTGTGGGCTATTTGAAGTCATTCTGGACAACCACATAACCGCATATCCTGCATTGGAACGAGCCCAACCTGTTATTGCGCCGGACCTACATCCAGCACTTCACAAACTTCGCAAACTGCTTTACTGGCCTGCCGAGATCAAGACCTTGGAATGCCTTGGAATGTTTTCCTTTATTTTGCACTAGCCTTGGTAGCGCCTACCTGCTTCAGGAAAGCACCCACTGCAGAGATGCCAACCATCCCAAGAGGCACCAGCACTTAATGACTTCGGGCTTGTGTGTATTACCGCGGACCTCTGTCTGCCAATGTTCCTATGCACATGAATGCGGCAAAGCAAAGCTAAGCCTCCTATCTAATCGGACTGATCGCCTTAAATGTCGCTGACCCGGGTTTCTGTCGACAATGCGAAGGCCCCATCATTTTAGGACCGGACGTGTGCACAGGGCGTGAATCCGAAATTGCATCCCGGACCCAGAGGACCTCTGAACATGCTGCAACAGCTCTTGGATCCTGGCAAGCCTTTCGCAAGGTCACTGTGGGTTCTGAATCACGCGAGATCTTAAAGCGGTGTTAAAATGCCCGGATGCCGTACATCTTCGAAAGGATTATGCATGTTTGTATGCCACAGATCCTGCATCAATCGTCAAACGCTGGTTATGCCACGGATCCTGCGTCAATCGTCAAACGCTGATAATGCCACGGATCCGGCATCAGTCGTCAACGCTGATTATGCCACGCATCCTGCATCAATCGGCAAACGCTGATTATGCCCCGGATCCCGCATCAATCGTCAAACGCTGATGCGTGGACAGGGGCAACTACAAACCATATGCGCAATGAGCCTAGCAAACCCCATTGTCCGTGGCCAGTGCCTACCACCTGCGGCACCTACGGAGACGTGTGACGTAAACGAATCCCCTGCGATGGCGGGTCTACCGGCGACGTTCAGTGCTGCGTTGGGATTGTTCCATTGCCCCTCACACAGCGCAATGTACCGTTATTGCCTGTGCCGCGCAGTGTGCGCCCGGGCTCGCAACAATCCTCGCCTGGGTCGATGCTTGACAGCCGGCTGGCCGACCTCGGTTGGGGGGGAGGGCGTTGGCCCGGCTGCGCGTGGCCGCTGCGGCAAGCGCGCCGTGCACCAATAACGCCCTCCGCGTCCGGTCGCATCCCGGATTAAATGCCCCTCCCTCCAGCGGCCAAATTTTACCCCGCGCATTCCTGCCGGGCCGGCAGGCCGACGCTGGCCAATCAGTGGCCGCTGCGCCGGTCACGTGACCGCGGCATTCCAGACATAGTTCATTGATTAGGACGGCGGGCGACGGCGGCGCGCGGCTCGGCAGGCGCGCCCGGACAGCGGCGGAGTGAGGGAGGTTGGAGGCACCGCCGGCGCGCGTGGACAGCACAGGACGACCGTCGACACCCTGATGAGATACGAGTGAGTACTGAGGCCGGCAAGGGTCTCTGCGGACGGCGCGTCTGTCGGGCTGCGGCGTGTTTCGGTAGGGCGGCGTGCAGCGGCTGCCGATGCTGCTGAGTCCGGACACAGTGTTTTAGACGCCCGGTCTCTGCCTGTCCGACGGACGGCCGGGCTCCTGGTAGGCCCGTGTTCACCTGGACAGGGCTCGGTTCCGCGCCGTGGCCACGCGGAGCCGGAATGCGCGACCGGTCGGCCGGCCGTGGCCGTGCCGCCGACTTGTTGCCTCCTTGCATGGCACAGAGGGCGCTCGGGACGGGCCGGAAGCGCGACGCCGCTGAGCGCGCGGTGTGACCCGGCCGGCCGGGCTGTCTGGAGGTGTCCGCTGCCGCCTCTTCCCCGCCCCATCCTCCCCCCTCCCTCGCCCGGTGTCTGTTCACCCAGCTGTGGCGTCTCTCAAAGATGAAATAGCTGCCCGCCGAGTCACCATAGCCGCTGTGTGACTCAGCGGTGAGCGATTCGGCAATGGTGCAGAGGGGGCCTTGTGGGGCCGATCGGTCGGGCTTGGTAGGAATGTGAAACCGCTGCCGATGCGCTTGGCTTGACACCATTAGCGTTTTGTGTGGTTAGATCCATTGTAATGACTCAGAGTACTCGACCGACCGTGCTCTGCGTACTTAAGGCTAGATTGCATGTGCCTGCGACAATCTTGGCTCTCACGGAAGGGACCTAATAGTACCACCTCACCTCATATTCTTGTAGCACCTTGTCACAGCCTGGTCTATTTTGGCAGTATTGAAAACTGTGGCGCTATCTTCATATGACCCAATATATCCGCCTCAAAGGAGCCTACCTGCTACAAGTCATATACCCCTGAAAATCTTGGTCAGGGTGTACTTTCCTACCTAACGTTAGAAAAAATCATTGTACACCATTCATCGTGTTTAAGGCAGGACATATCGTAAATAATCTCAAAACAGGTCGAATCATGCTCCTACCTTCGAATTTCAATAACTTCGATGGCGGGCTCCCGAGCGCCGCGCGCACCGCACCGCCTGGACTCCCCAGTGCCGTTTCTGCGTTGCCATTGCGTAAATACAATATTTCTGCTTACCAAGAACTCTACAAAATGCACGGGACCAAGGTAAACCATTCGTCGTGTTTAAGGCAGGACATATCGTAAATAATCACAAAACAGGTAGATTCATGATCTTACCTTCAATTTTTCATAATTACGATGGCGAGCTCCCGAGCGCCGCACACACACAGCACCCGCGACACCGGCGCCATCACTGCGCGGGTCACAACATTACTGCGCATCAAGCAGCATCAAGAACCATAAAAATGTACCGGGCCAGGTTAGGTTAGGTTAAGTTAGGTTAGGTCAGGTCAGGTTAGGTCAGGTCAGGTTAGCTTAGCTTAGCTTAGCTTAGCTTAGGTTCTGGTCTATTCTCGGTTAGGTTAGGTTAGGTTAGGTTAGGTTAGGCTAGTTTAGGATATGTTCTGGACTATTCTGGCCTGTGTGTTTCATAAATGTACCTAAACTCGATAAGAAACGATTCTGGTTGCTTTATTATTGTTACCTTGGTCCCGTACATGTTTTATGGTTCTTGATAAGCAGAAATATTGTGCTTTTGCAACAACGCAGAAACGGCGCTTGGGAGTCGAGGCGGTGCGGTGCGGTGCGTGCGGCGCCCGGGAGCTCGCTGTCGTATTTATTAAAATTCGAGGGTAGGAGCATGATTCTATCTGTTTTGAAATTATTTACGATATGTTCCGCCTTAAACACGACGAATGGTTTACCTTGGTCCCGTACATTTTGTAGAGTTCTTGGCAAGCGGAAATATTGTATTTACGCAACGGCAACGCAGAAACGGCGCTGGGAAGTCCAGGCGGTGCGGTGCGCGCGGCGCTCGGGAGCCCGCCATCGAAGTTATTGAAATTCGAAGGTTGGAGCATGATTCTACCTGTTTTGAGATTATTTACGATATGTGCCGCCTTAAACACGACGAATGGTGTGCAATGATTTTTTCTAACGTTAGGTAGGAAAGTACACCTACACCTATATATATATATATATATATATATATATATATATATATATATATATATATATATATATATCTGTATCTAAATACATCCCCACCAACAGTTGTGGAGTTTTTATCCTTCAAGGCGCGGCCAACAATTTCGCCAGCATGCGGATCGTGTGGGCTCAGTACGGCCAATCGAAGTGCATGACGTTTGCGGCACAGACTGCACTGGAAGCCCTGGTAATTGCTGTAGCCGTGTGTTCAAAACCTGGCGCGTGCCGTGCCTATCTTCACGCCCCGAAGCTTCCGTCTGTGCCACATTCTCAACACGCTTGCATGCATGCTCTTCATGCGTTGCGTGGCCGTGAATTTCACTTCCACCAAGTTGACTCGCTTACTGTTTCGCCTGTGCGGAGTCGCTCCCCCTGCGCCACAGCGTTTCGATTGCGTCAAGCCATTTCGGCGGCATGGCTCGCCAGGCACCCAAAGCCGAGCAGGTTCGCTCGTCAACGCCCCGCGGCCATTGGCCATCAGGGCCGACGCTCGTGAAGCCGCGCCCGTCGCATGCCATACGTCACGGACGCCTTCACTCGGCACTCCCTGACTTCCGCCGGCGGTGTGTATTGTGAGCTGGGCTGCAGCACGCGCCCAGTCGGGAGAAGCGGCTGACACTGGGCAGTGACGGACCATTCAGCTATGCCATACGTCATAGCTCGAGCTTTTATAAAACATGTTGTTTCTGGGCGGGGCCCAGGCTGGAACTAACGTTGCAAGTTAGAGCCAATACCTTGTCAGTATGCATGAATCGGTGTCGGAGTGCGGCCTTACTTTCCGGGTAATGCTGAGGTTTCAAGGGTGCCTCCCACTTCGGGTGTACCCGCATCGGTCAGCTTTGTTCCATTTCCTGAGAAAGAGCTGGCTGTAGGCGTTGTGAATGTAGACCGAGGGCCAGCATCCGTTAATCGTCGCGGTTTAGGCCACACATTCCATGGCATGGACCGTTACGGTGCCCGAGCGCGCTCGCCGTCAGCTCGAGCCAACGCCCGGGTGTGCGTGCCGCTGCCTGCGGGGTCCGAGCGCGCTCGCCGTCAGCTCGAGCCAACGCCCGGGTGTGCGTGCCGCTGCCTGCGGGGTCCGAGCGCGCTCGCCGTCAGCTCGAGCCAACGCCCGGGTGTGCGTGCCTCTGCCCGCCAGAAGCTGGCTCTCCCTCGCCGCTGTCCCCCCCCCCCTCCCCTCTCCCACTCTCGTCATCTGACCCACCTCGCTTTCCCCTCTCCTTCCTCCTTGTTTCCTTTCTCCCTTTTGAGTCAGGATCTACCAAGGCCCGGTAGTCGTCAGCTGATGACGGTCGGTGACAATTTGCAGTGGTAACGCCTCGTCTCTGGTACTGATGAAAGGTGACGGGACCAAAGTTCGACCAGGCACGTGATCACGTGCTTAAGGCGAGGTATCTTGCTAGTATGTGTGAAAATCAAGTTGAACAATCAACTTAAGTGGCGGGAATGCTGGGGTAGCGTTGGTAGGTTTGAGTTGTCAAGATCCAAAAATATTTCAGATGCCAAGAGCTTCATTGCTTGAAACCAGTTTTCACGACAGTTATGCTCCTGTTGCGCCATAGATACACGACCGCGGCCCTGCGTTGTTCCATCCACAAACTATCAGTTGAAAGGCTTCGATACCGTTGAAGCACGTTTATGCACAGACTCACACGCGTATGTGGTATTTGCACGCACGTATTTGTACCCGTGCAGCTATGTACTGCCTATTCTGCTTTCAAACCCAAAACTTCACTCAGATTTGGAACGAGGTTCGTCAACTCTAACTGTGCATGAGTCATATTCGGATTCGATTCCAACTTTCAACAGACGCTTTAATCGGATTCCATTTCCGCGGCATTCGCTTCGGTTCGGGCTCGGAATCCATTTCACCCGGGTGGAATCAAGCAAAGACCCGCTGCTTCAGACGCAGGATGTCCCATCTGTGCTGCGGGCCACGTTTGGTCTCGCATTCACGGCCGGGGCAAACGTGTCGGCTGAAGACAACGCGACTGGAGATGCCGCACAGCCCACGCCATGCAGCCGTGTGTGACGTCATGATGCCGCACAGCCGGCGAAGGGGTCGCCTCGAGACGAGGGGAACGACGCTCCGTCCCTGAGGCGGAACAGACGGCTGGCGGAGCCGGAGCTGGCAGCTCGGACGCGCCGCCTGCGTCAGCGGCACGAGGACGAAGCTGGGGGATCCCAGAGCTCGCAGCTCGGACGCGCTGCGTGCGTCAGCGGCACGACAGACGGAGCTGGGGGATCCGAGGGCCATGCACGGGGCAGTGACGCCGGAAGCAGCGCTATAAATAGAGTTTGAGAGGCGCCCGAGCCGAGCCGTGCCGCGGTTCCAGCACCCCTCGTCGCCCAGCGAGGGCGAGGCCGGGAACGGAGGGGAGGAGAGCAGAGACGGCAGTGACAAGGACGATTCGGGTGGCAGCGAGAGGACGGCGCAGAAGCTCCCTGGCTGGTTATCATCTCCACGCTGTAATTGGGAGCGTGGAGGATCAGCAGTGACGGCGCAGGCTCGACAGGCTGCGGCCAGAGGCCACGACTGTGCGGGCGCGCCGGCCACGAAAGCAGAAGATTGGCAATAGAAACACTGGGTGAGACATCCATACCAGGAGAGAGAGCGAGAGCGAGAGCGAGAGCGAGAGCCACCCATTTCCACCCATTTCAATCAACCACCCATTTGTGAAAACGGGTATCTTGTGGGCTTGTTCGTTACGTTAGGAACGTGAGACCTAGCTCCAATTGACGTAACGATTCAGATACTCTGCAAGTCGCACTTGGCCAGCAAAACTGTCGGCGAGTTGAGTTGAAATCGATTTCACCGGAGCGGAGCCGAGCAAGAGTCTGCTGCCGCGCGGAGCGGGGCGGAGCGGCGGAGGCGGGCGCCAGCCGGGCAGCGAGGGCGCGAGCGCGGCACCAGACCAGACTCCAGCCGCCGTGGAATGCCGGCGGCCGGCGCCGCCGCCGCGGTCGTGACGCGCCGGCCGGCCCGGTGACATACCACGCATTCCCCCGGCCGGCGCTGAGGCCGGCCGGCCAGATGTGCCTGCCCCCCGCCCGGCGGCGGCGCAGCTGGCCGCCTGTCGTCGCGATGCCCGGCGTACGTCAGGCGGCAGCTCCGTACGCCCTCTGACTGTACCGGTCCCGGCGTACGTCAGGCGGCAGCTCCGTACGCCCTCTGACTATACCGGTCCCGGCGTACGTCAGGCGGCAGCTCCGTACGCCCTCTGACTGTACCGGTCCCGGCGTACGTTAGGCGGCAGCTCCGTACGCCCTCTGACTGTACCGGTCCCGGCGTACGTTAGGCCGGCAGCTCCGTACGCCCTCTGACTGTACCGGTCCCGGGTACGTCAGGCGGCAGCTCCGTACGCCCTCTGACTGTACCGGTCCCGGCGTACGTCAGGCGGCAGCTCCGTACGCCCTCTGACTGTACCGGTCCCGGCGTACGTCAGGCGGCAGCTCCGTACGCCCTCTGACTGTACCGGTCCCGGCGTACGTCAGGCGGCAGCTCCGTACGCCCTCTGACTGTACCGGTTTGCCGACTGGCATACTCAGACATCGGCGTTCTTTTGCCGGCCCGAGCTGGGGCCCGCCCCTGACGCTGGGCAGTACTGACGGTCCGAGCTCGGGCTCGGACGCCGACGCTGCCAGTACTGACGGCCCGGGCTCGGGCTCAGACGCTGACGCTGCCAGTGCTGACGGTCCGAGCTCGGTCTCGAACGCTGACGCTGCCAGTGCTGACGGCCTGAGCTCGGGCTCGGACGCTGACGCTGTCCAGTGCTGACGGCCCGGGCTCGGGCTCGGACGCTGGCGCTGTCAGTGCTGACGGCCTGGGCTCGGGCTCGGACGCTGACGCTGCCAGTGCTGACGGCCTGGGCTCGGGCTCGGACGCTGACGCTGCCAGCGCTGATGGCCCGAGTTCAGGCTCGGGCTCGGACGCTGACGCTGGCCAGTGCTGACGGCCGAGCTCGGGCTCAGACGCTGACACTGGCCAGTGCTGACGGCCCGGGCTCAGGCTCGGACGCTGACGCTGTCAGTGCTGACGGCCCGGGCTCGGGCTCGGATGCTGACGCTGGTCAGACACCCCGCAACACGAGCCGGGGCGGCTTGTAACGGCCAGGCATGATATGATACCATGCGCCACTGAAAGCGATCGGCATCTCTAAGACTGAACTTTTCTGCCGTTCCATTATCTGCTCCTGGTAAATGCCCGAGCTGATCTCAGAAACAAAACAATCTGGCGTCGTTACCAACCACCCCGAGCCACTGTCCGAGCTAAATGTATTGCATCCAAATAGGACCGTATTTTCTCGAAATTTAACGTCATGCGCTTGGGTTTAGACGTTTTCTTGCCCTTCACCCCAGTCAGCTTAGCTTTGCGTCCGACATCTCACAACAGACCTTACCTCACATCGTGTCGGTATCTTTTTTACGCTAGGCTTATGTTAAAAAAATGGTTTCAACACTTCTAGTCAAATGAACGCGCTGAATCGTTATGCATCCCGTGCAGCACAACCACGTGACATAATTTGTAGACCGCACTCAGTGATCGACCACTCTGGTATAGCGAAATAACTGAACCTGCAGGTCAGACAGTTTGTGGCTTATTCTGACGCATGTGAGACCAATCACGCTCGTGATTCAGCTGGATGTCATCTTAGTCATCAAGGCCGGGCAGGTATGAAAAGGACGGGGGTGGGGTCTGAGATATATGATCGTGGTCTGTCAATGAAGCCACACTTGCAACCACAAATTCGCATTGAGCACGCATTGGGGAATGTGTGTTGAAGGCCACTTCCGCGGCACGGATGCTGCAAATTTTCTAACAGTTGAAAGTCCAATGGACGCTGTAGGAGAGCGGCTTTCTTACCCAGGCGGAGGTTTACTGGGCAAGTCAAGCAGTTTCGTGCACTCCGTCTCTGACTTCTTACAGGCAGTGAGCTGGCTCCACTGCACAAGTGATTTTTATATGGGCCTCGACTATGAATGCAAGGCTGCATGGCTGTATCACATGTACATGCGCCTCAGTCACTGCAATTTAGCACGTTGCGTACTTGTCACCGCATCCGAGATCTTTGCTTGGATGTTTCTGTAATTAGATAGATTTGGCATGTGGAATAATTTTTGAACAAAATACGTTGGAACGTCATGCTCCCCCGGCTCGCCTAGCTTGTTTCTGCTAGGCGTCATTTCCGAGTAATGTAGGGCTACCACCAAATTTCATCTCCAACACTGACCCCATGGGAGAGTAGTGTTTGTCCAAATATGACAGCACGTATAGTACTGCTCTCGGTGCTGGTAGCGTTTTGTACTTTGCACTGATGGTAGCACTGCTTGTTTATGCCATTTGATGGGTGATTCTCCTACCTAAATGTTTGTCGATGGTGATGCCTAATGCATGCCACATGGGACACTGGGCATAAATGGTGGAACATTTTGCATGCTAACGTTTATGGTTAGCCTCGATGCCCGCGAAATGTGAACTTCGCAAGCGCTTGCAATATGAAGAACTAGTGAGCTTGATTTTTCCTAAATAAACAATAAGCTCATATTTTGTCAGAGGACTGAATAAGCATTGTCACATGTCTAGTCTTCACAAAGCTAATTTATAATACAATCACAACTTTGATTAGAAATCAAAACATGTCACCGAAACGCCTTTGGCAGTGCAGTTCTGGTAGTTCTGTAGTAAAAGGATCTCCACCAGTGCAGGATGTGAAGATCCGTTTTTGTCGCCCCAGCAATATCAAGTGCCGTTTCCTTTGATTTGTTTCTGAGTACACGCAGTTCATTGCACCTCCGATCCAAAAACATACCTAGTATGGCATCCGACGCTCCAACGTCCTGGTTGAATTATCTAATATTACGTGCTTTTTAAAACTACACTGATGTCCGCACGTCTGTCGCCATGAGCGCCTAAAGGTCACAACAAAATATCATGCCCTTTATGCAAAATAAAAAATGTCTATGTTTGGGGGATCAAACAAGTTCTTTGACATGACATAATGCGGTGATTTCGGATGTCTTGAGTTTAATGTGATGAGCTAGGCTTTGTACTGTAGTACATGCTGTAGATAAACATATGCTATCAAAGTGCATGACATTTTGAATGTGGTAACGCCGAACATGTGATCACGCATGATCGGGGATTGAAGGCATAGCACAGGAAGAACTGGAGTGATATTTCATGCAAAAAACCAGAGAAATAGTGATGCTCTTACTACAGGTGACATTCAACTACTTTACACGCGAGGATTCCCCCATACACTACCAACACGCCGTGAAGACAGCTTTGAACTGCACAAATAAACTGCATGAGGGCATTTGTGAAATGCGCGCACTTACCATTTGAAATTCTGCGTCGTGGGAGGGAGCATCAGCTTTTTGGCACGGATGATACGCACGTGGTGCAAACATTTCAACATACATTGAGAGCAGGCCGTTCACTGGGCACTTAAGCAATTGGTTTTGAACTGGTGAGGAGTGGTGGTAAAAAGTCACGTTCTCTGAATGTCGTTTTCGTCTTGAGCAAAACCTTACATATAAACGGAAAACATCGGGTAAGGTGGGGAGATTTGGGTCACGTGTTAAGTGGGCACCATGAAAGCTTTCGTCTGTAGAAGGTATTCCGCAGGAATTCCAAATGTAAGAGGTATTAGTAGGTATTATAAGTAGGTATTAATTAGGAGGCTGGTTTGTTTTAGATTTCTTTTTCGGATCATGAGACCATGAGATGGTTGTCCATGCGATGTCTTGGATGACAGTTGCCTCTTTGACATACCTTAGTTTCGTAACTAGATAGATATGGGTCTTCGTCACACAGCGACTGTAACTCCATCGTGTTCTTGACACTCCTCAGTGATAGAGCCCATGTACACAGACGTCGGGCAGGCTGAGCTCCGCCATTTGTGAGCCATGCGTCCGGGGAGTACTGGACATGACTGACCCACTTCACACCAGTAAGGGACTTTGTGCTCCACTCTAATAAATAAACTGACACGTTAGTGATGTCACACCTTTTGCTCCCGTTGCTTATCCTATGGTGGCCTAGTTTAGCTTTGAAGTGTTCACTTCACCCGAAATGGACAATTTTTTATTATTTCACTCTTTTGAACGTGAGAAGACTACGGGCCGGTTAAGCATGAAAGAATGGACTCCTTAGAAACTCGCCTGCTTACGAAGCCCTATAGGCAGCAAATGCCCTTCAAATGTAAGAAGCTTGCCAGATAGCTTCATTCTCGACATCTCAAAATTGGTCAGTCTCCCCGATCCAGCCAACCTATCTATGTGGTTCCCCACTTATTTAAAAGCTAGAAGAGTGACTGGATTTTTTCCGTAAACAATTTCCAGCTGTGTCGAGACGATCACTTGCCAAGCAGCGCGGTCTGGCGAGACGGCCATGCGGGACTTCCCATGGCCGTTGTCCCGGGCGCGGCTACCACGACACGAAATTCTGCATGGGCAGCAACCGTATTGATCTGATGTCACTGGCGCCCATTTCTTTGTGTCTTTTGCCTGGTGTCGCTCCCCGAGCGTTAATAATCTTCCTATACCACTACGAGTCGGTGGGTGACTGTCTGGTCGTGAGCACTGTGGATGGGCCGGCAGCGGAGCTCGCTGATGCCGGCTGAGCTGCAGTCCGCTCCCGGCCGCCGCCGCCGCTCCGTGGAACGGCACGCCAGAGCCGACTTGCGGCGGCGGCGGCGGCGGCGGCGCGGCGGCCATCGATTTTACGGCCGGACGTCTCGCATCTCCGGCCATGTCGAAACGGGCGGCGGCCGGGCGAGCCGTGGAGCAGCGCAGCGGCGCGACGGCCGCCGGGCGCCGTCCGGAACATCGGCCTCCTCGAGCCGGCGCCGGAGGCGTGCAGCCTCGAGGGCGGACGCCTGCCTGCCTTGCTGTCCGCTGCGAACTTGTGGACGACCTTAGTGCGGTGGAATGCGTTTAGGAATAGAGGGACTTCATCGCAAACGGCACGTTTGCTTTGAAGAAATACCCGAGCTGGCCTAATTTGACTAAGACTTAGTGGCTACTTAACAGTCGGCGCGCCTTAACCCCGCAATTTCGCCGTCCACGTGCGTGAGCTTCGAAACGTTGTTTGCTGCGCTCAGAATCGCCACCGGAAGTGTAGGCACGAGCTTTCTCTGCGGGCCAGTGACCCCAGCCCAGTGCGCTCGCACAGGCTTCCGCCGGAAGTGAGCACATCGAACCGTTTCCTGCGTCGGCGCGTGGACGAAACTGCGCAATTTCCCCCACGCCCGGCCTGGTTACCGTCGGCACGGCGCCGGTCCCGGCTTATCAGCGACTTTTGACCACACTGTTGCGGCAGGGCGACCGAGGGCTATTCAGCAGCGCCTCGGAATGGATCTGTCTCCGTCGATGGTCTCGAGGAACCTTACCCGATTCGAGATCGAGCTGAATCCGCTTGACGAGGTGTCTCTGAATGGACCAGTGATAAGGAGTCTATATTGTAAGTTATTGGTCCCCAGCTGTTTATAATGTACCTCGTCACGAAACACAGGGGATGAGATGGCTTAGTCTTTGTTAATTCCGAACGCCCTTCGTGACAGTTTGTTTTCCCCTGCTTGTTTGTTCATCTGTCGTATCACGTGCCGCGATGCCATTTCGGGGCGGTGTACTCGTCTTGACTACGCTCTGTTGACAGGAAGAGCTGTCCCAACCGCCGCGTGTCGCCTGTTTCAGAGAGGCGATGGATCCGCCGGGAGAGTCCCCTCTGGAGGTGCTCTCCAGAGCTGCCTCGATGGTGCAGGGGCAGGAGATCGGTGAGTACCGCGCCACCTCCCCAACGGTCCCGACGCGGCGTGTTTCACCTGCGGCCGCCCGTATTGTTTCGCCGCCGACTGCGCCGCCCGCCGCTGTGTGACGACCCGCCGCTGAGTGGCACCGCCGCCCGCCGCTGGCGCGTGCCGCGGCTGAGGCCGGCGCGCGGCGATCCTAGCGCGCATCACCTCCTGCTGCGGCAGTCATGTCCCGCTGAAACCGCGGGCCGCGCGACGCGTGTCCGTACAGAGATGTCGGCGATCTGTCCGCGCTTCAGGCAGGGAGGCCTGGTCATTGGGTTTCTACTGCCCTGTGGTTATCGGACTATTTCATGATCTTATAGTAACTTAATGTATGGATGACGACCGTGTCGAAACAAGTCGTAAGTAAAACACCGTGAAAGGAGATCGCATGACAACGAATCCTGTGCAAATCTGGAATGAAAAAACGAAGTCAAAGTGCCGCACGACACATCGTTAGGAATCGTTAAGAAAAAAACGATATCGTTGACCATAGTTATCTAATGCCACTAAATCGGCAGAACCCGCATTAAATCAACAGCAGACGTGCGCAATTGAAAAGGGGTATCAGCTGCAAAATGGTATAGACTCGTAGATAAACTGTTCAAACTGAGGTAAACTGGGCGAGTTAGGGGAACATCGACGGTTCGCTTTTGTGAAACGCACACGTTCATCAGCCGAAATCAACGCTTTATTTGCTTGCGCCATTGGAGGTGGAGACGCCCAAGGCCCTAGAACATAAGGTAGAACCGTCCAGCCAAATTCCGGTGCTTCGACTGATGACGTCACAGGTGTGCTCGGCACGTAATGTTAAACGGCGGATGCATCCCTACCGCAGTATGCTCGGCTTTTTGGAACGGTTCCAATGCTTAAGCCCTTAGATATCTTTGGTTGGATCATAACAAGACTGTTTCTTCTCCGAACAGGCCATAATATCAACTCCAAAGCCTTTTCATCGTCAATTGGCTGGCGTCCTAGCTGAGCGTCTTGGGCTGGAAAGCCTGGAGACCACAAAGCTTTTTCGAGAATTCATTGCCTAATTTGCACATATATGCGCAAACGGAAACAGTTAATGTTGCATCTTAAACAACAATTCGAAATCATACTGACATGAAAAGTCAAGGTCACGTCAAAAGCCTGCAGACACCCGCTGCATTACTGTTTGCTGGGGGTCGATCAATTAAGGCGTTTCATTTCTTCGAAAATGTATGCTCTTGGGCTAAGTGAGGATGCTGTGTTACGAACATGTTGATGCCACAGTGGCGTCAAGTCAGTCATTCCAAAGGTTAGCGTGACAAGCTGGTTTATTCTTGGTACCTATGATTAACAATATTTTCACATCCATTTTTCTCCCCTTATGCAGCTTAAACATCAGCTACGATTTTTTGTCAGTACATAGCCAAGATGTAGGTGGGCTCCCAAGATGAGGCCATACGAGGTCAACATGACATAAGATGAATTAGTCATGTCATACATGTTTCCGGATTGCTTACCCCACAGGAATCCAATACAATCACTTTAAATCTTGCATCGGGTCATCTTAGTACCCGAAGAGATCAAAACCTGCCATTTGTCACAACGTACTCTGATCTTTGAAATGCATCCAATAGCCATGAGCGGATAAACGAAATTGATTTTGAGCTTATTGCGTAAATGGCTGTCACTCTGGTCATATAGCTGTCACTCTGGTCATATCTTGTTTGATATGCAGATTTCATCGTTTTCAAGGGGGTAGAAGTTTTCCCGGCAATACAGGAAAGCAAACTTTTTCGTAACGATATTTCGTACCTCAAAATGCTTTCAAACAATTTTTTGTGAAAAATAGAGGCTACTTATATCAGCAGTGTCAGGATTGATTGAAGAGATGTATCAGCTTAACAATATAATAACAATAATATGGTATATTTTGTGCCACCAGGTTCACCCATATCTTTGTACCTACAGGCATAAAACACAACAAACACGCAAGCATAGTGCAAGACAGCTGGCAAAGCACTCAGAACTCGATGCAGTTAGCGGCCCAATGCCACCTTACAGTAAAATCATGAAAAGAGAAAAACCTGCGCCTTCAAAATTATCACCAGGTTTACTTATGGGTACTATACACACACAGCATCGTGCACAACACGCCTTTTTAATTTTCTTGCATAATACACAAAAGCTTTTAAACACATCATAAATAAATCCAACAAGGGCTGCCTCAGTCCCCCACAAATCATCAATAACGTGAACTGAGCAAAAGCAAGCGACACGCAGCGACGCGAGTCAAGGCTGGTGAAATTATTTTGTCTCTTCCGCGCGGCACATTTGGCACATCACCGAAATGATCCTATAGCGACGCACAGGGATGACAGGGGGCTGCGAGGCGCCGTCGTTAGCCGATCAGTGTGAGCTTCATATTTTGTCTCGCTACGAAGTCGTACCTAAGAAGCGAAGTCGCCCATGCGATCTCCATCTGTATGATCTTTGTTTAAGAACGTGCTCTTGTCACTAAGACATCCATTTCGTACGGCCGTTATCCAGTGTATGTTTGGCATACAATCTTTAGCCCATTTGGTCGTTATCCGATGCAATCTGATCCCATCATGACCGTTATCCTGTAATATCTTAATGTGCATGCTCTTTTTGCGCACTCCATACAATATTTATGCCATGCTATATTTTGTCATCACGATCTCCAACCGTGCAGCTGCATGGCCACGCAAACGAAGCTCTCGAAAGCCCCAATACCCATTCTACCCACTTCAATCTTCCGCGGCACGGGCTTTAAAACAGGATCTGTTGTCCCGTCACGGCACCGAACACGCTGTTTCGCGCGCCGGAGGTTCCCGTCGCTGCGAGCCGGAGCGAGGTCGCCTCCCCAGCGTGCCCAGGCTCCGGCCGCCATGCCGCGGCTCGGTCTCGCCTGAATGGACGGCACCGCCCGACGGAGCGGGCGCGGCGGAGCGCTCCCATGGAGCGGCGGCCCGGCACGACCCCTGCGCACCGTGTCACCATGTCGGAGGATCGGATTACGAGGCTGGCGTGGGCCGCTCACCGCCAAATGTGGGATTTCGGCGCGACAGACAATCGCATTTGAAGTTGTGTTCATCGAAATAAAGAACTCTTCCTGTCATACATTGCTATGGTTTAGGAGGAAGAGATGAAGAAAGGTTCTCTTCTGTTATTTCTGTCAAGAGTCAAAAGTGGATTCTTAAAAAAAAAAATGATAGGGGAGGGCCAAAGCCGGAGCCAGTTTTCGGAGCGAGAGGCATTTGCTCACTCCATTTTGTTATGAGCATCCGGCCGGCGGGCGCAACGTCGATTTGTGGGGAATGTACGAGCAGCTGCGCGGTGCCGTCCGCGCGTGGAACAAGCCGAATTCCGATGGCCGAGGCGTCGACGCCCTGGGCGGCCAGGCCGCGCGTGCCCTCCGCTCCTGCACGGACTGTGATGGTGGTGTACGTGATGCTGATCAGTCCCGCGGCAGCCGCAGCCCGGCATCTCGGTGACGATGGGTTTGGCTGTTGCGACCGATCAGGTACCGCCGACGCTCTCAGTCTCTCAGCTGGAGGCCGTCACTGGGCTCGCTTTCCACCCGGTTGTTCCGGATCGCGTCGCCGAGTGTCGTACATCTCCATAGGCTGCCGTGCCAGGCCGCCGCCCCGGCCAGCCTCTCGCCCGTCATTTGGAGAGGCGGGGTCAGACGGCGCGACCCTGCGTGCCGGTCAGCTCGAGGTGGGCGGCGCGGAAAAGGCGGACAATGGCGAGCCGACCGGCGCACTGCGTTCTCTCTGTCTGTCTCTGTTCTCTGTCTCTGTCTCTGTCTCTGTCTCTCTGTCTTTCTCTCTGTCTCTGTCTCTCTGTCTCTGTCTCTCTGTCTCTGTCTCTCTGTCTCTGTCTCTCTGTCTTGTCTTCTGTCTCTGTCTCTCTGTCTCGTCTCTGTCTCTGTCTTTGTCTCTGCTCTCTGTATGTCTCTCGTCTCTCTGTCCTCTGTCTCTTCTCTCTGTCTCTCTGTCTCTCTGTTCTTCTCTGTCTCTCTGTCTCTCTGTCTCTCTTGTCTCTCGTCTCTCTGTCTTCTGTCTCTCTGTTCTCTCTGTCTCTCTGTCTCTCTGTCTCTCTGTCTCTCTGTCTCTCGTCTCTTGTCTCTCTTCGTCTCTCTGTCTCTCTGTTCTCTGTCTCTTGTCTCTCTGTTCTCGTCTCTCTGTCTTCTGTCTTCTGTCTCTCTGTCTCTCTGTCTCCCTGTCTTCTCTGTCTCTCTGTCTCTTGTCTCTCTCTGTCTCTCTGTCTCTCTGTCTTCTGTCTCTCTGTCTCTTGTTCTCTCTGTCTCTCTGTCTCTCTGTCTCTCTGTCTCTGTCTCTCTCTCTCTCTCTCTCTCTCTCTCTCTCTCTCTCTCTCTCTCTCTCTCTCTCTCTCCTCTCTCTCTCTCTCTCTCTCTCTCTCTCCTCTCTCTCTCTCTCTCTCTCTCTCTCTCTCTCTCTCTCTGTCTCTCTCTCTCTCTCTCTCTCTCTCTCTCTCTCTCTCTCTCTCTCTCTCTCTCTCTCTCTCTCTCTCTTCCTTCTATCTTCTCTCTCTTCTGTCTTCTCTCTCGGTCATCGGGACGCTCAGCGCCACCGCTCTCCATCGCCCGGCTGTGACGACGGGCCGCGGCGGCCGGCGGCGTGGAATGCGGCTCTCCCCGCCGTCGAGCGCCGGCCACGTGCCGACGCGGCGTCCCCCCGTGGCGGCGACGGCGCCGATCAGCGCCAGCCGTCCCCTCCGACCGCCGCCGGACCGTCCCCCCTCCCGTACCGGATGCCGGCCGCTGCGGCGCGCCGCCGGGCGTCACCCCTGAGCGCGGTCAGCGGCGACGCCGTCGGGAGAGCGACCGGCCGCCAGATTCCGGGCGTATTATGTTAATGCCGAGTGGCGGCCGGCGGAGGCGGCGCTGAGCGCCAGGTCGGCCGGCGGACCGGGCCGGCCGCTCGGTGTCGTGCAGGGCATGCTCCGCCGCCGTCCGGACGCCGCGGCTCGGGCGGCACCGGCCGGCACCGCCTGGTGTGGGACAGGTCACGAGTCCGGCCCCACCGACCGGCTGGCGGCGGCTCGGCAGCTGAGCCGGCCCGAGCCCCGGCCCGCCCCCACACTGCAGGCTGAGCCCGGCCCGAGCCCGGCCTGTGCCCGCACCCACACTGGAGGCTAAGCCCGACCCCACACTGGAGGCTGAGCCCGGCCCGAGCCATCCCCCACACTGCAGGCTGAGCCCGGCCCGAGCCCGACCACCACACTGGAGGCTGAGCCCGGCCCGAGCCCGGCCTGTGCCCGCCCTCACACTGGAGGCAACACAGGGACCACGCCTGATCCTCTGCCCTCCAGCTCTGGCTAGCAGTGCTGAGTAGTGCGCCGCGTCGGGCTGCGTGCTCGACTGTCGTGGCACGCCGGCCGGCCCGCTGCTCCCGCCACGGGGCGCTGTTGGTCCGGCTCTGGCACGCGAAGCAGGCCGCGACCACCCCGTGTGGCCGGCCGCGGAATGTGGCGCGGCCCCCATCGCCACGGCCCGCTTCTTCGAGCCGGCGTCGTTTCCTGTCGGATACGCGGCATGGGGCCGAAACACAGACGTCCAGCGGGATGCTTTGAAGGCAGGAGAGCGGGAAGTGACGGGAGAGCTTAAGGGTAGATGAGATGGGAGCAAGAAGCGTGGGCGCAGCTACTGGCGCTGAGCAAGTAGGCTGGTCTCATTTAGAAGGGAAAAAGAAAGGTTAGAGCTCTAGCCGCTCCTCCAAAGTTCCAACTTGGAAAAAAAACACCGTAAACGCATGGCTAACATCTGCGCACCGTATTAACCCATTCATGGCATTGCTCCCCTATGACGGGTAAGACTAGATTCCGGGATTCCGCAGCTCGGATTGCTATCATATAACTGGATTGCATGTGAAATTCCAATGCAATGTTGTAATATGCTCTAGGTTTATCGCTATGAACGTGCACAGTGAGAGGCACGTCAACATGACTACAGTGAGCGTTGAGATGTTGGTCAGATTGTCAGTGCACAACATACCTGGATGCCAGCTCTCTCAGTGTATCGTGTTTGACAACTAGCCGTTTAAACGTGTCCAAATATAGTGTAAACGGACGGTGGGACTGGTCCGAGAATGTGTCACTTGCCTTCGCCTCCGTGACGTGATGTGAGGCTGAGGGGGGCAATCTCATCTCGCTCGCCAAACAGCAAATGCGTCTGGAAACCCCATGTTTGGCTATATGAAGGCATTGAAGACCCCATAATAAGCCAAATTAGCGCCTAGTTGGACTCGATGTTCAAGGATATCGACTGAAAAGAATGCCAATACACTCGCGAAGAGCACGGTGTTTTGATGTACATATATTTGCTGTTTAGCACGGTGCATTTGCGTAAGTGTGTTGTCATCATACTGGATAGTCCTAAGCCATCGCCGAGATACATGATTGCACCAGTTTAGAACAATTTTCAGCACTCCGGAGATTTGAGATCAATTTACACAAGTATAGGGCTCTTTCCCTTTCTACCGGTTTTTTTTTGGTGGCTTTCCTGTTGTCCCTGTGGACTGGATCCATGTTGTATTTGTACGTTTCAGGTGTGACGTCACGTACGGACGTTAGCATTGTACTCATACATTTGTGGGTTGGGACGATCCATAACTTGTACGACTGGTGTGGGTGTACGACCTGCTGTGGGTGCAGGACTAGTGTGGGTGTACGGCTAATGTGGGCATGGACGGGGAATTGGTCGGGAGTCATCACTGATAGGACATGTGTGAGGAATGTGTATGGGATATGCCTTGAAGTTGTATGTTCCGGTGGGGTAGTCCTAATGTGTTGCGTAATTGTGGGTGGTTTCCTTAGCAAGGAATCTGTAGTTTCTCGTTTCGCCGAGTTGAATCGCGAAGTGAGCGATTCGAACGAAGTAAGCGAGGAGAAGCGAAGGAAATGAAATGAAATGAAATTTCATCTACTTGTAAACTTTAGTATATGCGAAAGTAATTTGTTGCCTGCATAGTATTATTTCATGTGAACAGGGTTACCTATTCTGGAGATGGATGCACGCGAACTTTGCACGGCTGTCTGAGTATCTTGTCACAATTTGCATGAAATGCTCGTACAACCAGGATTATACCGTCAGTGGCACTGCGATGAGGTACTTTCGTGCGGAGGATCACGCAGGAGTGGCTATGTGGCCAAAAGCGCTTGATACGGGAGAGACCCTGCACAGCAGCTGAACAAGCACGACATGGTCTCGGGGGTTCGGCAGAGGAGTGGCTGGTTAGTTCACGGGTATGGACACCACCGTTTCGGAAGCGTACCGCCGACAGCATGCCGGTCGTCACCAGGGGCCGATCCAGGATTTCGTCGAGGGAGAGGCCTCACTTAATTGTGCTCTCTGGCCCTCTCCCCTCCTCACACAGAAGTCTCCGGATTTCGACCACTTTATTTTTTAGATTCTTGTTTCTACCGGTAAAATGTCCTCCGCTGGAACGGTCCGCCACGCTCTGTCCCCTTTATTTCTAGAGGCCGATTTTCTTTCGATGTTGAATTGCAAGATTGTGGGCAGTTCGTGAGCCCCTGAAGTTTGGTGCGTGTTGTAATCGAAGGCTATGCGAACCCGAAATACGGATTTTGGTACCCTTTTACAAAACTGTGGTGACCCTTCGGTCCAAGGAGGGCGCAGTCCCATGGCCCGTTCTTTGGACCCGCCACTGGTCGCCGCTCCCGCCCGTAAAATTATCAACGAGTGGCATTTCTGCATCGGAAGATGCCCATGCGGGTGCCCGGCGCTCCGTCAGTCTGATTTTAGGGGCGGCGTCGACTCAGCCGGATCTTGGCGTCGTTTCAGCTGGCCGCCACCGATGGAAACTGGGCCATGCGACGCCCGGTGCCGCGTGGAGGCTTGGATGATGAACTCGTTCCTGAACCAAGCCATGTGGAAACTCGATGAACGTTTCCACATGGCCTGTTAGCCTTTGGAAGGAGAACAGCGTTACCACGTCAAGCCGGCGCGACCTCGCAGTCGACTTTAGTGCGCGGCGCCCTGTTTGTCGGGCACGTGAAGTGTGCCCTGCATATTTGCGCGTCACGCTACGGTCATCAATGGCACATTCCAGCGTTTGATACAGTGCGGCCGGCACCTGTCGCGAACTCGCGGGCGCCGGCGGCCGGCGTTCACGCACTGCCGCAGCGGCGACGTGGTGAGTCATTCTGCGCCGCATTCCACGCTGTGGGCGACAAGGCTGGGCTGCAGACCGGAGGCACGCCCCGCGCCGCTGCAGCGTCCGTCGCCCGCTTCCGCTCAAGACCGCCTCGCGCATTGCGCCAGAAACACGGCGAGTAGAGCGCTCTGGGGAGTAGCTAACCAAGTTTTACCTTTGTAAATTAGACGCATGGTGGCGCTGTCGGTGCACATGTGTGACTGCAGTACGACCGTTGCGTCGGGCTGTATAGATGGCGTATTGTCTCGTTCCTCACCCCTGGGGCGGCATCGTGTATCCGAGATACGCTTTCAAAAACGCTTTTCTTCCCGTTCTGGAAGAAGCGATACATTGGTCTACGACTCAGATGCAACGCGCATCAGTGTTGCAGTGCCAGTGTGGGGGGGGGGGGGGGCAGCGGGGGGAACCGCTCCTCTCCTCAGAGTATGGGTGGAGGGCAGGGCCTGTTATGCCACCGCATAACTTAACGGGCCCATGCGATGTCAGGAAAGACCCTAAGAGCCTCTTCAGACCATCGAGTTGGTCAAGGAACTGAACATTGTCAGAGTTCGAGAAAGTTCAGAAGCATCTAATATTCCGCTATCGTCTGAGCGCCAGCGTAGCCCGTAAAGGAAGTTTAGGATCTTAAGAAATAGAGATATATACATGTCATGGTTCCGGGTTGATCAAGGGCTTTCAATATGCCATGAGAGCTGGATCATATAGTGATCTCAATCTCTCAAAGATCTCAGAGTGACAATGGGTCTTAAACGGCCCAGGATGCCAAGACTGTAGGCGTTCCGGGGTAGCCATCGACCCCGATATGGCCCAGGGGCCCGGGGACATTGAAAGACCAAAACTGCTAACGCGCTTCAGGCGGGCTACGGCTACTGAATATTTAAAAAGCCCCCAGAAGCAATTCATCAGATATTTATGAAAAAATACGCACTGAGGAGAGGCCTTGAAATAACGAAGTGTCGGCCCTAGACCATCACTGCGCCGCGGAGGTCAAGCTCCCTTGTCCGGCAGGTGTACTGAGGGGATCACGAGCCCTTGATTTCCAGTCTTCGTAATATGATGGGCCCAGGGCGGTCAACGGACCCCCATCATCATCCAAGGGTCTGCGAGTGTGAGGGGTACTGGACTCGCACAGAACCCTGGGGCCACGGGATTATGGGAGTGCACGATGCGGGGAGACTCAAGATGGCTGCCGTTGTGAAGAGCAGCCAAAGGTTCTGAAATGGCCCTGGGTCCCTATGGGTGCCGGAGATCTCTAAATGCATTGAAGCCTGGCTGTGTGTAGCGCCAGAGATGGAGGCAGGAACCAGAAAAACTGAGTGGAGGACCCCCAGCCCAACATTTCCGGAAATTTGTCATGGGATTTACATGGCAAAGTGCGTGAAGCATAGTCCAACTCGACTTACCCCTCTGCCACGTCGGGCAAGTTTCGTCATCTGCGTCAGCAGCATTGCTTTCATCAATCGCTGTTAATTTATCTTGTTATCAGTGCATCTACCTTCCGCAAGGTCCGTTGTGTATGTGCGGAATGCCATTTCATGGCAATCCCTGCCACATAAATATTGCAATCTCTGCCACTTAAATAATTGGCTAACACCGCCTAACATCATAATTGTAGCTGTTTTCTTTTCCCAAATCATTGGCCTGTTTTTTGCACGATAGGAGTTCTTCGTACGTTTTAACAGTCCACGAATCAGCCACAGAGCTGGGCGGGCCGGACGCAGGCCGCCGCCGCGGCGGCGCAGGGTGCCGGCGCCGGCTCCCGGCCGGCGCCCCCGGCTGGCTGGCGGCGCCTCGGCCGGCCGCCGTCCGGCGACGGGCCGGGCCGCGCCGGCCGCCAACCTGGGACGGGTCGCGGCGCCGGCCGCGCCGTGGCGCCACCGTCACCCGATGCTATCGGGCCTGGGAACAAAAACGAGTCCTGCCGCCGGGTACGGCGGCGGCGCGTACGCGAGGGCCGGCCGATCTGGGGCCGAGCGCGCGCGTCAAAACTCGCGCCTTTTTGCGGCGCTGCCACCGAGTGGCCATTCCGTTCTGCCCAAGGCCGTCGGCCGGCGGCGTGAGGAGGTCCGCTGTCGGCGCGAAGCAGCGCCGCTGACCGACCCTCGGCTCCGCGCCACGGCTCGCACTTCAGTCAGCCCCCCCTCCCGAAAAAGTCCCCACATGGATGTTCCAGGAACAAATCCTGGAATGAATGATTGGTATGTTCGTGGAATGAATCAGACAGGAGTGCGTCCGGGATGACACGCCAAAAGTATTGAAATTCAGAGCTTGTGTAAGCTCGGGGCAGCAAACGCTGGCCAAAATACTCATGCCTAATCAGTGGATGCTTATTCAGTCGATTTAAAAGCCAGCACAGATATTTTTTCCCCACCTGCATTCATGGAAAATTGTGCGGAAGCCACATGGAGAATAACAGTCAGTCGGTGAATCATATTCATTTTCCATGCAAAACCCACTCCGTGTCGATATATTTTGATGAAATGACCATCCCGACCTATATTTGTCAGCTGGCTATTAGTCATCGTTCATCCGTATATCATCGTATGTTTATCGGGTAGAAATTTACTGCACAGTCAAGGTTGAATGATACTAACAGCCTGAAAAAAACGTTCGTTCGGGTCGGGTCGGGTCGGGTCTCGACCCTCATGTTTCGTAGAGTTGAACGAATGCGAGCCAAGATTCGCCCGGGTACACCCGGCCGGTTACAAGTTTTGACTATTCTTCACTGTCCCATAAGGTGCCTCCAGGAATGAAATGACACATCCCGAAACTGCAACATCCTACTCTCTTTTTGCAATGCATTTAGGACCCTTTTTCCCATCGGCCATGGCTCAATGTGTGAGAGGGCAATTAGTCAAGACGAATACTGTATTAATGTCTCTACACGTTTGCCACTTAACTCCACGACTACATGTTAAACAACAATAAATAAGAACAGTGATGAGCGGCAGAAGCGGTGTCAAGGCGACACCGTGGGCCGGCCTTATGCCACGCCGTTAGCCCGCCGCGGAGGCGACTTGCAGCCCGCGGCAGCCCTCGGCAGCCCTCCGCAGCCCACCTCGGAGCCGCTGCAGCCCGCCGCGGAGCCGCCCAGCAGCCCGCGTGGCAGCACTCCGTTAGCCCGCCTCTGAGCCCTCCGCAGCCCGCGGCAGCCCTCCGCAGCCCGCCGCGGAGCCTCCGCAGCCCGCGGCAGCCCTCCGCAGCCCGCCGCGGAGCCGCCGCAGCCCGCGGCAGCCCTCCGCAGCCCGCCTCGGAGCCGCTGCAGCCCGCCGCGGAGCTGCTGCAGCCCGCCGCGGAGCGCCGCAGCCCGCGGCAGCCCTCCGCAGGCCGCCTCTGAGCTGACTGCAGCCCTCCAGTCGGGCGCAGGGCAGGCGCGCCGGCCGCCACCCTGCCCAACAAAGGCCAGCAAGGCCGGCCCCTGCGATCGACCTCTGCGCCGGCGAAAGGCCCGGCCGGGGTACGTCGTCGCTCGTGACTTGTCGCGTCGCACATCCGCCCGGTCGCGGACGTGAAGAACCGCAGAGTCGTGAACGCTTCTCAGCGATGCCGGCCGTGTAGATGCTGCTGTTCTTGAGCGAGTGCGGATCGTCCCAGAACGTGACGGAAACCTTGTTCGGGCTGCAGTACAAGACGTGATGAGAAAAAACCCGGAGGAACACCAGCAGATTACACCTGCCAGGTGAAAAATGCGCACCCGCATCAGCGCATTAGCGTCCCACCCACCCATGTCTTCAGTCACGCCCCGTGGTGGTTCCGGACCTCAGGTCTGAGCCGGCCCCTCTCGTTTTGGCACTGCGTGGTCAGAGACGCCAGCTTCGTGTGCCAATTGGGCCGTGTTCGTTTCAGGCACGGTACCGTCAAGCTTTTCAGCGTCGTTTGTGGGCTGGACCGTTGTCGTTCTTCCCCTCGTTACCGCGCTGCCACATATTTTTGGCCTAAGTGCAGGCTGTGGTCCATCCCCGTTTTAGTGCGATAGGTACTGTCGCGGGTCTTGGCCTCATGTTGCAGAACCGGCCTGTATCGTTTTGAGCATGGTGCCCACCTTTGGTTTTTTTTGCTCCGTTTGCAGACTGGACTGTCTCTCGTTAAGGGTTGCAGAGGCCTAACAATGGAAAATCCTATGACAATAGAACGAGCCACTGGAGTAAACGGACAGGGGATGGCTGATCAGGCCTTCAGACTGTGCTGTGCTAAACGGTTTTTTGCCTGCTCAAGACTGCGTTCGACAGTTCGGTCCACTGCCAACGAACTTTACCACGAAGGAGAAGTCTGAGTCATTCGGAAAATGACCGCATCTACATTCAGGCATATTTTTGGCAGCGCTGCAGCACATCCGCTTTACGGCTAGAATATTGCAGACATAGTACATGTGTCCAGAATTTAAGGCAAAGGGGCATTGTTTGGTATAATTCATACGCCTTCCACTTTTTGCTCCTTTTTAAACAGGATTTCACCATTGAAATAGAGTTTATGTAACTTACAAACAAATCTGCTAGCATGTTTACATAGTCATGCATAGTCAGGCCCTACAAAACTTGGCTTACCGGCGAGCTGATCAGGCGACACTTCCTTGTGGCTCAAACGCGGCTATGGACGCTGTCCGAAATGATCCGCCGTGCGTCAAACTGGATAAATCGCTTTGTGGCCTTCGAACGGACATCTGGATGTCTAAATGAATTGTTTGCAGGAAGACTTCCGTTCTACACGAATTCCTTCAACACACTTGGGTCATTTGTGGTAGGGATGGAGCTTATTGTTCTTGTTTTTATGCTTTGGAGTTACTGCATTTTGAGCGTTGTGCCAAGAATTTAAATGGGATATGATGGGTGGGTCATTGCAGCATCGAGCCCAAACTCAAGTTTTATGGGTCGATCCACATTTGTATTAGATTTGGAGCTAAAATAGCTATTTTGTCGATCATTTGGCGCAGTTCACAGCCGTACCCTTCTAAAGACATAAAACGCCCTAGTTCATCAGGCAAACCCCCACGAGTATGTACAAACCATTTCAAGGTCAATCAGGAATGCACGGTCCGATAGTATCATCATCAAAATATCGCCACCCCATCGGCCACGTGGCGTTCAAGATTAGCGAGAACATAGCCGGCGGGCCGTCCACACCTGACGTTCGTGAGCAAGGTTTCTAGATAAAGCAGACGGCAAGCAGATGTTAACAATGGTGCAAAGTCTAGTCACGTTTGCTACATAGCACAAGAAGTTGGACATGGGTGCTAGTTATTATGAAAATAAGGCTTGTAATCGAAGAACTTAAGATGAGTGCCTTAACCGTGCATGTGAATGCAAGTTAACACCTTAAACTCACTAGTACGTATGCGAAGAGACCACAAGAAAGGGCCAAAACACGAGCACGTAACGAAATTTGGTTAACCAAACACCTGCAGCACTGCAAAGGCCACCTCTCAGGAGATTGAAGCACTACAAACGAGTGCTAAGGTGGCAATTTTGGATCGTGTGTGGGACGACACTTCAACATCTTATAAACGCTCCATGACATGGTCAATGATGTATTGAGCAGAATATTTGCTCGATGTGTTTAGAGCAGTCTTTTACACTTAAAAGTACACCAATGGGTATCAGCGAGCTTATTTTATCATGTCTGATGCTTGCTTCAATATCCACAAATATGGAACCTTCCATTTAACTCCAGGTCCAATTTCGAGTTGAGCTCAAGTGAAAGGGTTTTGTTGGAAAGGAGGCTGAAGTCTAGGCATTACACCATTGACGTGAAAATCAAAATTAAGTGCGGCGTGCATTTTCTGAAATAGCACTGATGTGAAACGAGGAGGCCGTTTACGTATCTGTTTGCCACGCGGAAGCCATGCACCATTTCGGAGACCTCTCGTGGAACATGCCCAATAGTTGGGCGCGTATTCATTGAACCTTTCGTCAAAGTAGAGGATCATTGCTCACTGCTCACGCTTCAAATGCTGGGTTTGGCCTGTAGCCTCGCGATCCGAAATTATATGGAAAATCCATACTAAATGCCGAAGGCAGTACATGACTTATATAAGGCAAGCTTGACATGGGACTGGAGCCTGAAACTCCCCAAAATAGCGACACAAAAATTTAAAGCATGACATAGGACAACACTCATATGACGCAACAAGCGGGGACATGAAAGTACTGCGCAATGCTCATTCCAACAGAGGCCCTGAATCTGGCCTTACGCCGTGCAATGGTCCTGTAGGGCAGCCCGCGGTGGGAAAGTGTCGCTTTTAGTGAAATAAGGCATGCAATGCTGTGCCGAGGTCTACAAATGCATCTGAGTATTGGAGTCATATCATGGTGGAGTGGTCATTTTGCCAGGCTCAGGGTCTGAAACTGCGGGTGTAGTGGTGATACAATGCGAAGATTTCTTGTGCTGGCAGGATTTGCCTCAGCTTTCTTGCCATACAACGTTGCCTGATTGCGCGTTTATGCTATTATCATGGGATGAGATTTTCCCATTGCATGTCGGGTCGCACAACTGGGTTGGATGGAATGTTCAATATTTTTTTGATTTTTTTAACTCAAGGAACACAATCCATGGACAAGTTATATTAGGTGTTCATTCTTGCATGGTATTGGTGGGAGCATAATTCAGTAGCATTTGACTGCTGGCAATTCGTGCTTTTTAACAGAAGACACAGTCGTTTTGACTGCCCTGTTCCATGCTTCCTAAAAGATGACAGACGTATTTTGCATAAACTCACTGAGCTCTTGAATTGTTATCAGGCTATGGTGGGGGTTTTGGGAATGGCTTTGCAGCGTATAATGGTCCCATAAAACAGTTTTCGTAAAAGCTGGAGAAACAATGGTGTCGGGTACCGTGCATTATTATGGGTAATCCACCTGGCCGCTTCTGGTCACTTCCACCGCAAACAGATGGTGGTGCCATGCCCCTCTGTCTCCAAGTGCGGCGGCGGCAGGCGGCGCAGCGGCGGCGGCGGCGTCGGTTGCGGAAGTGAGCCCGGCCGGCCGCGCCGTGTCCAGCCGGTGACGTGGTCTGGCCGCCGCGCCGCTGCGGCGCCGGCCCGCCAGAGGCGCCGTTTCCGGCGCCGCCAGCGGTGACCCTGAGCGGCCGTGGGCGCCACCGGCGGCGGCGGCGGCGGCACGGCGGCGGCACGGGTGCTCATGGACCGGCACGGAGAACTCAGTGGCCGGACGGCGGACGCGGCTGGAGAGCGGACACGACTGAATTGCCGGACAGTGGACTTGAATGAACTGCCAGGGACATTACTGGGCGGTGGACCTGGCTGGAGAAAGAGCGTGACTGGACAGTGGACATGACTGGATAGTTGGCACGGCTGAGTGGCGGGCACGGCTAGAGACGGCGAGTGGATGTTTCTGGGCTGTGGACATGCTGGCGCTGTGAGCTGAGCATGGTGCACGCCAGGATCGCTTCACGTGGCTTTGGACAGTGGACACGCGGAAATGGTGCACACACGGCTGCAGCAGTATCGCAGCAGCGTCGCCGGCGGCAGGTCTTGGGAAGTTCCACCCCCGGCGCCGCCGCGTACCGTGGATATCTCACAGCTGACAATGGATACCGGGCACTGGATACTGCACACCGGACACGGGACACCGAAAACTGAACTCGGTCGGGCGCTTCAGTCTGGGCCCTCTCGGACGCTCGGTGAACGGCGGGCAAACGCACCATCGCCGGCCCGACGCTGCTGTTACGGCGGCGCCGTCCTTGCCACGTGATCACGGCGACGGGTCGGCCGCCGCCGGTGGTCCACAGTCCGCCGGCTGCCGCCCGACACGACACCGCAGCACTGTCGACCGCTGACAGGGGACGGGTGCGGCGGACATGGCGCCCTCGCGTCCGGCCCGGCACGGCGTGCAGGAGGAGCTCCGGGTGAATCGAGACAATGGCCCAACTCGCTCCGAAATCGTGCTCGTTGATCCGTAGTGCACCTTTGTGCTTGTTCAACACGACGAAGTTGCACACAGACAGCCCGCTTGTCGCTCAGAAGGTGTTTTCCTTCCAAAAGGCTGATGTCTCAGCAGCGTGGTCGCCCCTTGCAGCTAACGCAGTCGCAGGAGCCGAGTGGAACGGCCTTTTCACATTACAGACACCAAGTACCAGTTACGATGCCAGCTTGTTCAGTTTATTGACACGATATTTATCCATATCAATGTGTGAGCTGTCAAACCTTTAGACATCTCCGATTGATTGATACCGATCGGTGTCGTGATTTATGGGTCGAATCTTGCACCAGCGCAAAGCAAAAAGGAGACAGGAAAAACGGTGGCTTTGATCACTCGAGGCCGACTGGGGTCCGGGCGATGTTCGAATTTCTGCAACCACTAATGCAACTTTTGCTCAATTATGTTCGTTCGATTGCTCGATTTTTGTAAGCCAATCAGTGGTAGTATTCGTCGAATGTGAGGAAAGTTATGAGCCAAGCATCCCTGGAACGTTAGCCCAAACGACGGTTTATTCAGGCCGTAATTAACCACCTCACGGGTGAACATCACCGTTACCATTGTATTCCCTTGATGGACGCGCTGCTGATAAGCGGAGCCCGCTGTACTGCTGCGCATGGCATCCGCTACCGCTGCACCACTAAACCCAGGCCGACGCGCGGCCCGCTGCTGCTTAACCTTTGACCGTATTTTCTTAAGCATTCCGTTCGCAAATAGTCAACGTATCAGCCGTGGTATTTAGAGGCAGCTGGCGTCAAACGGCTGCCAAATTCCAGCCGTGGCCGACGGGCGGCCGCCCGGCCCGCTCCGCTCCAACCGCCGCGCCAGCCGACCGCCGCCGCCGCCGCCGCCGCCGCCGCGGTACCTGGCGTCGCGGCGCCGACTCAATCGGCGGCGCGCGCCGACCAATCAGCGCGCGGCACCGGCCGGCTGCCGCGTGCGCCGGGCGCGGCTCATTCAGCTGAGCGGAGCGGGGCAGTGCTGGGCAGGCGCGTCCGGGGTGTGCTTGTGACGCTGGGTGACGGCGGCGGCGGCTGGCGGGCATGCTGCGGAGCGACTGCGGACGCTAGCCAGGCGCCGCTCTTCCGATGCCGCCGACAATGTCGGAGCAGGAGCGCCCGCGGGTGAAGGTCTGGCAACCGTGGTTCGATCAAGATGAAGACGGTAAGCGGCGCAGAGATGCTCCGTGCGGGCGTGCGGGCGGTCATCAACGGTGCGGGTGTTCCGTAGAATCAGCTCGCTGGCTGCCTGCAGCGTCCGCTTCGCCGCAGCCGGCGGGCGCACGGGCGCCAGGGGTGGCGGGCTCTCCCGCCCGCCAGCGGGCGTACGGTGGGGCGTGGGAGCGAAACGGATCGCACGCCTCACCGGTTCCCGAGCTGGATCGTGCACCCTGCCCCCACGGGGCGCGTGTGGCGCACTTTTGGTCCCGGGCGCTGACGCCAGTGCAAGACCTTTCCAAGGGAGGATCGGCCCTCAACCAGCCGATGGCGTGGATGTGGCCGTTTGAGCGTCATTGTGTTAGTGGCACCTCCATTGACATCCGGAAATGTTTGCGCCTATTCGGCCAATTAAGGCACGCTGGCCACGTGAGGCCCAAAGCACGGTGCCATCAAGCGGATTTGAGCGGCGCCACTGGGCCCGGAGCCCTGGTGAAAGGGCACGGCCAAGCCCCGGACGAGAGCCCCCCCCGAACCAGCGTGGCGTGTGCGCTAGTCCCAGAAAGAGGAACACCTCAGTCGCAGGTAGACGTACGCCCTATAGCCCAAGAGGGACGGATGCCCCTGGGCATGAGCCAGGCAGGAGGTGTCCCCAAGCACAAATGGAGGGTGCTCCAATCCTAGACAGAAAAGCGCCCCAAAGCCTAAATGGAGGATGCTCCAATCCTGGACAGAAAAGCGCCCCTAAGCCTAAATGGAGGATGCTCCAATCCTAGACAGAACGGCGCCCCAAAGCTCAAGGCCTAAATGGAGGGCGCCCTACATCTAGGTAGAGCAACGTCCAGATCTACATAGGGAGGCTCCCCTAGAGCCAAGTATTTAAGCGTCCCGGACCAGGGTAGGCGGCAGCTCCCAAACCCAAGGACAAACTTCCCAAACTAAGGAAGATGGTGTCCCAGGTCAAGATGGTAGGCGCCAATGACATTGGTGAGGTGCGTCTCCGGTACAGTCTGGAAGGACATCTCGAAGCCCACATAAGGGGGCACCCCAGACCTACTCGTGGTGTGTCCCCTCCCCCCCCCCCCATGCAAACCACAGAACAGGGTGAAGCGTGGTAACGGACCGCCTCGTGGCCTGAACAGAGCGGCACTCCCAGCTTAGGTAGGCGTACCCAGCCCGTGGACCTCCGTAGGCCCACGAGGACCAATCCTGCGGGAGGCTGCTGCAAGGCTGGGCGCAGGCAAACGGACGGCCTCCAGGGGCCACGGCGTAAATCGGGGCGGCCCGGTGCAGGCGTGTTGTGCCACTGTGACAAAGCATGGACGAACTAGGTGTGTGTACACGAGTTGAGTAATATCGTCGTTGGAAGATAATGAGCCCATGAGCGTCACCACTATCGGCGAGCGGAGGGTCGCCCGCGGAGCCCCGGGTACGATGGTGGCGTGGATCCGACTTACGAGGGTCCCAGCTCTTACCTTGTCACGACACGGGATAGGAGAACATTGGATTGAAAGATTGACCAGCCTGAACTGGTTTTGATGGATTGAAGTCACGGCCAATAATTTAGCCGGGATTGGTTATGTTGGTAGCTATGTGTTGTTTGCCATATTGAGTGAAATAGGATCAAATAAGACTTGCTGTATGTTTATTGTAACTAAGACTGCAGGTGGGGAATTGCATTGAAAGGGATGCGTTGAACCGCACTGAGCCCTGCCACCTTTTTGAAGATATAAAAACATGCCTGCAAACGTACAAACGCCAATGGGTGCAAATGTCTGCCGGCAGACAGAGGCACCTTGATTTTGGAAGTACGTTTTGTAGAACATCGCTACATCTTCAGGTAACTTCGCTACAAACGGCTCTTTTTTTAGCAGCCTGTCGTCGTGAACTGGCGATCGCGCATGGGTATCACGGGAAACCGAAACAGCGAAACATGCGCTGAGAGAGAACATACAAAGGAGCCAAGCAGTAATCACGAAATCGCGCCTCGGTTCTCACACGGGAAAAATTGACGCCATACTCGGGCGCAAAATGACCATTGCAGTTGGCGCGCCCGAAAACACTAATAAACAACAAACAAAAATTGACGCCGCTTCATGTGCGATAAGTGTCGTTTGGTGTCGTCCGGCAATGGACGAAGTCCATGCTACAGGCTATATAACCTGAACCCTTTACAGTGCAGTCTCGACGGAGTAAAGCGGTCTTCACTCCGACGTGTTACTGATGGCTGGCATGTGTATCGGCGCTGCCCTCCGTGGTGGTGAACGTCATCGTCATCTCGAGGGAACATCTGTGACGAATGGCTCAAGTCCCGAACCACCTAAGGCCTGTTTCGGTGTGGCAGGATATCAGTAATCGTGCAAACTCCGGCAGAAAGCTAGTCAAAATTGCATCGCATATCGCTGATGTGGTCAGACTTGCTCGGCCGGCATATTGCAAGGTTCATTACAGGCGGCCGAAACGTACCACAACCATGAGGATCCCTTTAAAGGTGCGTTTTCTATGACGATCTGTCGAAGTCTTTATCTGCCGATCTCCGGAGGGCTCTCTTCGTGGATTGTTTTCGCGTAAATCTCTAAAGCTTCTGCCATGGTCGATGCTGTAGGGTCTTTGTTTGCTCCACCGTCATGCTTCACGTGCTAGTGCATGCCACGCCAGTGACCCTCAAAGCACCATCAACTGCTATTTTAAAATGGCGTGCTCCCATAAATGCCCGTGAAAATTAGTTCTTACCGCTGTCGTCACTGAATCTCTTCCGTGAAGCTAAACTCAAGTTCTGCTGCCAGTAGGTGTGGCTCAAAGGAGCCGGCAGTGCAGCATTCACAGTCCTCTCCCGTGTTTTAGAGCGACAGATGGGCATATGCAGATTAAGAGGAGCACATTACAACGGCGGCGTGTCGCCGCGGCTGCTGCCCAAATGAATCAAGGAATGTTCGCTTGGACATCAAGGGGATAAGCCAGCCCGCTGAGCCCTCAGCCGTATGATTGGCTGCCAGGCCTGGTACCGGCCTTGTTTCCCCAGCGTAGATCCGTCACATTTGTCAGTGCTTTGTTGTGTTTATTTTTGGGCCGTGTCGCGACCTTTCGACTCAGCTGGCGCTGCTAAATTGCCTCGGCGACGGCCACGCTGACAAAAGGAGTCGGCGCTCCATTCACACGTCTAGTAAAACGTGAAATTGCCTCTAATGTTCGGTGTGCCGGCAGGCTCAAAGGCACCGCTGCGTCCGCCTTGTATGGAACACGTATCCGGCCAGGCCCTCTTCCCGCTGTCCCGGAGTCCCCAAATTAGGCCCGATCATGGGTGGTCATTAGGGAGGGGGACGCCGGGCCGGCATCGGACCGTCTCGGGCAGAGCGACCCCGGCCCGCCAGCCCTCCCCAGCCTGTTTTTGTTGGGCAACGGCGCCGCGCCGCCCTGCCGCCGCTTGCTCCGGTGCACAATGCGGCCTGCTCCGGTGCACAATGCGGCCGCGCGACGCCCGGCGGACACCTGTAATTCTTGTTACCTGCGCGCGAGAGGCCCGGGGCAAGGCTCCCCGGCGCTGGCCGTCCTGTTTACCCGGCCGGGGAGGGGACGCTGAACCCGCGGTAATGAGGCGGAGCGTCGGGCCGCCGCCGCCCCGCCGCCGCCGTTCGTTCGCCCCGCAGCGGGGACGCGGCCCATGGCGCCCCGGCTGCGCGCCCGCGCTCACGCCGTGCCGCTGGCCGGCGCCGCCGCGGCTCTGGCGGTCTCAGCAGTGGATGCAGATACACCTGCCGCCGTTGTTCTGTCGCTCTGCGCACTGCCTGGCCGTACGGCCCGGGCATGTGCGAGTGGGCGTCCTGAACGCTTTGGCCTATCACGTGCCCTAATGGGTCTGCTCAGAGCTTGTGTTTGCTCTGGTGACGCGCGTTCGGGCCGTTCCGCTGGTGCTGACGTAATTGCACAGCGAATGCGGCACAAGTGTCGACGGTCTTCGCGATGGCCAGGCGCGCCTGGTCTGTAGGCACGCGGGGCATTTGGCCGCCACTTGCGCGCGTGACAGGCTGGCCAGTAAGCAGGCGCCGCTGTGGCGCGGGTCGAGCCTACCAGCGGCGGGTGGCGTGCGGCGCCGACGGCGGCTCGCCTCCCAGCCGCCAATTAGGCTGTCGTTAGCTGACTACGAGCCGGTGCGTGCCGGTCCCGCCGGCGCTGCAGACAACGCCCAATCAGCGGGCGCCGCCCGGCGAAATCTCCTAACCGGAGGTGCCCAGCCGGACCTTCGAGCTCGTGCAGCGCCGGCCGCACGCAGCCGAAGCCACCAGAGAACCGGCCCCGAAATTAGCCGCGTAATGGCCGATAGCCACGCCGGATGGTTTAAGAGGCGCGTCGCGTGCGCGTGCGCAGGCCTACCTCACGCGGCCGGCAGCGGCATGGCCCACCGCTTGTAGCCCACATGGTCCGCTTTGGGAGCTGCCTGGCGATATGCGCCTTGACCCCCGTTTGGTGAGGTCGTGGGTCGTGAACTGGGCTCGCAATACTAGCTCAGCAATACAATACTTGACCAGCACGGTGGCATACCCACGCTGCTATCCACGGTGGTGGATACCACTGCTACCCGCCTGCACACCGGGGTCGATCTGCCAGCGGGCAGACCGGCCGGCGCGGCCGTGCCGTGTCTTTGGGGCTGGCGCCGGCTCGCGCCGATTATTCTGATCAATACTGGTGACAATAAGTGCAGCGCTTCCGTGGCGACCTTTACGCTGTGATTAATCATCAGCGCAGCCCAGCCACGGGTCGATACGGGCACGGCGCGGCACGGCCCGGCACGGTCCAGCCCGGTCCGGCCAAGCCCGGTCCGGCCGCGGCTTGCCATCCGCCTCGGATGGCCGCGTCAGCCGACGTTCCAAGCGCGTCCCACCGGACACGGATGCCTTCATTTGGTAGCGCGCGTGTGTGTACGAGGTGTTTATTTTGTCTTGCCTGCCGGTTGCGCGCTGGGCGTGGGGGGGGGGCTGTTAACTGAGCTGTGACTCGTGACACGGTCGTTGGCCACTGACGGGCGACGCTGGAACGCTCGGCGCCAGCCGCCGGCTGCCCGCTAGCGCAGGGGGCTCACTGGAGCAGCACCGCGTGGGGCGACTGGCCCACTCTGGCGCTGACGCTCGCGCCGTCTTCGTATTGCAGAGGAGCTGAGACGTCGCGCGGCGCAGCGTGCATTGGGCGGCGGCGGCGACGGGGGCTCGGGGTCTGGCCAGCCGCCGGCCGCCGGCCAGGATCGCCGCTCGCCGGCCAAGGACCTGCCCACCCGCCAAAGGAAGCTGGAGCGCTCCGAGAGCCGACGCAACGACCCGCTCACCGCCCCCAAGCTGCGGCTCAAGAGGTACGGACCAACGGAGGGGGGCGGCCGGCCCACCACCCCGCGGTCGGCGGCGAGCCGCGGGCTGCTGCCCGTCGGCTGCTGCCCGTCGGCTGCTGCCCTCTTTTCGTCTGTGTCTTTCCTCTGTCTCCCAATTATTTTACTTGCTTCTTTGCCTCGACTCCTGCACTGGTTTCTGTATTTCTTTTTTTCCTGTTGGTTTTCTCCCTTCCGCCCCTCATGCCTCGTTGCGTTGTTTCATTTTTCTTACTCCGTCTTCACCTTCCCCATTTTCCAAGTGCTTTGTAACGTCATTTGTCGAAAACATGACGTCATGATCCGTCACTGTTTAGAGAAATCTCACCGGCATGGCCTCGAGAAAGAGGTCATAGATCACGAGCTGCCAGCGTGGAAAACTTGCAACGTTTGCAAGACATGTGAAAGTTGTGCCACACCGTCAAAAGCACTTGGCCACACTGCCAAAAATTAAGCGCCGTGCTGAAAACCGCGTAGAAGTTGTCCCGAAAACCTTAGGAGGCCCGGAGGTCACCCGCCGTGGATTAGGCTAGAGGAGTACAGTGGAAGAATTTCAACACTGCGTTTTCAGATTGAAAATTTGAAATGCTTGATACGAATTCGACGAATTCAGACGAAAACCAAAAAGTTGTTCGCAAGCCACCGATCGCCTCTAATCCAGAGGCGTGCGTGTGTGGTCAGATTTCGCTTTACTGCTCCAAGTGTAAAGAGTAGGAGCTGTGCCACCTTCACAACAACCGTGTCAGCAGCAGACTATCACAACAACCCTCCACGATGAATGTGCTGGACTAGTTGCATGACAGAGCACCATGATACATGGTGCTACAAAGCGGACCTGGGTCACTTAGAGTGAGTAAACAATTTTCAAGCCGAATTATGCCCGTCAGAGCCATAGGCCACGTGGCGTTGGTGTGTGGCCACCACCGACGGGTGGACTTGCAGCGCGAATGAGTTTGCTTGCCAAACGAAAGACACGTTGGAATCGAAATGAAATATTTTTGGCTGGCATGAGATGCCTTACAAAGCAGTTTTGCCACGAAGCAAGTATCGATCTACGAAGCAGGTATTTTAGCGGTCCTTTAGAATACCGAGTAAATCTTTGAAAAAAGTGCTTGATTCACTGATGGAAACAACTCCAAGGAAGGATCTCCCGAAAACTGCTCCAAGTGGAAAATCTGAGCTTTTGGTGGCGAACTTGTACTCGACTGCGGGCTCCGGTAGCTCAGTTTGTTGAGCGTCTGTCTTCGCCCGCTGCTACACGAGTGGTGGCATGGATTCATAAAACCTTTTGAAGCGCTCGCATTTTGCTCATGACTGAGATGGTGGCCGCCATTTGTAGCGGCCGCGCTAAAGTTCAGATGACGCCAAACGACAGGACGGATCGAAACATTACGGCATGCAAACTTTTCGCCGCAAAATGTTCTCTTAACCTGGAATTTACGATCTGATGACTGCGGTCAGGGTTCACGCAACAAGCACTGCATAGCACGAGCTTGTGGTCCCAGCGATCTTTCAATCAAGGCGTTCGGAGTAAGTCTTAAAATACTGAAGAACGAATTATGAGATAGGCGCAGTTGAGTGGCGCAGAGTGCCCGGTCGCGACACTCTGTCGCCGGCCCCCGACGCCCACGTGACTAACACGTGGTATCTGTTCTACGACAAATGATGGGTGTTGGCCACGCTGCCGGCCGCGTGTCCACACGCCTTCGAGGTCACGTGACTCAGGTGACGCGGCGCGTTACGAAAGGTCGGCCGCCGCCGGATGCGGCTGTCCTATGTGCCGCTGTCGTGGGCCTCGCCGCCCGTTGTCATGCGTCGCGGCAGACGACAGCGATGAAAGAGATCACACCGGCACACCGCCGTCGGCCCCGTGGGGCGCCTGCCAACGGTCGCGGACGGTGTGCGAGCCGAGCCCCGTCGCGAGGCAGCTGTCTTGCCGCGACACGGGCCGAGAGCCCCCGCCACCGCCGCCGCCGCGTTGTCCCGCCGCGGCGGCGCTGGGACTGATCCTGTCTGGCCCGCGGCCGGCCGGGCCAGCTATCGACCCGTGCGCCTGACGCATCCACCGCCGCCGCCCCCGCGTGTGGCACCCCCGCATGTTGCACCCCCGCATGCTCCACCTGCAGCCCCGCCCCCGTATGCGGCACCCCGCGTGCTCCACCTGCAGCCCCCACCCCCACATGTTGCACCCCGCATGCTCACCTGCAGCCCCACCCCGCATGTTGCACCCCGCATGCTCCACCTGCAGCCCCACCCCCGCATGCTTCACCTGCAGCCCCGCCCCCGCATGTGGCACCCCCGCGTGCTCCACCTGCAGCCCCACCCCCGCATGTTGCACCCCCGCATGCTTCACCTGCAGCCCCACCCCCGCATGCTTCACCTGCAGCCCCGCCCCCGCATGTGGCATCCCCGCGTGCTCCACCTGCAGCCCCGCCCCCGCATGTTGCACCCTCTGCTCACGGAAGGTGCAACTTCCGAAAGGTTGCCCGCTGCCCGCGCCTCTGTCCGTGTCACCCGCCGCCCGTACCCTAGTCCGTTGCATCCGCCTCCCCTACCCCAGTCCGTTGCACCCGCCGCCCCTGCCGCCGCTCGTTACACCCTCCACCCGCACCCCATCCGTCCTGCCCATGGTAACGACGCTACCCGTGGCTCCCGCTACCAAAACGACCTTTGGGCATTTCACGACGCGCGTAACGCAGGTCATCAACGTCGCGCTCTGACGCTCACGTTACCACAGGCTTTGGGGAAATGGCAGCTGGGTAGCAAGGATCGATCCTATGCAGGGACAACCCGTCCTGCGGCAACCCTGTAGGTTCCAACTGGACTAGGCGGGCCACGGCCGCCGCGTTGTCGCAGCGGCCAGGAGCGGGCAAACCGCCGAGGCGTCGACTGCGTCCTTGTCCGCGGCTGTCGGCTGCTGCTCTCATGCTGCGCCCTCCGTTGCAGACAAGACTCGGCGGCGTACAGTGACGCGGGTGACGACTCCGCCGACGGGCCGCTGGACATGTCGGTGCGGCGCGGCTCGCCGCCGCCGTACCGGGCCCGCGGCGCCTCGCCGCCCCGCCAGCACGGCCGCCCGTCGGTCATCACGTGCGGCCCCGGCCGCTCCGACTCGGAGGACGGCGCCGGCTCCGACGGCGACCAGCGCGCCGACGACCTGCGCACCCGCGAGGTCATCAAAGGTCAGTGCAGGCCGGCGGAAGAGGGCGAGGTCGACGTGAGTGGGTCAGACGTAGGAGTGTGGCCAGGATTATCTCAAGTGTGTGTGGGCGGGTGGGGGGGGGGGAGGGGAAGGGGGCGGAGCTAGGGGAGAACATATTACCCCGATTTCTTACTTTCTGTCAGGAGCCATCAGGTAAAAAATGCAGGTCTAGGGAGGGAGGGGGGGGGGGACCCTAGCAGCGCCCGTTGTCAGACATCACGTGGGCGTGGTTTGCAGTTGCACCAGAGTGAGAGAGAATGTCTTAATTTGAATTGAAGATGACACTTCACTGGTGGAAGCGATACCAGGCCGTTTTGAGAATATGGAAGGGTTCTCTAAATTGCAAAGGTGAAGTGATTTAACTCCGAAGAAAAAAGATCTGAACATGATGGAGGATATCTTCATCACCTTTTTACGTATGAAAACCTTAAGGGATTTTTTGGTTGTCCTGGTACGTTGATTTTTGTCCCCATTCATGCCGCGGCTCCTGGCCGGGCATGGCCTGGTAATTTTTGGGACTCGTCGTTCAGGTCAGGTCTTTGAGGGGGTCATCTGACCGAGGCCACGGGGGAGCCGCAAGGGATCGCAGCTCACCTCTGCGTTCTCGCATGACGTTCAGCGACCGACGGTCCACCCACGCTCGACCAACGAGTGACACACGTGGACCGGGTCCGCGCGCCCAGCCGCCCTGCGGCGCCCCGCCGCCGGGGGCCGTGAGTCACGCGGCGGCGCGGGATGGCCCGGGGCGATAATCCGCCCGTCGACAGGGCACCTCTTCACACGTGCTGACGTCAGCAGGCCACCCGTGCGCCGGTATCGGCCCTCCTGAGCCAGCGCGTATCAGCGGCGGCCGCCACCCCTGAGCATCTGACTCATGCACGCCGCACTCGGCGGTGTAAAGGGCGCCGGCGACGGGGCGTGGCCGGGATGAGGTCGTCTGGACCCGGCCGATGACGGCGCGTTCTCGGTACTCAGGAATGCCCCAGCGGACCACTCGGTCGGCCTGCCCCGCGCACGTGTTTCGTGTGAGTTTGGACAGCGTCGTATGGGCTTCCCAGGCCCGCTTGTGGGGCCGAACTTTGCAAGTTGGCCACGGGCCTGACGGCAGTCTTGGAGTGGGCCCTGTCCCCCAAGACCGTGAAAATGTATTTATCGCCTCTGTAGGGCTGATTACCGGGCGACCACGTACTCCGTGAGCGTTGTTCAGCACTCGTCCCGTCGATTTGATGGAGCACATCTGGAGGGCCTTATAATCACCATATGCAGAAACGGTTCAGCCTCCGACGCTTTCTGGGAGCGGCGCGCTGCGGCTGGCGCCGCGACGTTGGTCTCGCGTGCTCGCTAAGCCCAGCAGCTCCGCTAAGTCGACCTTTCGACCGTCGCGCCCAGGGCACCACCTGCCTCACGTGCATCAGTGGACGCCTGATTGGTGATCAGCCGCGGTGTGTAGCGCCGGCATCGCCATCGGGGCATGACCTGGTGCCGGTGATCGCATGGCACAGCCCGTCCAGCGGTCGGTGCAACCAGCAGAAGTATGGCATTGCTGGTTTCCCGAATAGGGGCTTGGTCCCAACGTCCATCAACGTCAACGTCAATGTGGCGTCCGGCTTTTAGCCAAGTGTCGGAGCTTCGGTAGCCGGTAGCTTCGGTAGCTTCGGTAGCCGGTAGCTTCGGTAGCCGGTAGCTTCGGTAGCTTCGGTAGCTTCGGTAGCCGGTAGCTTCGGTAGCTTCGGTAGCTTCGGTAGCTCCGGTAGGCCGCTGACGTCGCGGCGTGGCCAAGTGTCGGACGTCGTAGTTTGTTGGCTTATTTTGATCGAAGGCGCGACTCGCGTGAGGCATGCACCTGGAGGTCTTTCACGTGGTTCGCGCTAGGTGCCCACATTCAATGTGCTTTCGCCGAAATCCGGCCGCCGGCCGTCTGAGCTACGGTAGTTTCGATAGCAGGTAGCTGCGGTAACTTCGATAGTCGGTAGCTTCGGTAGCCCGTTGACGTGGCGGCTCGGTGCGGATGGGCAGGCCAGTCAGGTCCGGGTATCAGCTCCTGCTCGAGTGCTGCTCTTACTCGGCCAGAGTCGCACACAGAATGCTCTTATGTGTGGGGCGAGGGAGGGGAGGGGGGGGGGGGCAATCAGTCTTTCCCACCGTACAGCCCAAAGGGCAGCGAACATTAATTATGAGGTCACCACATTTCCCTGTGATTCATTCACGGGGATTGGAAAAGTTGTAAAACTTTGACCAATATAGTTAGTGATAAATTGATTATAATGGTTACGAATTCATTACTTGTAGTTCCGTGTAAGCCGTTTGAATGCACAGTCGGCTCCATCCCCTTGTTCGCCGCCCGCAGCGTCCACGAACGGGACAATGCAGGCATGTTTAGATAGACTAAGCAATTAATCACCGCTGGGCCGGATTGCGCATCGATTAAGGACTTCAACCGTGCAGGCCGAGTGGTTCTGTGCAGCGATGAGTGAGCTTGGCTATTATTATTTCTTAGAAGGCAAAACAGGAGTGGAACCGGCCTATGTCGCTGTCAGAATGGTCAAAGCGATATTTGTTCATCGGTGACTACACTATTTACAGCGTCACGGTTATGGTGACATTTTCCCGGTAGGTATGTCTGACAGGTCAGTGGGTGAGTAGTAGGGCATTGGACCTTGCCCCGCCTATCGGTGGTGGTGAAACTGATGATCACATGGGGTCCGTAGTGCAGTCCAGCACCACGCCGGCCCGTACTCGGGCTCAGCTTGGGCCCCGGTGCGGCACCGCGCCGGCCGGGGATCGGACTCGGCCGCGGCGGCGGCCCTCCGGTTGCAGCGGCGCCCTCTGCAGCCGCCGCTCGCCGCCGTGTATGGTCACGGCGGCGCCGCCGCCGCCGGAAGTGACGTCACGTGACCGGTCCTGGAGTGGCGTCCGTAACAGAGCGCCGGTCCGGTCCAGTGGGCCGGTGGGGCGGCGGGCTGACCTGCCGGGGTCGGCGGGTCTTCCCGGCCCCCCCCCCCCCACCCCGCCCCGCTGAGGCCTGTCGCGGCCGGCCCGCACACGCGCGCGCCTGCGCTGCCAATGGCGTTGGGGCTGCGCGGCTTCATTTCGGGATAATCCAGGTGGTCAGGCGTCTCACAGAGCTATGGACAGTGTCGAGGCAAGTACAAGCGGCAAAGCTGCATAAAATACGCGCGACAGGAATGTGCACTGACTGGAAGAGCCTCGCTCAGCTCGGCCCGCCGATAGCCGTCTGTGCGATGCGTCGATGCGATGCGTCGATGCTGGCATCGCGTGTGGCCGTTAACATCGCCCACCCGCGCTCCGGCCGTGACGTCACGGCGGCGCTGACTGACGACAGTCAAGGACCGCGAACTCCAGCCGTTCGTCGAAGGGGCCGGGGCTCACCCACTTCGACCCTTGACAGGATGCCGGCCATGCGCGCAGCCCCGGCCAGCCAGGCGGGGCGTCCAGCCGGGGTCACTGGCCGGCTGCCGGCTGCCGGCTGCCGGTAGGGATGCATGCGGAACTGTGGCGCTCGTGTCCTCGGGAGGAGCGCGGCCGGCCGCGGGAGGACTGACGCGTCTGAGCTGCGGCGAGCTCTCGTAGCGCTCGTGTCCTCGGGAGGAGCGCGGCCGGCCGCGGAAGGACTGACGCGTCTGGGCCGCGGCGGGCTCTCGTGTACCGTGGTTTTGGAGTCCGGCCCCCGACTGCGACCGTGGCCATTGGTAATGCATGTCCACCTGATTGATCGACGCCTAGCTGAGCAAGTGTGTTAAATGTACTTGCCATGCTGGTGCATGGTACGGAGACATGGCTCCTTTACGAAACTTTGGATAGGAGACTCGGTACATACGAACCAGCACACAACCATTTTATGCGAGCTTTCCTCTATATAGAACGCTGCCACTGCGTACCTTTCCATCGCAAACGTTATTAAGTAGCAACTTAAACGTTCACAAGCCTTGACCGAAACAAACCTTGGTAGAATACTTTTTACTTTTTGCAAACTATGCTTTAAAACATTTGTCGTTGACAACTTTATACGTTTCAAACGTTTTTTGTCAGGAACCTTGGCATTTCGAACTTTGCCGATACTGGCATGAGTATGCAAACCGTGCTTACGACACCTTTTCATCCACGCACGTTATTGTTATGAGTGTTGCTTCTGGAAGTCTATAACCGCGTCTGTGGTATGTATGCTAGCTACTCTGCATTAGCGCAATGTGTTTAACCATATTGAACCATTAAATATGCGCGAGGAGCAAGCCAACTTTGCAATTGGATGCACACTCGGAGACTTATGACTTGCTTGCACAGGCGTTGAACGTGCAATTATCACGGCATTTGGTGCCGTACAATCTTCAGCAGTCGCAATGCCAAGACGCTGCATGGTTATCGTATCATTACATGAAGTGGTCCACTTTAGTAGTGCCCGTTAGAGGGGCGTGTTTTAATCTGGAATAGCGGCATTTTAGCTCATGTGGAGAAATGCTTAACGCCGAAGTAATCTTCGCTATCTGGTAATCTCCAGCAAAAGCGACGTGAGATTCTTGTGTTTTTCAGGCCAGGATATCAACACTACATGCTTCGAGCTTTTTTGAAACCGTTAACCGCTTCTATTAACACCCAATTTGTCACGTGAATCGGTCATGATAATCCACTTCTTTGCGCGACATTGTAAAATACAAACGACGATAAGCTTTATGTACAACAATAAGCTTTACTACTTACCGTCGCAGGCTGCAATGCTAAGGATCGTTCTGCTGATAGCAGACAGTAGATAAGCCCGCTCCGTGCAGTAACACTAAGCGAGTCTACCCTACTAC